>NW_026705046.1:845000-1450895 GCF_029867415.1 Vicia villosa
TGTTTGGAACACAAAAAACTTGCTTTATAAATCGGGTACTAAAGACGACTTTTACCCCTAGGACATATGATGAGATGGATGAAAGAGATAAGATGCCCCACCACTGCCTCCTCATGTCGTACATTACACGTCAAACATTGATAATCAGGAGTGGTAGACTAGGGTAGATACATAATTAGGGGGCTATAAGGAAGAGTTATCTAGAGTTAGGGAGGTACAAGAGAACCAAACAACCCCACTGAGGGACAAATAAATTTGACAAATCACCAAAATCAGTTAATCCTCCAGCGAAATTTGATAGTATAATAAATGTATGTCTGGAATAGTTGTTAAGGCCACTTCTTCCCATTGGATGACTGATCCTTGTGAGTTTTCTATACCTTGATCTTGATTTATTCTAAACATTAAGGGACAATGTTATGTTCATGCAGGGGGTACTTAAATTATTAGCTAGTTTATTTGTTTGTTATTTTATGTTTTTCTTATATGTATGTGATTGTTGATGAAATATTCCCTTATTTTTGAATCATTCTTTATAATTTTTAAAAAGTTTTTTTATTGTGTTTCCATTAAGAAAGTATATCGAGTCTATGTGAGCAAATGCTTAAGGTTAAGCACCCTAGGAAAAATTCAGTAAATTTCTTTTGTCCTAATGCCTAGAACCTCGTAATATAATATTCATAAAACTTGTTTTGACTTGTAACCTCCATGATTCGTGCTTTCCCTCTGAGTAATTCACATGAAACAAATTGGCATAAAATATTTTTTTTGCATACTATGTGTTGTCTGGATGAGGAGAAATAAAAAGGCAGTAAAAGACAACTGCAACTACTAAGTTGGGCAACTCTCACCCAGTTATTCAGCCCAACATGTGGTTAAGCCCCAATGCCTAAAATAATGAAAAAGAAAAAATTATGCATATGTATGAATAAAGAAGTGCTAATCATAGTAAGTTGGGTATATCCTAAACATGTCGCCCTTCTCAAAAGTTAATTTGTTCTCATAACATGAATAAAATAGAAAAACTCCCTCAGCCAAGTTCACTTGTATGTCATTGTTTTTATATTCTAAATTTCCTTAAATTGATTGTTCATGTGTTTGAAAAGAGAAAGTCTAGTTATATAGGTTTATAGTCAAGTCTGTAGTGGAATCAATATCTTGGAGGGAGATTCTAGTTGCATTTTCACAAAACATTTAGACTGAGGCAATACTGGACGAATTAACCTTAAGTTGAAATGACTATGAATTCTTGTATGAGTATTTATGTTTACACTTTTATAAACTTTTCTATGATAGTTATGACTTTGTTAAAATTCCTCATATCCAAGCCAAATTGCTCGAGGACAAGCAACAATTTAAGTATGCGGGAGTTCGATCAACAATATTTTCATCAATCTTAATTAGGCTTTTTCTTAAGTTTTCCATCTTGTTTTATTTCACTTGCTACTAAGTTTTGCTATTTTATCAATGTTTCAAGCACAATAAGAAAATGGAATTGATCACTGATGATAAGGAGAAGAAAACACAAAAAAAATAGAGGAAATTATGGTTAACCAATAACAAGGAGTTACAACTATAATTTCCTCTAAAGGAGTAAATCATATTTTGGTCAAGCTGAATCAGCCCGTAATAACCTATCACGGGTCGTAATTCTTCTAAACTTCCTGTGGCTTTTGGAGTTGCTTTTGTTTTCTTTCGAAACCCTTTCGTTTTCCAGTTATTAGGCTTTGTGTTTAAATGGTTTTTACTGTCAATTAGTGCCCTAGACACACACACATATTAATAATTTGGGGATACTGAAATTTTTTTAAGTAGAACAAGTAGGTGATGAAAAATGTTTATCATAGATAAGAAAAAAAAACATGAAATAAAGATTTTTTTATAGGAATTAATAGGCATTCCATGTAGGCATGAAGTGACATCAATGAACAAAAGGTCACATAATTCTAAGGACTTTGTTGAAGTATGGTATTTTAGAGAGACATTTAAAATGCATAAAATTTTAAATGTGAGTATTATAAGTAGTCAACACATATGGATTATAGTAGAATTTGTGAAGTTTCTTTCACCAAAGTACAAGATGATGACATGTAAAATAATCGTTATTTAGCTTTTATATTTTGACGTTAACTTTCTAATTTATGTCTAGTTCTAGGTACACTTTATTGCATTATGTGTAAAATTTATTTTCAAGGAAAAAAGAGGAATCATATTCTTATTGGAGGAAAAAAAATCAAACATATGGATGTCTTATGATGAACGACTTGAAGTTTAGATCAAAACTGGATCCAAAAAGTAAACAAATTAAGAAGGATTAGAGAGAAATATAACCAAGAAATATTGGAATACACTGACATGGTAATGGATATTTAAAAATATGAAGAACCCCCAAAAGTCAGAGTAGGGCGCGCTGCCCCTTCAACTTCCTAGACTCCCGTTTTAGAGCAGTGTTATGTAGTCGCCTCAACATAACTGGTAATTATGGCTCCTCTACTGTATAAAGGTGTCTAACCTCTAGTCTTATCACACCATTCTACATCAATTTTCACTATAATTATCATTTCGATCTTGGTTTACTAGTTTGATTGCAATCTTAGTTAAATTCTTAGTTTAACCTTCATTCTCCACCATTATAAGCTTTCCGCAACATTTCAATATAATCAAGTTTATTCAGTCCTTTATTTTATTCACTTTATTTGCATTTCTTCATATGCATTCCTTTATTTATATGGTTTACTTTAATCATGTCTTTAAACTACTTGTTGTTATAATCATTATCAAGTCCGATTAGTCTTGTCTATGGATAACATGGACTTCAATGACAAATCTTATATAAACTCATTGTAAAATATCGTTATTATTAGTTAAGATAAAATAACTTTAACCTTGTCGTTATTCACTCTTGTAATTAAGCATTTACATCACAATATATTATTGGACGAATTAGCAAAAGTGGAAACTAATGTATGTCTTATTGAATTCAACTCTTTCAAATATATAATTGTATAATAATAGAATAAGTAGACAAAGTAACGTAACTTAAGTAGAAGTTCAATTATCTAATCAATAAGGCAAGACAATATTTATTTTTATGAAATTTCTTAAAAAATTAAATTAAGACACTTGCGTACAATGGATCTTCACCTTTATATACTAGACAATGAAAGATGTATAATTGAGAATATTAGACAATAAGTGTAGTCTTGTTCTTTATCAAATACATGGACACAAAATATGACAAATTTGATCATGATAATAACTCATGTAAGAGTCTCACAATTAATCTTAATGCAAAATACAATTTGCTTTTATAAACTTATAAGTTTTTATACGTTTTTTGTTATAAAGATGATATGGAACTATTATAATTTTATTTGTGTTGTAGAGAAAGTCACCAAAGAAACCAATTATAATTAAAGAAGAATAAGTTGCAAATTCTAGTTTTGCAAATCCATAATAAGTTGTAAATCTACGAAAAATCATGATCTTACAAATTCTAAGGTTGCGTATCTATTATCTCAACCTGCTGTTACATACTTTGATGAAGTTCATTTCACACTTCTTATACATATTGAAGACAATGTAGACCTAACAACGAGATATCAATATTGAGAAGTCGATTTCAATAATAATTTTAAAAAGTAAATAGAGGGATGTGCACTGAGAGTGTAAATTATTTTTACACTATCAATCAATGACAATCATGTATCTTACCAAGTCAGTCTTTAAATTTTAAAATACTGAAATGATTTAGCACTTTAAAATAATTTGATTGGATGTCTGTGTAATACTTCTTTACACTGACAGTGCACTATCATTAAACTCATAAATTAACACTACTCCGATAATAACATGGCTATAAAAAATTAACTACAATTTATTTATTTACAAAAAAGGGACGCAATTTGTTAAAAGTGAAAAAGAAAGTAAACCCAGAAAAAACAACAACGAAAGAAGGTTGAAACAGTGACAACATTCATTAAGCTTTGTTCTGATATCGTGATCGGATTCGGAAAATTGGAACAAAACAAAGAATGTATTACTGGGTCGGAGCTACATCTTCTGATTACGCCGGAACTCCTCCCCAACCTCGCAGTGGTCATTCTGCTGTTAACATCGGCAAATCCAAGGTTGTCGTCTTCGGCGGTCTTGTCGATAAGAAGTTTCTCACTGATATTCTTGTCTATGATATTGGTTGGTAACCCTTTTGTCTCTTCTTTTCTGGGGTTTTGTCAAAATTGGAGATTTGATTAGTTTTTAATGTTGCAATTTTCAGAGGCTAAGCTATGGTATCAACCAGAGTGCACTGGAAGTGATTCAGATGGACATGTGGGTCCCAGTCCACGAGCATTTCATGTTGCTGTTTCCATTGATTGTCACATGTTTGTTTTTGGTGGCCGTTCTGGAGGTCAAAGGTTAAGTTTCTGTTTTAGTGTTTTATTTCCTGTGGTTTGTTTGGATTGGGTTGTTTAAGTTTATCTATTGGCATAAGCACTTGTGAAACTTTTGGGTTTTGGGTTCTCACTATAATGTTTGAATTTGACAGGTTGGGAGACTTTTGGGTTTTGGATACTGGTATGATACTTTTTGTTATATTTGTTGGGTTATTGTTATGTGATGACTTTCATTTTGTGAGACTTGACATGTTTGGAATTGGGACTAATGCTTTCTCGGCATGTTGTTTGATCAAGATATATGGCAATGGTCTGAACTATCCGGCTTTGGTGACCTGCCTTCAGCACGGGATTTTGCTGCCGCCTCATCTATTGGGAACAGGAAGATTGTTATGTGAGACATTTAACATTTAGATTGATTAGTTATACCAATTGGTTGGATTAGGATTAAATTTTAACTGTTTGATAATGATACAGGTATGGTGGATGGGATGGGAAAAGGTGGCTATCCGATGTTTATGTCTTGGACACAAGTATTTTCCTCTCTCTGGGATTCGATTTTATCTTTAAAACACACGATTGCCTTTTATGCATTGAAACAAGTGGTAAGGTAACACCGTCTTCTTACTTTTGTAGTATCCCTTGAGTGGACGGAGCTCTCGGTTCCTGGAACATTGCCACAACCTAGATGCGGCCATACTGCCACAATGGTCGAAAAGCGGTTGCTTGTTTATGGCGGAAGAGGTGAGGTCTCATATTAAAAGAGGATGTATTTATTTCTCAAATAATGATTTGCATTTCTGTTTCTATTTAGTGATTTTCCATCTTAAAGGAGCATGTCTTTATTTCTCAAATAATGATCAATACGTGCAACTAGGTGCATCTCATCATTTTCACTATTATCTTCCCATCAATTTAGGAGAAGTTTGGCACTTCTCTTTGAGTTTGACTTTATTGGCAATCTTAGAATTTGGGTTGGGCCTAACTCAACCTTTACTAAACCGGCTTTTAAAGTGAAGACTAATACCACCACTTATAAACAAATTGAACATATTATCAAGCCTTATCTCTTCCATTGTGGGACTTGACATGCAAGATGGATGAAATTTCAGATTTGTATGAGGTATGTGCATATTTTCCTTAATGGAACAAAGAAAATTGAACTTTGAACTGTTGGTCAATTTTTTCTATATTCAAAGTAATTGAGCTTCATAAACCCACTGAAACTCCAAAGTTCATTCTAAAGGTGTAGCATCTTTTCCTTGTACGTCTGTCATGATAAAGTTAACTTCTGAATCAACATCTTTTCTTTAGGATAGTCCCTTTGAGGTCTTTTAAGCACTGAGTGTGTCCTGCTCTAGAGGCTGGAATGACCCCACCAGTCCGAAAAATCACGTTGCTTTGATTTCTCTAACTTACATGCAAATAAATAACCATTGCGGATAAATGGAGGGACCCACTTAGTGGGATAAGGCTTGGTTGTTGTCGTTTTTGTTGTTGTTGGGAATAAATGGAGAGAACATAAATATTAATTGCTGCAGAGGCAATTTCAATCTCATACAAAGTTATTAGTGAAATGACTGTTCTTGCCTGACTTTGACAGGAGGAGGTGGACCAATTATGGGTGATTTATGGGCTTTGAAGGGCCTTATTGACGAAGGTATGCATTTTTTTTTTTTACCATTTTGAATTCTTTGTTTTATTTTATTTTCTTTGGAGCAAATCTCATGGTTCATTCTTTGTCTCATCTTTCATACACTTTTTTGTTCTAAATTTAATTATTGGTGGCTCCTTATTCAATTGGGTTATGCACTTATAGTTTCTATGTGTTGTGGTGGAAAGAGAATGAAACACCCGGGTGGACTCAATTAAAGCTTCCAGGTCAAGCTCCTTCCCCTCGTTGTGGCCAGACAGTTACAAATGCAGGACACTATGTAATCATACTTGCATAATCCTGATTTATCTTTCTAGTCTCTCTAGTTTTTTAGATTACATGAGTTTACTGCTTTAACTTGGTGGAATCCTGTCATTTGTTTGTTTCTTTCATTTATGTTGGAGGTGATTTTGCAGTTGTTGATGTTTGGAGGGCATGGGACCGGTGGATGGTTGAGTCGTTATGATATCTACTATAACGATTGCATTGTATTGGACAGAGGTGAGAATTTCCACTCTGCCTATCTGCTACGGCAAATGCTAAGTTTGATTACTTAAATTGTTGGGTAGGCTAATTGTTTGTTCTTCTGTTCGTATAGTTTCAGCACAGTGGAAGCGGCTGTCCATAGGCAATGAACCCCCTCCCGCCCGAGCATACCACTCTATGACGGCTATTGGTTCACGGTATCTGCTAATCGGTGGCTTTGATGGGAAATCAACTTACGGCGAGCCATGGTGGCTAGTCCCTCAAGGTAATCATTTATAATATAAGTTTAATTGTATTAGACGATTGCATTGCATGGGACCGGTGGACCGGCGGGTTTTTTAACTGTTTTTTATTTAGCAATGACTTATTCACAAGCCAGATTTTGTCAAACAATAATGCGTTACTGCATAAAATTATGCTATTTTCTTTATTTCCATATCTGATCTGCCGCATCTTCTGTATGAGTACCATTCTAACTTTGTACCTTTCCAGTCTTTTCAATATATACAGTTTATAATGTAGAAGATTTAGAAGCAGAAACCTTTCAATCTCATCTACGAAAAATTAAAAGAACTGAACAATCAACAGTCAAAGGAAACAAAAACCAAAACCTGATTTTCTTGCTTGTTTTACAGATGACCCAATTGCAAATAGGGTAACTGCATCTCCACCCAGAAATATTCCTGAAAGTAACGATGCAGCGTCACTTAATGGTAATTTTCAACCTCAAATCAAGGTATTGGTTAAACTTGCTTTCCCTATCTTCCTTGGTTACTTCTGCGTCTTCTCGATATTCTTCTTAATTTGAACAGAATATTAAAAAATAAGATTAAATAAGAAAGTCCATTGTTATAATACTTTCTGTCAGGAGGAAAACGAAACAGAGAAATTTCCTCTCTCAGAATTGCAACAGAGATTGCAAATATCAGTTTCACAGTCCAATTCTAATCTTCCAATTGTGAATGAGTTGGAAGATAAAGAGCTTCTTGAATTAGCCTCAATATTAGCAGGTGAAAATGTTTCTGCAAATTCACTGGTAAAGTAAAACATTCCTTTAATCATGTAAATCATTTCTATACGTCGGTTGTATCATAGTAGTAATTTGATTGAAATAGTATTTCATTTTCAAATAAGAAGGCAATCGAGGAACTTCGCGGACACTGGAAGCAAGCTGAACCAAATACAATCAAACTCAAAGAGCTTGGACCGTTGCTTCGGGATTACCAGCGTCTAATTCACCGGCTTCATCTGTAAGATCTCCATTGTTTATCCATTTCTTTCTTGACTATTCCCTCTATAGTATTTACAGGCTTATGAAGTTTATTACCATTTTTATTTATAATAATTTGATTAGAGGAAAGAGCGCATCTGAAGAGCGACCTGGATTTGATGAACAAGCGATGCATCGATTTTATCACGTCAAAAACGTTTCTCAGGTATAGTTTTTGTGGTTAAATGGATTATAACTTTCCATTTTAAACTAAGAGTTAATTCCATTATATTTCATCAGTAAATATTATAAGTACCTATAAAAATAATATCAAAACTCTGAACATTAGTACCTTTTTTAATTTTCTTAATTGTTTCTCTTCATACTCTTGTTGCAGTTGCGTATGGATGATATACCAAAACTTTTGGCCGAGTACAAACAGATTCCTATTTTAAATTAGTATTTCTGAATGCTTCTCCAATTTTATTTTATTTTGGAATTTGTTTAAGTTTGTTAAGAAACACAGAACAATTATTTCTATTTAGGAATATTTTGAAAAATTAATATAAATTTTTAGTAGCAATATGTTGTCATTGAATATACTATACTCTATCTAAAAGTTATCGACAACTCATGATGTTTTAAATACTAGTATATCTCAAACTCACCAGTTTGGATCTTTCTCTGCGCTTTGGAACTCCATTCCTCATCAGATTTCTTGAGTAAAATGAAATTATGAAATATGTCTTCACTATCATGTCATTAATGTAGACTTTTAGATTGGGCCATATCTATTTTGAGAACACTGCGTTTCTGAGTTTTTGATAAGTGACGTCTGTGTTTTAAGTCTATAAAAGACCTGACGTTGTAATAATAGTTGTTATGATTGGACATGAATGTTGTCTTGGGCCTGTTTCTGGGATCTATCTTAATTTTGTTGTATTCGGAGTAGACATCTATGAAACTCACTATTTTGTAGTATGAAGATCCGTCAATTAGACTATCTATGTTGGGTAAGAGATATGGATCTTTGGGACATGTTAATGAAGTCAACGCACATACACTATTTGTTTGATGCCTTTTTTAGCAAGACCATGTTAGCTAACTAAGATGAGTATTTTACCTCTATTATGAAACTGATGCTTGTTAGATTCCACATTTCCTCATCAATAGCCTCTCATTTCTCATCGCCAATCTTGCACTTCGTTTGAGACACTAGTTTGACGATGGGATCAATGGTGAGCTGATGATTCACCATTTGGTATCTATGTCTAACATATTCGAGGGCGTTTAGGGGAACAAATTGACGTTCCTTCTAAGCAGGGCAACCAATTCCTTTTCTTCAGATTAAGATAATGAGTTGCCCAATTTGGTGACTTGGTGGTCCAAGGGTTCGCTATGGACCTCTTTTCGATCTTTTGTTGGAGTGAATCTTTCATTTTCGATCCTTAATCTAGGGTCCCCGCTTGCTACATATGTATCACGTGTGTTTGGATGAGGGGAGGTGCCCAAGGCGACTATTTCCATTCTCATTTTTAAGTTGTTCTGATATCATTCCTTGGTGGTCTTATGATCCTTCCAAACTCAATTAACTCGCCTATCAGGTAACAAATATTTAAGGCTCAGATGAAGAGTGGATAAGACTGCCCCTAGTAAGTTGATGGAAGGTCTTCCCAGGATGGCGTTGTAGGGAGACAAGACATCCACCATGAGATACTTTACTTAAATTATTTTTGCGCTTGCCTTTGAGCCAAACGTCGTTTCAAGCGTTACACGACCCCTTACTTGTACCTGTTCGCTTGACCGACCAACCAAAGAATATTGGAATGCTATGATGTTGTCCGGGTCGTCTCAAAACCTTTGGAAAGTTCTCTACAACAAGACATTTGCTGAGGTACTATGGTCGATCAATACTCGTTTCACATCTCAATTATCATATTGCACTATGACGATCATGAGGTCATTGTTGTGGGGAAGAACACCAACAACATCTTCATTCGAGAAGGTGATTTTGGATTCTTGTTCTCTCCTCGGGATTTTTGTAGTGTTAGCAGGTATATTTTTTGTAGTTAAAACTTGTCGGGCGTACTTTCTCTAGGAGGAACTAGATTCTCCTCCGTGGCGAAACCCTCAGCGAAGGTGTTAACAACGATCTCAGAGCTTTGCTTAAACATCATTGTGAGAAGATGGTGAAAAAAACAATGGTAATGATGAGTGTTGTCCTAGTCTGTTTTACCGGGTCCCACGATATATGCCAATTGTACTTGCTAAAAGTACAATCCCTATTGATCAAGGACTATCAGAGGTTTTAGGGTTTATAATAGGGTTTATAATAGAGTTTAAAGTTAGACCACGTAAAGAGCTGAGAAGCTTTGTGTATCTAGTATTTATTTGAATATGAGATTGTCCCTCTTACCCTTTAGGGTTGAGGTATTTATAAGAAATCCTGGGCCTGAATTTTAAATTATCAAGAAGTAGCTACAGCTTTCCAGCAATGGGAAAATTGGCTAATTATCAAGAAGTAGCTACTGCTTTATATAACTTTATTTTTTAGTTGATAATTACATGTTTTCATGATTTTATGATTTTGTCATAGTAATTAGGTGATTATTTGATATACATGTTGTCATTGTGTTTTTTATTTATTTATATTGTCATACTAATTTGGTTTCGTATATTACATCTCTATGATTCAATGAATAATAAACAACCATTGCTTTTAAATAATTATCATAAGTAGTTAAAATAAACATTATTATGAATAATTTGAATCCCTTTTTCTTTTCTCGCCTTTTTTTATAAAGAAAATACTTTATTTCATAACCAAAAAACAGTACAACGCAAGGCGATACAATGATCCAACCAACAAACAACACATGCTTAACAAAGAGGTACACTTAGCACTAAGGCATCATCAAACTAGAAGTATGATGCCTAAGTTTATATTTCATCCAACTTCTATACAACACCATATCAATTGTTCAAGTGCTTGTGGAGTCTTTACTCACGGGATTTCTAAAATAATGAAGGTTTCTATACCTCCAACATTCATAGACCATTTTTCGCAAACACACACATATGAAAATCTCCGCTTTTGTGCCTTTACCTTTACTTTTACTAATCACCCACTTGAGCTCATCGTCCTAAGCTAAAGGGTTGTGATCTACTTGCAACCAAGTGAGGAACTGCTTCCAAATATCCCTAATGGTGTGTTTGGTTGTGAGAAGAGATTGGAAAGAGAGAAAGAGATAAGAAAGAGATGAGAAAGAGAGAAGTATGAGAGAAATTAGATAGATTTAATATATTGATTGGTATAAGAGAGATAAAAAAGAAAAAGAAAAGAGAGAAGTTGAATGATTTAATAAATTGACAGAAAAGCCCCTAATTAAAAATTTAATCATTGTAATGATTTTTTTCCAAAAAAAACTCAATAAAAGTTGTCAAAATTTTACTTGATAATTTAGTTAGTTTTTCTTATTATCCACTTTTTAAAAATTAATTATTACTTTGATTATCTAATAATCATTTGCAACATTTATTTTAAAAAGAATTTTTGTCAAATTTTGTTTAGCAGTTTATTGTTACAGTCTTGTTATATTTAATATTTATTATACAATTATATATTGATTACTGATTAGTCAGCTTTTGTTTAATTTTACTGCTCACATGATTTATTTTTACACAGTAGTATATTTGTAGCTTAATTGTTATAGAAAGAAAACGAGGGTATAAATGGAAAGATAAAAAGATAACAAGCATCTGTTTCATTTCTTCTATTTAGAGGAGATTGCAAAAAGCTGTGGGCCCCACCTTTTTTAAATCTCTCTCTTCTCTTTCTTTGTTCACCAAACAAGAGAAATATAGTATTTCTCTTCAACTTCTCTCTTTGCTAAGTCTCTCTTTACAACTTCTCTCAAACCAAACACAGTGTAAAAACAGTGCAAACAAAGAAAATGTGATTCAAAGTTTCTTTCTCCTTACAAAAGCAGCAAGCATAAGTATCATCAATGAGGGAGAATATGTGTAGTCGCTCTTTGGTAGCTTGCCTATTGTGACATGCTAGCCAAAGAGTACAAAGAGCTCGTGGCCTAGTTGGATTGTGGTAAAGCAATGTTCTCCAAATAAGCAGGTTTAGCAGAAAACCAAGGCACCTGCAACATATTGTGCCAAGTTTGCAAAGGGTCAATATCTTGTCTTATGTTCAAAATGGATTTAAGGATCCAAAAGCAAGAAATTTTGATAGGGAATGTCATTATATCATCCTTCTTAACATAGTAACAATGTATCCATTTGATCCAAAAGTATCCGCTTTGCCACAAAGATTCCACAACAACTTCATAAAGTTAACTTTGCTCCATGTCATAAGAGATATAATATTAAGGTCACCCAGTTTTTTGTGACAAAATTTTTTCCCCAAGCTACAGGGGATTTTCTAGTGATCTTATCCCCTCCTAACCATAAAAAAGATCTACAAACAACTTCAGAAGATTTAATCACTTTTTTAGGGAGAGGGAGGCATTGCATCCATAAACCAGATATTGCAAACAAAACACTATTGATCAACTGAACTCTACCAACGAAGCTAAGAACTCTAATACACCAATGCCTAATTCTAGCCACCAACTTATCAACTTATATTAAATAATGGGCAACAAATAACTTTTTACTAGTAAGAGGGATACCGAGATACCAGAAAGGGATGTGACCTTAAGTGAATGATGTTATTCTAGCAATAGCCTCCTTGGTTTGATCATCAACATATCCACAGTAGATTTTGCACTTCAAAGGATTAACTGTTAGGCCCGTGGAATTAGAAAACACAAGGAAAGCTTTCATGAGTAACTCAACCAACATGGTGTCACCTCGAGCAAAAAGCAAAAGGTCATCAACAAAGCTTAAGTTTATAATCCCTAATTTCTCACACTTAGCATGAAAGTTGGAGTTAGGATTAATACTTAGATTCTGAAGCACTCTGTATAGATACTCCATGACAATAACAAATATAAGAGGCGAAAGAGGATATCCCTGTCTGAGCCCTCTCTTTGCCTTAAGGATGTTAGAATGATTACCATTAATTCTGAACCTGTAAGACACAATGGTTACACTAGTCATGATCCAATGAATAAATTGAAGAGGGAAACTCATTTCATGGAGAATGGCTTCAAGGGCACTCCACTCAACCATATCATAGGCTTTTTGAAGATCCATTTGGATCATACATCTAAGGGTGTCTCCTTTCCTACTATACCCTTTTATCAACTCATAAGCAATGAGAACATGATCCTGAATATGTTGGCCAGGTACAAAGGCTGCTTGGCTTTGGTGTATGGTCGAACCAAGGGCTTTTCCCAATCTATTGACCAAGATTTTTGAGATGATTTTATAGATAATAATGCAGCAAGATATTGGTCTATGGTCGTTCACCTTGGTAGCATTAGGGATCTTTAGGATGAGAGTAACCAAAGTGTTGTTTATGGCTCTGTACATTTCACCCTTCTCAAAGAAAACCTTGACTGTATTAACTACCTCTTCTTTAGTAATTTCCCATGTGGCCTTAACATTTTTTGCACCATATCCATCAACGCCCAGATCAGTAATATCTTTTATATCCTCGAGGGCCTTGATAATTTCCTCAACAGAGATAGGGGCAAAAAGAAAGGATCCTTGTTCATTCGAAAATTGTTTCCCCTTTCTCATGGCGACAATGTCAATGCCCTTTAAGCCACCCGCTGCTGTCCCAACAAGACCACCATAGAAAGTTAAGACCTCATCTTCAATTTCTTGTTGAGTAGTAAGAATTATCCCTTCTTCATTAGTAATATTGAGCATCTGAGTTTGCTTCAGTTTGCTCCTCAAAGATGCATGGAAGAACCTATTGTTTCCGTATCACCCATTCTAATCCAATCTATTTTAGCTCTTTGGTTAAGAACTTGCTCTTCTATATTATTCAGATTCAGAACATTCAAAGTGAAAACTCCCCCTTTCTCAATCAAGTGTATGTTCATTTTCTCCTGAATCAAATTCTGCTGGGC
This sequence comes from Vicia villosa, assembly GCF_029867415.1. Taxonomy (NCBI): domain Eukaryota; kingdom Viridiplantae; phylum Streptophyta; class Magnoliopsida; order Fabales; family Fabaceae; genus Vicia; species Vicia villosa. The sequence continues at coordinate 858,777 of NW_026705046.1, forward strand.
ATTTTGCAATTTCGCTCGAGCCTGGTCAATTTGCTGCTTTATACCCTTTGGAGGTCTACTTTTATCCTTTATGACAGGTTAAAGTATTTACAATTTTTTCCAAAGGATGTACATTAGACTACCGGTTAGAGGGATACTCTAGTTTAAACGAACTGCTTCCAAGAAACCGTCAACATTTGTGACTATATTAGGAAATTTGAAGTAACATTTTCAAGGGGAGGGGGTTCTGCTTCGAATCCTTCAAATAAAGAAGGGTGTGGTCTGAAACTCCTTGCTCCATGATATATAACATTGTGTCAACTTTTTGACAAAGCAAATCCATGTAGGCTATTACATTATCTATTCTAGAATATATGGTCCCCATAGACTGCTTATTAGTCCAAGTAAAGTGGAACCAACACTTTCTTTCTCATGAAGATTCAGGTTATCCATCATCTGAACAAGATCAGAATACCCAGTCTCCTTAACAAGGTTCCCTCCAATTCTATCTGAGGCTTTCAAAACATTATTAAAACCTCCCATGACAAGCCAGGATCCCTTTGTTTGAGTGTGTAATTTCTCTATGTCCATCCACAGATTTTTCCCCTGCTGTAGAGTGTTGTAAGCATAAACAACGGTGCACCAAAACTTGAGAACACCAGTAAGAGAGTAAGCTCCAAAGTGAATGATTTGATCAGTACAAAAACTACGGACCACTTTTATTTTAGACTCATCCCATAATATCCAAATTCGCCTATTATTATGATAAGAGTAGTTGTCATGGTAAGACTAGCTTTTCCATAGTCTTCCCCTAACAGTGTCAACCTTGCTTATCTTGACTCTAGTTTCAAGAAAAATGACAATATCTGGATGCATGTTGTTGAGGCGGGCGCTGACCTCCTTGCATTTCCCAGTTTTATAAATGCCCTGCACATTCCAGGATATAGTCATAAAGGTGGTTTTCTAGACCCTTCAGGATCATTACTAACCCGAAGGATATCAAAACCATTTAGGCAGAAAAACATATCATTAGAGTTAGGGGTTGAGTTGCGTAACTTCTTTACCTCTTCTCTTTTTTTTGTTGGTGGCTTGGATCCAAGGAGATGTGCTAGGTTGCTCCCCTAGAATATTTTCTACAACAACATACTTTAGAATCTCTTGTTCACCTTTGGCACACCATTGTTTGATAACTTTAGGTTTCTCAGCAACACATTGGTGGCCTACCTTGTTACATCGTTCACAGGATATAGGCTTCCATTCATACTCAACAACTTGAGTGATCTTCTTACTATCAGTGTCCCTAATGGTTATGTGATCCTTCTGCTACTTTGTGATATCAAATTCTACAAGAATACGTGCATACGATACACACAACTTATTCGCCGTGCATTCATATGTGAAAAGAGGGTTCCCTAAGGCACTCCCAATCTTACCAAAACTTTTAGCTCCCCAGAGATGCAATGGTAGATTTGGTAGCTTCACCCATATGGGTAATGTTCTCAACATGTCTCGTTTGAAGTCAAATTCAGCACTCCAGTCCCTTAGGATCATTGGCACTCCATGAATCTTGTACGACCCTTTCATGAGAACTTGCTCCTTATCAGTGTGGGAGTGGTATTTCAGTAGAAAGTAACCTTCATCATGATAAAACATGTCAGGGAGACGAATAAAATTCTAGAATTTAGACATGAAGTGTTTGACCGTATTCATGCTTAAATCCCTGCAAAGTGTATACATTATGAGTGAAGATTCCCAAAATAGGACCTCAGACTCATCATCAGCTTGTTCCATCTCAACTTCGCACTCTCCTTCAATAATCTTGGGCGCAATAAAATCAATAGCCATTCCGTTTGCAGGGAGATGATTTCTACAAATAATATCTACCCATGACTTTTTCCCCTCTTCATTAGGTTTGTTTAGTTTGTTAACAAGCCCTGGATTCTCTTTCAAAACCTTTGAAAACAATTCCTCTTCAATAATGTATTTCGATGGAGCTTCCTCAGTGATATTGTGAACACAATTTAAATAGGCACTATTGTTTGTTTGTTTCTTCGAGCTCTCAGGTTGTGTCAGAGTCACTGATACCCTCTTTCGCCTTCCTTTTCCATTCGCCATACCTTTCGTAATACGAGACTACAAACTAGTTAAGTGGTATACAAAAGGTCCTTAATCCTAAGATTAGGAGTTTCAATCAAATCGGAGACACAACAACTAGTAGAAATCTGCAGAAAACGAAATCCTAGAACCTTGTCGATAACCAAACCCTTTTTAATTTTTTATTATTTCAAAAAAATAAATTATTTTGTATGATTTATATATTAAAAAAAATCCAAATTTCAATCAATTAATATTGTTTATTGTGTTTTAGAGCAAAATAAAATCAAATTTTTAATCAATTAATATTTTTTATTGTATTTTAGAGGAAAAATAGATTTTTTTGTATGTTTTATACATATATTAAAAAAATTGAATTTTTTAATCAATTAGTATATTTAATAGTTAATTATGTTTAAAAAGTAAACAATTTCTTACGATTTGTATATATTAAAAAAAAATCAAAATTTTAATTAATTAATATTGATGATTGTCTTTTAGGAAAAAAATCCTTGAATATGATTTTTAAATAAAAAACCAAAACTTTAATCAATTAATATATTTAATTGTTAATTATATTTTAAAAAATAACTTTTTATGATTTATATATATTGAAAAAACAAATTTTTCATTAACTAGTATTCTTAATTGTCTTTTTGAAAAAAAAATCTTTGAACATGCTCTATTAATTAAAAAATCTTTTTAAATTTGATTTCTAAAATATTAGATTCATATTTCATAGGCTTAATTACACTTTTGGTCCTCGTGTTTTAACCAACTCACGAAAATGGTCCTGCCTCTTTGAAATCCACGATTTTGGTCCTAACCTCCACTTCCCCCTCCCAAAACGCTGATGTGTCATTAAAAAAGCTTATGTGGCATGGCTGACCTGGTTAAATACAATATAAATCACTTTTTATTATTTGTAAAAATTCTGAAATTTATTTTAATTGAATTAATGCTCAGTAACCACTAAAAATTAAACCATTCCATTGCACTTCTTATTTTCATTCTCTTACCTCCAACCAAGAACACAGAACATCGTCTTCTTCACTGCAAAAGCTTTGAACGAGGAACAATTGAAGAACATGGCAAGCAACGGTGTGAATAACCCGAAATTTACATTCAGGTATGTATTACGACTAGGGTTTCTATTTCTATTCATGCTTACTGTTTCTATTAGGGTTTTAAGAAGGTAGCACACTAGTTAGGGTTTCTATTTCTATTTTGTATTTCGTATGGATGGTTATTCTGTTGTGTTGATATTCACAGGCCAAGTGAAATACAAAGGTTGAGGCTACGTATTAACCATAGGGGTAGATTTGTTAGTTTTCCTGTCAAATGTTACGTGGAGGGTTTAGTTTATGAGATGGATTTTAGTGTTGATGTTGATTTTGTGAACTATAAGGACATTAAAAGCCTGGTCCTTAAGCTTGGGTATGCGCAGTTTAAGTGTTTGTGGTACCAGCATCCAAAACTATCATTTCAGCGTGGACTCAAGCCATTAAACTCAGATGGTGACTTGTTGCAGCTTATTGAAGATTCAAAAGGGCATAGCTTAGTAGATGTCTTTGTTGAACATGAGGTGGATATACCAGAAGTAGTTGAGTTTGGTGATGAAGGCCCTGAGGATGATGATGTCTTTAATGAAGCCCCTTTAGATGAAGATGTTAGTAATGCTGAGAAAGAAGTTCCTAATGGAGTCAACAATGAAGTTCCTGTGGATGGTAGTGTCAACAATGAAGTTCCTATGGATGGTAGTGTTAACAATGAAGTTCCTGTGGATGGTAGTGTTAACACAGAAGTTCCTGTGGATGGTAGTGTTAACACTGAAGTTCCTGTGGATGGTGGTGTCAACACTGAAGTTCCCCTAGATGGTGGTTTCAACACTGAAGTTCATGTGGATGGTGGTGTCAGTACTGAAGATCCTATTAATGATGAAGTTCCTTTGGACAATAATGATGCTGAAGATGTCAATATGGAAGTTCCTAATGGAGTAAATGTTGATGAAGAAGTTAATGTTTCTGATAGTGAAGAAGATGGGGATTATGTTCCAAGTGATGTTGAAAGTGAAAGTGACTTAGATATTCCTATTGAAGGAGGAGAATGGGATTGGACACATGAATTACCTAATGAGACATTTGCTGACAATAATCAGGAGGGTGGTAATCTAAATGAACCACAATCTGCTATATATGAAGAGTCAGACCAAGATGAGAGTGATTTGCATACTCCAGTGGAAAGTGATGATGAAGTTGTTCACAAAAGGAAATTTCCAACTTTCAAGGTGTCTGATAATGGTGATCCAGTTAGGTTTGAGTTGGGTATGCAGTTTGTCTCAAAGGAAGTCATCATAGATGCTGTGAAGGACTGTGCTATGGAAACAAGGACTAACCTATGGTTAAAGAAAAATGATGCAATTAGGGTTGTGGTAAAATGTCAATTAGGTTGCCCATTTCATATGTTAGTTGCTAAAAGAAGTGGAAGTCAGTATTGGCAAGTGACAAGTTTGAAACCTAAACATGAGTGTGTTAGGTCTGCTGGCAATAAACAGGCTAAAACTAGATGGCTTGCAAGGAAGTTTATTCCATTGATTAGACATACTCCCCACATCAAACCAAGTGGATTGGCAGAAGAAGCATTTATAAGGTGGAATGTTAAACTCAATCATTTTCAGGCATATAGGGCAAAGAAGAGAGCTTTGGAGCTGATAGAGGGTGCTGCTAGTGAGCAGTATGCACACTTGAGGAATTATGCTGAAGAGATTAGAAGGTCAAATCCTAATAGCACAGTGATTATCAAACGTGGACAGTCTGAAATAGGACCTGTTTTTGAGAGGATTTACATTTGCTTGGAAGCTTGCAAGGCTGCATTTGCCAGCACATGTAGACCATTAATTGGATTAGATGCTTGCTTCTTGAAAGGTGAACATGGTGGTCAGCTTATATCAGCTATAGGCAAGGATGGAAACAACCAGATAATGCCTATTGCATATGCTGTGGTTGAAGCTGAAACAAGGGATTCTTGGCAGTGGTTTGTTGACCTTCTATTAGAAGATCTTAACCAAATTATACCTAAACAGTATGCATTTATTTCTGACCAGCAAAAGGTATGCATTTAATTATGTGTATTATTGATTTGTATAATAGTGATTTCTATAAGTATGTAAATCATGATATTCTATAATGTGACAGGGACTTGTGGAGGTGATTAAAGGACTTGGAGAGAATGTTGAACACAGGTTGTGTGTCAAACATCTGTATGGAAACTAGAAGAAGAGATTCCCAGGAGCTCACATGAAGGAACTATTATGGAAAGCTGCTAGAGCTACTACTGTGCCGGATTAGAACTCTGCAATGCAGAAAATGAAGGATATAAATGAAGCTGCATACAATGAAATTTCCAAGGTCCAACCTGCACAGTGGTCTAGATCAGCATTTAGCACTAACACAACATGTGATTTGCAGGTCAATAACATGTGTGAAGCTTTCAATAGGGCAATACTCAACATAAGGGACAAACCAATCATCACTTTGCTTGAGGGTGTCAAACATTACATAACTGTGAGGATTGTGAAGCAAAGGCAAATGCTTGAAAGGATCAATGGTGATATATGTCCCAAGATTCAGTCAATAATTGAGAAAAACAAGAGAGCTGCTGGAGGGTGGAAGGCAACTTGGCATGGTGATGTGGAAATGACTAAGTTCAGTGTGTGTAATGAATCTGACACATATGTTGTGAACCTGGCAGAAAAGACTTGTGCTTGTCGTAAATGGGACCTATCAGGTATACCTTGTGCACATGCTATTGTGTGCATATGGTACAATGGCTTGGTTGTTGAAAACTATGTCTCATCTTACTATAGGTATGTAACTGTTTTGATATAACATGTCTCATTGCATTTATGTCTCATTTTATATATGATACAATGCCTGTGCTGTGATATTTATTGTGCTATTTATTATTGGTTAATTGCAGAAAATCACAGTGCCTTGCAACTTATGCTCATATTGTGCTGCCATCAAATGGACCAAGATTGTGGCCAGTCACAAATACTGAACACATCCATCCACCAGTCATGAAACGGGCACCAGGAAGACCCAAGAAGCTGAGGAACAAGAGCAATGATGAGCCAAAAAATTCTGGTGTGCTACCAAGGCAGTTGAAGACTGTAAAATGCACACATTGTGGAAAGTATGGGCATAATAGTAGGACATGTAAAGGCAAAAGTGCTGCTGACAGGCAGATTCCAAAGGGAGGAAACAAGCAGCCTAATAAGAAGCAGAAAGCAAATGATGCTGAAGTTATTCCTCAAGGGTCACAGGCTCCACAAACACAACCATCTCAGCAGTAGATTAAGCTTAAGTTAATTTTTGTTCTGTTTTGTGTGGTAGCAACATTTTGTTAACTTTGTTGTGTTGTATGATATGCTCCACAATCATCTTGGTTATGTACTGTCTTTTTTTGGATATGTAATGCTTATGTTGGATATGTAATGGCTATCTTGATTATGTACTCACTGCTTTAACAATTGGTGCAGCTATATGTAATGACAATCTCTTTGATATGTGATGTTTTATATGTGCAGCTATATGTTTACACAATTAAGTACACACTATGATGGCAGCACACACTATGATGGCAGCACAATTAAGTACACACTTTTTCAATACAATAATTTTCATTCAAACAATATTCAGTACAACATAACATATCAAGTTTAGAACAACAAGGCAGACATTCTTACATAATACCTAACAAAGAAGACAAAATAACCTCCTAAACATAACAACTAATTTCATCACATTCTTCAATTCTTGAAGTTGACAAAACAAAACAATCCTATTATGACCACAACAGATGCAACAAACATTCCTTGCCAAAACTTTAGTTTCTTCCTCAAATCCTCATCTTGTTTCAACTTTGCATTGTCCTTCTGCTTATGTTCATCAATTTTCTTCATTAGCGACAAAATAACCTCCTTTGCACGAACGGACATTTCAACATCATACCAACTAAAGAAATCACATCCCTTTCTTCCCTGCAACTGCATTGACAAACAATAAATCTTCCCAGACCCATTCAAACAGAAAGAGAAGAGAACTTCATCTACATTGAAATAGATTCAAAGAGAAAGAGAACTTCACTTACCTTGAATAACCCACACCCATTAAACCTCCTCCCAGGATTCCTAGTCGTCCATGAAGTAGTGAGAGGTGAGTCAAGGTCACAGAAGCAACGTACTTCTCTTCTTCGTGACGCACAGCTAGAGGTCGACATGTAACTAGCTTGTGACATTGATGATTAAGGACAAACGATTGAAGACGAAGATGTTGGAGAAATGAAGAGATTGGAGTGAATCGAAATAGTTGATGGAAACAAGGAAAACGAATCTGAATTGGAACAAGGGCGTGAAATTGATTTAGGGCAAGGTGAATTAGGGATTTGAGCATTAATTCAATTAAAATCAATTTCAGAATTTTTACAAATAATAAAAAGTGATTTATATTGTATTTAACCAGGTCAGCCATGCCACATAAGTTTTTTTAATGACACATCAGCGTTTTGGGAGGGGGGGAGTGGAGGTTAGGACCAAAATCGTGGATTTCAAAGAGGCAGGACCATTTTCGTGAGTTGGTTAAAACACGAGGACCAAAAGTGTAATTAAGCCTATGAATTTCATATTTGTGAATAACACAAGTTTTTAAATTTGATTTGATGTTACCGTATCATATTTACAAAATTAATTTAAAATATTTGTCCGGGTCATACATGAATGAGAAAATTTAGCATTTGATTTTCAAATATTTGCTCAGCCGCACTCAACCCAACTCCACTGCGTAAATCTTCCGTCAACAACAAGCTATAAATATCACACAGCCGAGGAGGAGTTGTTACTCTCACAATCTCTCACTCTCTTTACTTCAATTCTCTTTCTCTCTCTCTCTTGAAATTGATCAACATGTCAACTTTCGGAGCCGCAAATACAAATCCTAACAAATCCTTTGAGGTAAATTTCAATTCAAGGTTTATTCAATTCAGGGTTTATGCAATGATTTACCATAATAACCCTACCTTCAATTTTTCAGGTTACTCAACCACCTACCGATTCTATTTCCAGCGTTTCTTTCAGTCCCAAGGCCAATTTCCTCATCGCTACCTCATGGGACAACCAGGTTCGCTGTTGGGAGATTTCAAAGAATGGAACCGCTCTTAACAGCACTCCCAAGGCTTCAATTTCTCACGATCAACCCGTAAGTAATGCCGTCAATATGATGTATTAGGGCTAGATAGTTTGAGTCTCTAATGGTATTGTTTGTTTCTTGTTATAGGTTTTGTGCTCTGCTTGGAAGGATGATGGGACAACAGTTTTTTCTGGAGGTTGTGATAAGCAGGTCAAGATGTGGCCACTTTTGTCTGGAGGCCAACCGGTGACCGTTGCCATGCATGATGCTCCCATCAAAGAGGTTGCTTGGATACCCGAGATGAGTCTTTTGGCCACCGGAAGCTGGGACAAAACCATTAAGTATGCATATTCATTCTTTAGGTCTTTTTTGTATTAACTACTAGAATTTGTTACTTTGCAAATTATTTTATGTTGTATTTTTCTTGTGTTAGGTATTGGGATACTAGGCAGTCGAATCCGGTGCATACTCAGCAACTCCCTGATCGCTGTTACACAATGTCGGTGAGGCATCCTCTGATGGTTGTGGGAACTGCAGATAGGAATCTGATTGTTTTCAACTTGCAGAATCCTCAGGTGCTATTTTATTCTTAAATTAATTTTCATAATGCTGTTGCTTGTAGCTTTGTGTTCTAATGTAAAGTATGCGTTTTATACTCGAGATGAGTTTGCAACTTGCAACATTAAATTCTCTTTAGTTTCCAATTAGGTTAACGCGTGTTTGCTTATAATTTTTCAACATGATATGAAATCTGCATTATCTTCCTTTTCTTTAATCTTTGCACAGGTGTAATATGCTGTTTATAATATTTTTGTTATCAGAATTTGGATAACTGAACTATTGTTTGTGGCAATCTATTGATTTGATGTTCTGAACAATTTTCACTTGTGTATATGAATGCTCTTTACTTACCTGGCATTGGATCTAGATTATTCAAACTTCATTCAGTAGTATCACACCTAGGAAAAACCCTAATGACAATTAAATTGTTCAGTACAAGGACTTCATTATGCTAAAATAACTCGGTAATTGTCTTGATAACCGCGTTTTCTTTACTTCTTCGATTAAAATTTTAATAAGTACTTAACAGCATTGGGATTACACCTGATCTCTCTATACAGCCAACAAGAAAAATGCGGAACTTATTGCATAACTAAAGTGAACTCATGGAACTTGCAACCCAAGCTGAACATGAGTGTTCTCATTGATCCTTTTTTTGTTTATATCAATTATGGTATTATAATTAAAAAAATTATGGTTTTATATGTCTTACTGACTGTTAAAGACTGTTTTGATCTTTTGTCCAAATTTTTGTGTTTAGCTTTCACCTTTTCTATGATTTCTGGTTTTCATTGATTTTTAATATTTGAAGAGCTACCGAGCTCAATAAATAATGATTTAATTGTCTTTTTTGTTCCTTTTGTGGAATTCACAACAGACGGAGTACAAAAGAATAGTATCACCCCTGAAATATCAGACAAGATGTGTCGCTGCTTTTCCAGATCAACAAGGCTTTCTGGTATGTATTCACTCCCCAGTTACATTCAAGTACAGTTATGATAATTGTTACTCTTTTATTTTATTTTATTCCATCAATGCGATGATGTGGGTCAGTTCTCCACTTGTATTGAAGTGTTTATGTGCATGCTGTAAAGAGGCTGTAAAGTTTGAGGATGCTCTAATTGGTACATTATATTGCACTCTCTAGACAATTGGGTTATTAGTGCATCATTTGCTAGAATGCTTTTGCACTGATACTATATAATGACAATATTGAGGCCTTATTTATCGAGATAGAACCATATAGGGTGTGAAAATTGAATTTTATATTCACATTACCTTTTGCTGCATTTGTTTTGTACATTACAAACTCAAAAACCATCATTTTAATTTAAACAGTTTTGTGCTTTTATGCTATTAGATTTTTTCTTGGTGTATACACATTGATTTCCGTACTGATACTATTGAGTATTGACTATTTTTTTCTCTGTAGGTGGGCTCAATAGAAGGAAGGGTTGGAGTACATCACCTTGATGATGCACAATCGAACAAGAATTTTACTTTTAAATGCCACAGAGAAAGTAGTGACATATATTCAGTGAACTCCCTAAGTTTCCATCCTGTAATACACTTTATAATATCAAAATTAGTTAAATTTCATTTGGAAAGTTGTTTATTTAATATTCTTTTATATACGATCTTATTGATGTCTTTGTGTTCAGGTACATCACACTTTTGCAACTGCTGGATCTGATGGAGCCTTCAACTTCTGGGATAAGGACAGTAAACAGAGACTCAAGGTTCTAGTTTTGTTCCTAAACTTTCCTCCTCAACAGTCTTTTCTTTCTAAATGCAATCTATGTAATTCCAAAACACAATAATTTTTTGTATTGCCGGACATAAACATGATAAGTAACTCCTTGTTAGTTTTGATTAATTAGAGAGTTAGTGTGAAGGACATCATGTTTAAAGACTTGCTAATACTTCCTTGGAGTTCTGTCTGTACTTCATACCAGGGGATTCTTCCCTAGTTTTCTCTAATAGAATAGGAGAGAATCTCTCTTCATGGGTTTCCCCTTCACATTAGAGATTACTCTATTCACAATTACTATATTCATAGATACTCTCCTCTACCAAATGAGGGCTATTTAAAGACTGGCTAATAGACTTAACAGCCACATCACAAACTAACCACCTGAACAATCACCTAACAGGCTAAGCGACCAACTAACTAATTACTCTAACTATTCATAACTACTTTAACCACACTAATGTCCCTTTATTCTAGAATCCTTACAATTACTGTATTAACCATGTATCAATCTAGAAAATAATACAGTCTTCTTTCCTTCTTTAGCGATCTTTATGAAGTTATTAACTGATATTTCATTTTATAATGTGTTTTGTAGGCTATGCAAAGATGTGGTCAGCCCATACCTTGTGGTGCATTCAATAATGATGGCTCCATATATGCTTACGCGGTATGCTTCATATTGCTGTTTTAAAAATGTTTGTTATTTACTTCTTATGCAATTTGTTTCTTCATTTACTATAATATTAATCAATAACCAAGTCAAGAAAGAATTGTATTTGTGGGTTCACACTTACTAGCTTTATAATTGGATCATTAGAAAAATTTCAAAATCTGAACTCATATTTATCAATGGGCCCATTTTGCTATACTATCACGTTTATTGTTTTCATTCCTTAAGTAGTTTATCACCCCAACTCTCTTTCTATCTCAGGTTCCATACTTGTCCTAGCCATTTTCAATTAATTTTCTGGTGATTGAGAGTGGGCGCACTCAAATATGTCTATTCTGTCCTTGAATTCAAATTAATAAATCAATGTTCATCTCTTTTAAATTTTGAAACATATCAATCTTTTCCGAGCAAACAGAGTATGTATGTTGCTGGACATTGGATGAAGAACGAGATATTGTCACATCCTAAACTGAAAGGCTTAATTGATGAATTTAGACACTAAATGACTTTGTCGAGGATACGTGCATCTCCCCCACCCCCCAAATAAAATAATAAAAAGAATATTAGATAATACATGAATCTTTAGACAGTTAATTATAGCTAAAACACACAATGAATTGCCTAAATCCCATTTGTCAGTTGGATTAGATGTTTGAGTTAACCTGTCAGTTTTATGCATATGCAATAGATGTTTTGATTAGTTGATTCTTGTTAAATGAAGAAATTCGCCATGCTGTTTTCTATGAACTTGCTCTAAAGACAACATAACTTTTCTTGCTTTTTATGGACATGTTGATGTCTTCGATTCAATTAACTTTATTTGGCTCTGAACCAACTTTTACACATGTCTATAGGTTTGTTATGATTGGAGCAAAGGTGCAGAAAATCACAATCCAACTAATGCAAAGAACTGCATTTATATGCACTTGCCACAGGTACGTACACTGCGTGAAAACATACATATGAGCATACTTGTGTTTAAATTGCCGTAGGTTCTTCCAATGTATGAATTTAAACTATTTGGATGTATGAAAATGAAGGAATATAAAAGAAAGAAACAAAATCAGAATTCTTTCTTTGGTGTATCTTGATTCTTGAGTACCGAGGAATTATGATATATCTTAGTTTTCACTTGTCTTTAATTATCATAATTTTCTCCATTGAAAAATCTAGTCAGTTTAGGAGTAACTGTTTTTCTCATATGAGCAGGACTCTGAGGTTAAAGGCAAGCCACGAGCTGGATCAACTGGTAGAAGATGAAGTTTGGTGCTAAAGGCTGTGTTTTGCTGTGTCCATATTTGGAACTAGAAGCAATAGATTAGTGTTTAAGGTTTTGGCGCAAGTGCAACGACTAAGATGATTAAACTCATAACCAGTATTTGGTTTTCATCCAAAATTTCATTTCTTAGATTTGTCCATTTTTCTATTCTGCGGGTGTACTTTTATCATGCTTTAGGGTTAGACTGCTACTCTTTTATGATCACACATTGATTTTGGGAGGCATAGAATGCTATGTTGATGAAAATGGTTGATGCTATTGAATTGATATACTATTAAATGACCAATCATACTAATTTTCTTCAAATATGATAATGTTGTATTTTATTTTGTTAATCCCACAAACAAAGAAATCTGAATAGCATTTAAATACAAGCCATTGCAAATTGAATAAGCCATTGCATATTGAATAAGCCAAACTAGTAAACACAGCACACACTGTCAAAGATTATTGTTTTAGTGACACAGTCTCTATGGTCTTGCATAGCTCCTCCAGTTTCTTCAATCTCATTTTTTCACTCTCACTCAGCAGCTATTAATAAAATCATAAATAGAAAACATGCAAAGAAATACAATATTATTAACATTGTAATTGGAAACATTGACATAACACAAGTGTTGAGTACTATACCTCAGTTAATGTTGCTACCAAATTAGTCTTCTCTTTGTTCTTTTCATTGAAAGCTTCCAAGGTTTCTTTATACTCTTTCTCCTATTAAGTAAAGTTTAAAAGTTAGTTTTCATTATTATTGTCATATATGAACAAAGGAGTTCGTGTGTTCAGATGAATCATACCTTTTTCTGGTAGTTCTGTCCAAGTTGCTTTAAATCTTTGTTAGCCAAATCGATCCTTTTCCGTATCATTGCAACTTCCTTCTTCATAGGATCTTCCATCACTTCAAGCTCCTAGTAGATTATTAATGGAAAAAAAAAATAACATTAATGATTAGCATAGAAGTAACAGTAATAAAATTTGCAGACTTCATGTGTGCCAAATGCCTCGTCTCTTCCTCGGTGCGTCCAATCTTTGTCACGCAATCAAATTTGGTAACTGCGCGAATAGTTGCATATGTTTTTTCTTAAATATGGAACTTACTTCCCAAATGCATGCCAAGCGCCTCGTCTCTTCCTCGGCGCGTCCAAGTTGAAGTTCAACTCTCTCTTTCACCTCCATCTTTCTCCTCTCAATCTCTTCTTCCTTAGCTTGAAATGTGGAAATGGCCAGTTTTGAAATATCCTCATCTTCACCCTCTTCTGTTGAAAACCTCCCACTGCTTCCAATACTTCCAAGGTTCTTCATTTTCTGCATTTTGCCTCTCTTTCTGAAAATCAAACACATTAGTTTCTTCAAGACTTACTCCTACTTTTATCTTATGTTTATGTCAGTTAGCATATAGCCTTGTTTGTTTTGCTTTCACTTCAATATTCTTCCTATCCATCACAACAACTGGTTTTAAATTCTCTTGACTTGTAAAAACAGTAAAGAGAGTTTTAGCCTTTATTATTATTATCTGTAATCTGTTATTGAATTCATAGTTAACACCTGCTTTAGCTTTATGATGAGGTTTTATATTGGTGGCCACTTGTTTTTGTCTTTAACCCTCTTAATTTCAGGAAAGAGACTTTAGAAACTAAAGTTAAGTCAGAAAATAATTTAATTATAGCCAGATTAAAGATGATTTGATATGGATTCTTTTAAATGATTAGTGTTAAGAAATATTTGAAACCTTAACTTTTTTGAGAAATAGGTTTGAAATAGAGAAAGTAATTAGAATATTTTTATTTGTGGAAAAGGCAGTTAGAATCTTATATTCAAAGTCAGATAATATGTATACCAACTTACATATATTCCTTCAAGCCAAAGATATGTGTTTGGGGAATCTCTACTATTGTGAATATTATCATGGATATCAATTAAGACAAATGAAAAATTGGAGAAGTGCTGGAGTGATCTGTCCTTGACCACTAGACAGGACTTAAGTTGTTAAAGTTCGCATAAAGAAAAATGTCCACACTCCAATAAAGTATGGAATGTACATTGGCCACCTCTTAAAAAGTATCTTGGGTTGATTTTAATATTTGGTATGAAACAATTTTGGGGATTGTTTTTTCCACCATAAATGGTGGAGACGCTTCCTAGGAAAAATTAAAAATGTTTTTATGAATTTTTTCGAACGCATCAATTTCACATCAAATGTATGTGTAAGTGAGTCATATCTCTCTCTTTTTGTTTGAAAATAGTCTAGAGATACACTTCTGTATTCACTCTATACGCTTCCCATGCATTCCTATCTGAGACACACTCATTTTATCATAAATGGATTCAAAAATGCATTTGTGTAGCACGTTACAAATATAAACTTACATATTCACCCTAGATAGTAAATTGATTTTTTTTTAAATACACCAATGTAATAGACGATGTATAATAACTATATTATCATTTTTTTTTTTATAAATTAAACCATACACTTAATACACAAGATAAAAATGTTATATATGAATGAATCAATCCATAATACAGTCAAAATTACAAAGTAACAAACTATAATAATAAGCATAATTCCTAATCCAAATACCTCACTATTGTGTATGTCGGACCTCCGTGTTCCTATGCTATCTCTCGTACTGCAGTGTCGTCTGTGCCTCAGTAAGAATGACATTTACAATGTCCTTACTAGGAGAGCCTTCCAGAAAGACTCCCCCGTCTATACCTGTTAGCGCAAGATCCATTATACGATGATACACATGCTACACATCAACATCATGATCTGCCTTAGTATGCTCCTCCTCCAGTATCTCCTGATGAGTTGACTTAGGTGTATCTCCCAGAGCATCTGGTGACATATAAGGATGTGACACTCTGTAATTCCACTAGACATAGTCATATGCACAACTTCAAACGCAAGGAGCTACGGTAACTCATGCGGCATCCGGTACTAGATGATTAAGGAAATCATTATACATGACATCTACATCTTTGCAGACCATAGAAGAAGGAGCAGATTTAGATGGGTCTCTTGGAACAAATTGTATATACTCAAACTGGCGCATGACGCGCAGGGGCAGATGTGGATAACATCAAATGTGACCCACAAGTCAACCGTCAAGAGTAGAAGAATATGCCATTCAAGGGACGCGTTTGTCGATGATCTTCGTATGCATAGAAGTGTATATCATATGCAACTGTGCGATCAAGATACACTCTGAAGGGTTCGGTCGAATGATTCTCTTTGAGCGGGCTGAATGCACAAGCGTGAGGCATACTCTCAATGTAGGTATCAACATGTGACTGACCAAATATATGTGGAAAGGGCTGAAGGATCCATGTTTAAGAATGGTACACATGAGTTATTAGTAATGGCAAAGAACAAGTGTTATGAAAATAGTACAAAAAACAAATGATACAAATATATTATTGTCAACAGCGTGTAGCTAGTTGTCATCTGTTTGGTCTTCCACATACAACCTTCAACTAACTTGGTGTATATGAAGACCAAACAAGCGGCTCCCAATTGTACTCATGAATCTGGTCCAAGTCAGCGAAGTATTTGAGGTAAACCACATCCACGTAATAGGCACTCTTGTCCACAAAAATGGACATTCCAACCAAGTACAACAAGTATGTTATGAATGCGTATGCTCTATGCTGCATAACATGTTCATCATCACCATCGGCCTCCTCTTCCGCTATCACTTGTTGTGCATAAAACCTCTCCAAGAATCCAAACATAGCATGACACACTCAGATGTCTTCTATCTCCTTTAGAGCATCCCCTAGGCCAGCTCCCAAATATGTCACCATCATTATCTCTAGTGTCTCATCTCTGATAATCATGTCGTGGTCTAATAGTCTTCCCTTGATCGGAAAATGTAGCAGGCATTATACATCGTCCAGTGTCATGAACATCTCACCATGTAGAAGATGAAAAAGTGACGTCTCAGAATGCTATGAACGAACAGTGACAGTATACCATGGTTAATAGTAGAATAATTGGTCTTGCATATGTTTTGCAACCAAGATAGTTGCATCACATCGAGAAACCACTGCTCATGAGGCTGATGCAACTTCATAATCTTCTGACCATGGTTGATGCATTTTAAAGCATCACAGTTTGATAGAAAAATAAATTCTCTTCAGAAACTTCAAATATTATAACACATGTGTTTCAAAGAATAAATAGAGATAAATTTTACCTCTCCGTCCCCCACATGCCTGACAAAATGTTTGGGATATAGAGGCAGCATCGGTAAGTTGTACAAGCCTCCTCCAAACCCCTCAAGAATGACATTAACCTAGGGTGCCTCAACCTAAACCGGTTGGGCTTCGGGGGCATTAGGAAGTGACACCTGCCTCCTCCGGGAGTTCCAAGTTTTCCCTTTTTCTTGTTTTTTCTATTTTGTTCTCTTCTTCTCTCTTACTTCTTTCTATTCTTTCCTTTTTCTTCTTTTCTTTTACCAACAAATACACACACACACACACACACACACACACACACACACACACACACACACATATATATATATATATATATATATATATATATATATAATGGTAAGAAAGAGAGAAAAAAATATCTTAAATGGAGTTTTGTTCCTTAGTGATCAATTGATCATGTATCAATGTTATCAATTTCTTTTGCTAATTAGTAAGGAACCAATTTGAGTAAGAATTAATCTCTTTGAGTTCACTAATTACTCTATTAATCTCAACTGACAACAACTGACAATGAATAAAGTATTTAGGAACTCAGTTGGGACAAAGAACAAAACATTTAAGAGAATATGGAATATTATAGTTGAAGTAGGAAATGACTTACATTTTTCTAGCTCTGATGAATTTGAAGAAAATGATGCTTTGTTAAACTTTAGGGTTGGATTACTTGCCTTCTTAACTAAATTTTCTTAGTTCCCATCTCAACATAATCCTTCCCCTTTCAAGAAGCATCTGAGCAAAAAAATATTAATAAATTGAAGCTTATGTTTAGCATAAATGTTTAAGACAAAAAAATGTTATTCACCAAATGGATTAAGATACAAAGTGTTTCAAAAATGAAGAATTACATGGGTCGACCTATATTTATTGGTAAATTCAAAGTTCAAGATTTCAGCATTGTTATAAATTTTTGGGAGAAAATGAAATTTTGGAAGAAAAATTGCCTTATTTTTGTTGGGAGAGCTACTTTTATCAAGGCAGTTGTAGAAGCAATTCCTATGTATTTTACAATTTATTTTCTCCTACCTATAGTACTTATAAAATGGATAAAAGAATTATTTTCAATATTTTATGGACAAACCATTGTAAAACATAAGGGTGAATGTGGGTTGGGATTCAAAATTTTCAAAGACTTCAATAAGCCTATATTGGCTAAGTAAGGGTGGAGGATCCTAAACAATCCAAATCATATGATAGCTAAGGTGTTAAAGGCTAAGTATTTTCTAGGAGTTCTTTTGCAATCTAAAATGGGGGAGAAAACCTAATTATGTTTGGAGGAGTATTCATTATGCTAGTTAGTTTCTTTAACAGAGTTGATGTATAGAAAATCTCCAAGGAGATGATATTTTAAATGATTAATAAATTCCTAATCAGTGTGAACTTAAAATTTTAACACACTAAGTGTGTTTGGTTGAGGTAGATGAAGGGGGGGGGGGGGGGGAGGGGAGAGGAGGGGAAGAGAAATTTCTAATTAAATATATTTGGTTCAAATTTTAGGAGTGGAAGGGAGGGGAGGGGGTCAAAATCTCTCAAAACCACACTTTTTGCATCCTTCCAAATTGGGGGGATTTGGTGGGGAGGGGAAGGAATATGAGTTTTCATATTTAAAAATTTATTAAATTTGCTAAAATATTCTCAATTCAATTTAATTTTAGTATTTAAAATTATTTATTTTCTTCCATGTTATTGTTTTTCTTCAATGTGATTTTTCTCGATCGCATCCATCAACTTATTATAATTGTTCTCTACCTTCAAATTATTTTTCGATTTTTTGTACTTAATATAAATCATAATCATTGCATTTTTTTATGTTTATTTTTCATCTAATTTTGTTATTTATCCTATCATATTTTCTTTTATATCAACTTTTAAATCATTCATTTTTTATTTATTTTATTAAAATTTTTGAATCATTAATTTTAATAATAAGTTATTTTATATATTTGTTTTGTTAAATGATTCATCACAATTTAAAAACTGTTATCATCATATAATTTAATTTGTGTCGGAGAGTTATAATCTGAATCAAGTGTACTCAATTTTGTAACGTTGTGCGGTAAATTATAACTTTTTTAGTCACTTAATATTAGAAATTTTATTACCAAAAAATATGTATAATTTGTTCACATTTGAATATCGTATCACTTATATAAGATCATAAGGATAAAAATGTAAATTATTAATAAAACCTATCCCCTCCTCTCCTAAACCAAACATATTTTTAAATAAAATTCCTCCCCTCCCCTCTTTTGAACCAAACACTTATTGATTAAAAAAAATCCCTCACCTCCCCTCCCCTCCCATTCTCTTCCCTCCATTAAAATTTCTCTTCTCCCCTCTCCCTCATTTGAACCAAACAGACCATAACTCTTGGAAACAAGACATTATAGAGTTGGAGACCTTATTAATAAATAAAATAGTTTTTGGGGCCAAAAAATTTTGAACAATAATATTTGGTGGGCCAAAAATTTAAAGTTATTTAATAATAAAAGTATACCTGTTATTAAGGCAATTGATAGAGTTGTCCAAAGTGTGAAAAATTTCAATCTAGCTTAGCTTGATATCACAATAAATGCAATTGCTTTTAATAAGACTAATACCTTAAATTAAAGTGATGCAATAATTAAATAAGTTTAAAATTTTGATTTAAAATAGAAAGACCTTATTGATTGTTTATAAGAATATGGATATAAATGTGTTTCTATGCAAGAATTTCTCATAGAAGCAATGCAAATAAAAACATTGATACAAAATATTTACTCTTAGATAATAGTTATATCCATAACTATGCTTGGAAGGAGACAAGTTTTTTTGGAATCTTCATAATTTTCATGACGACGGCAACAAAAATCAGAAAAATTAGAACAAGAAGGGTGAAAAGAGTATTTAGGCAAACTATAACAAAAGAAAGTGCAACAATATAGAAGACATAAAATTAGGAAGTAGAATAAATAATCTATGCAAATTATGTGACACAACCCAGAACACAAATAGATAGGAAGGGTGTGCAAAATAGGGGAAAAGTTCTCACTAACTAAATTTGGAAAAATAAGTTTGCCTAAATGACATAGAAGATAGTAGCAATAAGACAAACAATCATATGGATACTAAAGCCTCAAACAATAACATCTTCCTCGGTAAGCCAGACAGTCTGAGCATACCTATAATAGAAAATAATACAAACATAAACGATAGTTAGATTTTGAAGAATAACACTATAAATCTAAACCTTGGATGGAATGAGGTCAAAAAGTAACTTGGCCTAGTAAAGTAAAAATATGTTTATTGTGTTAGTTCCATGGTTTTTGGGTTGACAACAATTTTGCTAAAACATGGTTCTTGACATATGTTGAGCAAGATATTGTAACATCTTGATTCTAGTGATACAACAAAGTTTGAGCTTATATTGAATACAAATGTTCTAACATATGTCATTATATTCTGAACCAGAACATCTGTACAAGCTGTTTAAAATCTTGACATATTTGATTTTATTTTGTGACATTTCCTTCAGATATATCTCAATAATATTCGCAAGTGAAGAAGACTTAATCTGGAACTATAGAATCAAATCAAGACATAATTAAAGTTTCTAAAATTGGTTGATTGAACAATTTAGAAAACTTGAAGATTTGTTCCATGATTAAAAAAGATCTCTCTGTAGATTTACTGCAACTCTCAACATGTGGATCAAGTAAAATTTGGAAAAAGGTTACAAAGCCCATGGACTGCTAAGAGGCTATTTAAAGATAACCCTAACCTAATGTATCAACTAACTAACACAATTGTAAAATTATGGGAAGTCTTGGTTCTTCAGTTTTGAGAGTCTCTCGTGTGTGTGCAAGGCACCTTTGTATCTTTTGATACTTGTGGTAGACGTTACGTTCTCACTCAGAAGCCTTTAAGTAACGAGTTGAGTGTTGTTCTCACTCTTTAAGCTTTTAAGTATAAAGTTGAGTATTGTTCTTGATTGAAGCTTTTAAGCAAAATCAAGTATTGTTCCTAGTTGAAGTTGTGAAGCAAGACTAAGTATTATGTTCTGAAAGAGTGATCTTATTTAATCACAAGTTTGTGATTTTTTTTATCATTAGGTTGTGACTTATTTTATAACAGTAACTTGGATTGGGATTGTTTGTTTATCACTACAGTGATTGGAGGTGAGATGTCAATTTCTCATATCTGGATGTTGATTTCTAGGTAGAAGTTGCATTGGGTAGGGATAAGGCGAGAAGTTGTAAACTGAGACTGTTTAGGCTTTGAACTAATACTGCTAATAGTAGATTTCCTTCTTGGCTTGGTATCCCCAAGATTATGTGTTGTTGAACTGAATTGGGTTAAAAATTCCTCTATGTTATTTACCATTCTGCAAATGTTTTCTGCATATCTTTCTGTTTGGTAAATATGTGTTTTGTTTGCAGATGATGTCAAGACATGTGTCCTGACATTGTTGTTTGAGTTGAGACATTGGTCTTAACTTATGATTTGTGTTGATTGCCATTTTGTGACTTACCCGTTTACAAAAGTTACAAGTGAATGCTATTATTCTGTATCAGGATCAAATGCCATAACATTTGTCTTGATGTCATGTTCTGGTGTTAGAACATCAATATTAACATGTGTTAACCATGTACCATAAAATTTCAATTGGCATCAGAGCAGGCCCCATGTGTATTTATTGGGTGAGCTTCTTGGAGATAATTTTTTGGTACTATATGTCTCTGGAAAAGCTAGAATGATAGCATTCTGGAATTCATTAGACAGTAGAATCTTGAGGGTTGTCAAGACTATACTTTTGAAGGTGTAATTAATGGATCTGATGAGCGCTGTTCAGACTGATCATCATAAATGTTGTAACCAAAGATACTTGAGAGATTCTCAAGTCCACTCATAAAAGCATATCCAAGTGTTTGGGAGAAAAGAGCATGACCTTTTATCTCCTACTCTGCAGGAGGTTATTACCAAATCTCTGATGAAGGGTTATTTTTAATGCTATTATACATTGTTATCAAGTTCTGGGTAAATAGAAGATCAAAGCCAGATGTTAAGAACATATATTTTATCATCAGCAAGATCCTTGATGATCAAGTAAAGTTGGTTCTAAAAATGTGTGAAGGCCTTAGACTTGCTTTGGCAGAATGCCCTTCCTTCCTCAAGAATCAACTGAAAGGGCCTTCTATCTCTAGATCTATTAGGGACTATGATCCTGATTTTCTACTTGTCTAGACAGGAAAGTGAGGTTATTTTGTGAAGATATAACTCATGATGAGTTAACTGAATGAAGTGAAGATATATGCAGGGGGAAAAATAAAAGGTAAGTGTTTCTCAACTACAAGCTGTAAAGAAAGATTGTCTGCACACTATCTTTAACCTGCAGGATGAGGTAACCTCTTTGAACTCCAAACTTGAAATCATGATCAAGTTTGTGAGAATGGTGAACAATTGGCTCCAGTATGTTGAAAGATTCTTCAAGATTAGAAGATGACTGGAAACCTAAAAGGGATATGGTTTGATTTTCAAAGCTTTAACAAACAAAGAAGATCTTATGTAACAAATATTCGCTTTCATTCAAAGGCAGAGCCGAGTCAATGATGTCAAACAAAATGCTTCAACATCATTCTAGACATCAAAATCCTCAAGCTAATGACATGGGCTTGAATTGGAATTGTTATTTATGTGGGATAAGATGAGCATGTCAGACCACTTTATCTTCAAGATGTATGTCTATCTCAAAGGTTGACCGAGCAAGGGATAAAACTCAAGGAAGGTATTTCCCTGAGAGTTTATTTTTCAAAAGAAGA
This sequence comes from Vicia villosa, assembly GCF_029867415.1. Taxonomy (NCBI): domain Eukaryota; kingdom Viridiplantae; phylum Streptophyta; class Magnoliopsida; order Fabales; family Fabaceae; genus Vicia; species Vicia villosa. The sequence continues at coordinate 881,311 of NW_026705046.1, forward strand.
CAAATATATTTGTGACACTGGTTGTGCTAAAGAACTAATGACTAGTGTAACTCTCATAAGCCAACTGTGTGACGAAAGTATGAAGATAAGTTTCATTAAAGAAGATTGTCTAGTCACTAATAAGATGAAGACTGATAAGGGAGCTATGTTCGGAGAATGGATTTAATTTTTATTTCATTTTATGATGGCCACGTGATTCTCAATGTTGTAACGTTAATGTTAATGATTAATCTGAATCAAAATCATTAATGCTGACTACATTAATTAATTCAAATAGAGAAATCCCGTAATGACGTTTTTAACCCTAAAAAATGAGTAATCCATGGATTACTTTAGGATTAGGATGTAATTAGATGGCTTTTTTTACTTATTATAGTAGTTTAAAAAGGGATAACAAAGGCAAGAAGGATAAGTATAAATAAAGAGATAGTGAAGATCATGATGATGACCGTGTTAATATTTCTACTAGTAATGATCTTGTTATTCTACGTGATCATGAGTCTGTTAATCTTATATCAGACGAGAGAATATGGATAGTTAACAATGGTGCTACATTTCATGTTACACCAAGGAAGAGTTTCTTCACATCTTATACTTCTGGTGACTTTAGAGTGTTGAAGATGGGTAATGATGATGTATCTAATCTAATTGGTGTTAGTGATGTTTGCTTGCAAATCAACATGGGAATGCAATTTTTGCTTAGAGGTGTCAAACATGCTCCAGATGTCCGTTTTAGTTTGATCTCTATGCATATGCTTGATGATTGTGGTTATGACAATCACTTTGGTTCAGGAAAGTGGAAACTCAACAAAGGTAACTTGGTTGTGGCTAGTGTAACACCCCCTAAAATCCACAGAAATTATATTGCATAATCAAAGTAAAAATGCATATAAAAAAGGGTTTCACATGTATTTCAAAATACAACAAAGCAAAACAACATAAATGCATCGGGCCATGTTCATCACACACATTAGAATATCATGTTTCATATGCACATCACAGCGAAATAATAGAATGATACCAATAATGAAGTATCATAACATAAAGTCATGCATAGAAGCATTAGGCACTAAGGCCACATAATCTCATCATATCCAAATTATAAAAAGAGTATAAGAACTATCACTCAAAACATAAACAATAAACATGAGTCAAACGATCCCCGTGTTACATAACCAGAGCATGAACTCTCTACCTAACAATGTGATAAACAAAGGAATAGCTCCACAACTATATCCTTGCAAGCGAGCACCTCTACTCCTCAGTACTTGAGTGAGGTCGTACAAAACATCATTTCAACAAAAGGGTGAGAATTCATATCGTTATAGAAATATATAATAATATGCAATGTATAACAATATACCAGAAAAAATTCCACAAACTTCACATATACATGTATTCATCACTTTATAAATACACATCACATGTTTATACGTACGACATAACTCAATAGATTCAAGATAATCAAGTAAATCATTCACAATTATCACCAAAGTACCAATTCACATAATTAGAACATAAACGCACCAACACAATTCACATCGACACATGTGAATCCAATGCGGCTTAATGAAAATGCATGTGGTACCAATGTTATCCTTAGCGGACGCGTCCATCTCAAAGACAGATAACCACAAAAAATAAGTCCGTCCTCTAGGCTTCAAACCCATCTCCAAGGTTTGGGACAAGTCAGTAGCTTCCATGAAACTAACGAACATCGCCTCTTTCTCACCTGATAAATGAATGCATGTGCAAATATCGAAAATCATATGCCATTAAGACCATCTCCAAATCTTAATCATACAAGCATATATCCCACCATTCATCACATATGAATTCGCCTCACATTTGCACAAACATACACATATTCATGTTATCAATCACACATGAAAACACATTCATAACACTCACCAAATTAATACACCACAAATAACATGTAGCAAACAATGCTGAACAATGTTATTCTCAACCAATTGCAATTTATAACACACATAATCACTAAATTCAAGTACTATGTTTTTACAAAGAAGTGCCCTAAAAGTCATCCAAACATTTTCAGAAAATTCACCATAATTCATGATAAATCAATAGCGTACAAGATCTAGTTCAGTTTTCAAAATATAAAATTTTACAAAATAAGCCGTGCTAAGCCCGCCCTTGTGATTATGCAGAAAAATTCTGCTACGGACAGATTCTGTCCCACATAAATTTTTACTCCAAAATCCATTCAAACAAACAAAATTCAAGAAATAGAAGTGTTCTAACATGTATTTAACATATAGCAACAAGTATTAACATCAAAACATGTTTTAATCACCAATTTCATGGAATCTCAACACACCTAACATGTCAAAACCTAGAATAAAAATCCTAAATCCTAACATGCTACTACCCATTACTCATGCAACATATACCCCATAACAAGATGAAGACCCACCCTTACCTTAGTTAGAATTATTCCTCCTAGGGTTGCCTCCTTCTTCTTTTCTCTTATCTTCTCTCCTTTCTCCTATTTTCTTTCTAATTTCTAATTCTCTCTTTTCTCTTGTTTTTGTTAAACTCTTAACAACTTATTATCTTAAATGGGATTTACTAATTCTTAACTCCCACCTTTCTCATTTTAACACGCTATAAGGCCCAATTAATTATTTTACCATTCTCACACCAAATAACCCAAAACACATATATATATATCACATATATATCACAAAACACATAGTTTAATTAATTATCATATCACATAATAATCAATAAAACAATTAATTAATAAAATTACTAATAAATAAAAACAGGATGTTACAGCTAGAGGGGAGAAGCTCTCTAAAATGTATTAGACAAGAACTTTAATTGCTAGGGACATTGTTAATGCTATCGACATGGAAGCATCTTTGTGGCACCGAAGACTTAGTCATATTAGTGAAAAAGGGATGAACATTTTGGTCAAAAAGGATGTGTTTCCAGGATTAAAGAATACAGATTTGAAGAAGTGTTCTCATTGCATGGTTGGTAAACAAACTAGAGTATCTTTTAAGAGACATCTTCCCTCAAGGAAGTCAAAGTTGCTTCAATAGGTACATTATAATGTTTGTGTTCCATTAAAGGGAAAATCTTTTAGCGGTGCACTTTATTTTATTACCTTTATTGATGATTGTTCTAGGAAACTATGAGTTTATTCCTTAAAGATAAAAGACCAAATGTTGGAGAGGTTCAAAGAATTCTATGCTTTGGTAGAGAGACACACAAACAAGAAGCTAAAATGTGCTAGTTCTGATAATGATGGTGAGTATTATGGACTATTTGATGCCTACTGCAAGCAGCATGGTATTGCATATGAAAAGAATCCTCCTAAAACTCCTTAATTGAATGGTTTAGAAGAGAGGATGAATCGAACACTAATTGAGAGAGCAAGGTGTCTGCTTTTTGAATCTAAGTTGCTTAATCATTATTAGGGTGAGGTACTTTACATGGCGGTGCATTTTTTTAATCTCACTCATACTGTTTCTTTGAACAGTGAAGTTCCAGACAAGATTTGGGTTGGAAAGAATGTCAATTATTATCATTTGAGAGTCTATGGTTGTAAGACTTTTGTGCATATTCCAAAGGATGAAAGATCCAAGTTGGATTCAAAGTCAAAACAATGCATCTTCATTGGTTATGGGCAAGATGAGTTTGGTTATAGGTTGTATGATCCTGTAGGGAATAAGCTTATCTGAATCCGCAATGTGGTGTTCATGGAAGGCCAACCTATTGAAGATATTGATAAGGTAGAGAAGACTACATTCAATAAAGATACCAGTTTGTATAATGTTGATCCATTTTGGTTACCTAGTCATAATCTAGATGCTATTGGTGATGATGATCATAATGGTGAGCCATATGATTTTGTTGATGATCAGCAACTTGGAGATGAGGTAAATATTCCAACTAATGATAATGAAGGGGAAAGTGATATATCACAGGATTATAATCTCGGTGAATCTCCAGATTCACCTCAAGTTCAACTTAGGAGGTCTAACAGGCAGAGACAACCTTCTACAAGGTATAATTATGGCGAGTATGTGACCTTGACCGATGAGGGTAAACCTGAGCGTTTTCTAGAGGCTATGGAAAGTGATGAAAATCAAAAGTGGTTGGATGCGATGCATGATGATATGAAATCAGTTCATGATAATCACACTTATGATTTAGTGAAGTTGCCTAAAGGAAAAAATGGATTTGGAAAATAGGTGGATTTATAGAGTTAAACACGAGAGCCACCCTAAGTATCCAAGGTATAAATCCAGATTAGTGGTGAAATGTTTCCGTCAAAGAAAGGGTGTTCATTTTAATGAGATTTTCTCACCTGTTGTAAAGATGTCATCAATCAGAACGGTGTTGAGTTTGACTACTACTCTTGATTTATAGGTTGAGAAAATGGATGTGAAAACGACTTTCCTTCATGGTGATTTGGAGGAAGAGATCTACATAAAACTACCCGATGGTTTTCAAGTTAAAGGCAAATAAGATCAAGTGTGTAAATTGAAAAAGAGTCTATATGGGTTGAAGCAAGCTCCAATGCAATGGAACAAGAAGTTTTAGTATGTTATGTGTGATCAAGGCTACCAGAAGACTACTTTAAATCATTGCATCTTTGCTAGAGAAATTTCTAACAATGACTTTATTATCCTGTTGTTATATGTTGATGACATGCTTATTGTAGGGAAAAGTGTTTCTAGCATTAATAGGTTAAAGGAGCAGTTGGGGGAGTCATTTTCCATGAAAGATATGGGAGCTGCCAAACATATTTTTGGCATTAGAATCATGTGTGACAAAAAAGAGAACAAACTTTGGATGTCACAAGAACATTATATCGAAAGATTGATCCAAAGATTCAAAATGGAAAGTTCTAAGGCAATAAATACTCCTCTTGCTACTCATTTCAAGTTGAGTTCTAATCGAAGTCCTTCAAGTGAATATGAAGCGTTTGATATGAAACGTGTTCCTTATGCATTTGTTGTGGGTAGTTTGATGTATGCAACGGTGTGTACAAGACCAGATATAGCACATGTTGTTGGTACATACAGTATATTTTTTTCAAATCCAGGTAAAAAGTATTGAAATGTTGTAAAATAGATTTTAAGGTATCTTCTCGGTACTACTTCTGCGAGGCTTTGTGAATATTTTTTGTAAGCTAGTTTGCTTTGTGATTTGCGCTTGTTAGGACTAGTTTCTAAACCACTTTAAGACTCTTTTGTACCCTTATTTAATTATAGTTGAGTTGTTTCTTTTGTTTGGTCGACTCGTAGTTTTTACTCACATATTGAGAGGTTTTCATCGTCAAAATATCGATGTTATTTTGTGCCTTTATTTGTTCGATTTGCTGTTATATATTTGTTGTTGATCCTAATAGGTTCTTATAAGTTTGGGAAATTTTATATCCACTTTGTATTAGTGTGTTATTGTGAATTAATTTCCCATCACATCCCCTTTGTAAACATATTAGGCAACTTTGTTTTGCAGTTTAGTTAAAGAAGTGATCAAAGTCAAAAGACGACAATTAGGGCTTTCCATTGATGACGACAACTTGAAAGACAAAATTTACATTCTATGAGGATTCAAGTATGATAAGCGGTTAAAGATGCAAGCAGACAATTATGGTTTGGTGATCACTTCAACCATCCTCTAATGACGACATTTAACTTGAAGATATCGCAAGACTCTTCTTCAAGAAGACTCAAGCAAGTTATTATATGATTGATTTATTTGACAAGTCTCGAAGCTTTAAAGTATGAAAGAGAGAAAGTGTGAAAACTCGCCCAGTCGTGCTTGAGTGAAATGTGTTTTGTAAAAACACACGGGCATCCTCGTAAAGTAATATGGATAACCACACACACCCTAAAACATATTTTTAAGCCTTTATTTCTCAAATAAAGCATCCCAAAAATATTTTGAAAGCTAGATGAATCAAGAGCTGTCATAATAGTTCTGGACAAAATTTTGAACTGTTAAATTGATTTACAATTTACCCAATCAATCAGGTCAGTGAAAACATTATCCATAAATGATTGTGACAATGTATTCACGAAGGGAAATATCTCTGTCTAAAATATTTCCTTTTGGAGCCTTTGCAAACGATTATTGAGGGTTCCAAATCGATTGGGCTTAGGAGCCAATCGGTTGGAACATTTATTTTGGCCCATGGATCATTCATTTCTTGTGCCAACCTCTAGCCTATAAATAAAGGCATTCTCCTTCACATTTTCACATCCTAAAACACGATCCTTCTATCTCACTCATCACTCTCTCTCTTTCTCTAAAATATTATATACTTTCTCTCACTTTAATTTAGTTGTAACGCTTCGAGAAAGTCTTTGTGTTTGGTGATGAATTTTGTATTCTGGAAAGGGTATTATTGTAAATTCACCAGGAAGCGTTTTTCTCTTGGTTGAATAATTTATACTTAAGTGAGTGTTTGTTTAGGTTTAATGCTAAACTTGTTAAAAGTTTTGTTTGGGGATTTAGGTTCTTAAGTTGTTGTTTTGATTTGTAAGCTCAGCCTGTGTAAAAACTTGCTTTGGTTTGAGATCATCGCAGTTAGAGATCTCATATTGGTTCGTGGTCAACCTGTTCAAAACTCCAGTTCAGTTCAAGATCATCCCGATTTAAAATATCAACTCGGTTCATGGCCAACTTGTTCAAAACCTCAGTTTGGTTAAGAGGATAACATGTTCAAAACTCTAGTTTAGGTTGAGAGATGTCCGTAAGAAATCTTAGTTTAGCTTGGGGACTAACCGTTTCAAGTTCATGTTTTGAAGGAAGCGTATAGGTGACTTGAAACGTTGATAGAGTATGTTCCCTAAAATTTCAAAAATATCATGACACCAACAAAATTTCAAAATATTATAATTTCACAAATTTATTCTTTAAATTCTAATTATAGTATCACACACAACAAAATAGTACCAAATATAAATGTAAATAAATTTTAAATTATCTCCAATTGTAAAAATGGGAAAACAGTTTCAAATAATTTTTAAACAAAATATATTTATATTTTTAATTTTTTTAATCAAAATTGTGTCGTTTTGTTTGAGAAAAAAAACATGCATTTAAATCATCAAAATTTTAAAATTGACGGTTCACCGATATTGACCAAATAAATTAAATTTGTAACTTCTTTAAATTCCGATTCCTTCAATTGATTCGTTCCAATTTTTAAAATACAGCTTAAAACAATTTTAAAATACAGCTTAAAACAACATAAGGAACCCGTTTGATGTTTTAAATGACCAGAAAAACACAAAAATTAAGAAAAGAACTAAAATATTATCTAGACAACGTATAAAAAGATGAAAGAATACATTTGTTGTAAATTTATATATTTTCTTGAATCATAGATATACCAACCAAACTCATGTCGATAGATATACTAGTGCAAAATTATAATTATAATTTTATTTAAAATAACTATACTCCTAATTAGTTAAGTAATTTTTTTTAAAGCAAATAATTGATTATGCAAGTGGGTATAATTTATATTTTCCCAACTACGTATCGATTATAACATAAACATAAACAAACCAATATCACATTCACGAGAACCCTGTGATTTTCATTTTCAGTTACTGTCATTCACTTCTGACTTTCTGAGTTCCACTCTCACATCACACACACAGGGAGAAGCAACTCTCACGATTCATATTCATCGTGACTATTCATCTTCTATCTCCATCGACGATGCAGCTTCGCCTTTCCTCCCAAAAGGTTTGAATTTGACAATAATCTCTCATCAATAGCTCCTTCAATTTTTGATTTAATCTCTCTTAATCCCTTATCAACATCTTTCTAGGGATAGGGTTTTCATCTTCCATAGCTTCCTTTTTTGTTTCTCTTCCAATTTATACCAAAATTCAAACAAAAAGGTATTTAGGGTTTACTTTTGCTTAGTCAATTGAAAATGCAATTCAGACGGCGTGAAGAAGATCATGCTGCACGGTCTCTTTCTCCGAAGCTGCGTCCCCACCACCGGCTTGATTCAGCTCCTGACATGTTTCGGAGAAACCGCCTCGACGGGTTGGATCGGTTGCCGGTTCAGCAGAGGAAATTGAATCCTCTGAAAGTAGGTGATGGGTTTGAAGGGAGGGATTCTGATTGGCATATCAGTGATCGGAGAAGTGGTAGGGTTCAATCAAGGTCACCTCCTATTGATCAAGCGAGGAAAAGGTCTCATTTTGATGATGGGGTTGACCATCAAACTTCTTCACGATCACCTTTAGGGTTGAGACCAAAGTATGAGTATTCAAAATCTATGGAGTACAGTGGTGTTGATGATGAAAATTTGGATGCAAAGCGTGTTTATCTGGATAGAGAGAAGGGCTTCATTGAAAGCAGCAGGTTAGGCGGTGGAAAGAGTACTGTAGATCAGAGGTTTTTGAGAAATGGAAATGAAGGAGGTTCATATAGGTCTATTCCGGATATCGGTGTAAGTGTACAATCACGATATGAGGAAGACGGTGAGAACTTTCATCCGCCGTCAAGGAGAGTGCCAACGGAGAGATTTGAGTATGAAAGGCTACAGCACCGAGAGCATTTACCTGTGGATAAGATACCGATCACAGAACCCCACCGTGGGGCTGATAAGAGTAAAACAATGTTTCATGGAAGGGATGCTTCCTATTCCAAAGAATCTCCGTCTTATGCAAAGGATTTTGCAGGCACTTCTTCTCACTCGAGGGACTATGGGAAATCCTCTGTGGAAATGAGGAGCAATTTTCTATGCTCGCACGGCGACTGTGTCTGTTCACACACATCTTATGATCAGCCTAGGGGTAGCGGAAAACATGCTGAATGTTTAGGGTTTAGTGGACATGGCCAAAGGCCACCTGTAGACACTAGTAGAGGTCCTGAAATTGGGCAGAGGAATACTACTTGCCATCAGTGTGAGCTTAGTCCCAGTCCTACCAGGTTTGAGCATTCAGATTATTTTAATTATAGATTGCATACAAGAGCAGCACATGATGAATATTTATGTCAGTATGATGATATACCTAGAAGGGTAGCTCCTCATGGTCGATTGGACTATGAGCAAGCTGTAATAGAATATGATAACAGAGAATTGTCCAGACATTATATCTCACACCCAGATTTAGATAGAACTGGTAAGAGTGAAGATTACTATGGAAACCCAAGAAGAGGTGTTTTGCATGAGCATGACCACTCTACATCAGAGAATCCAAAATATGTAGATTATCATGATATGAGAAGAACATCAGTTGCATCAAAGCAGAGTGATGCCTATCTGCGTTCTGGATATAATCATACTGAGATTGGGAATAGAATGCCTAATGATTATGAGGTTTCATATCGGGATGCACCAGAAGCTGATCATCAAATATCAAATTTAAGAACAGAATATGAATTTGGAAGAGATGATGCTGGAGGGCTTCAGCAAGAAAGGTTTCAGAGTTCACCTCTGTCTAAGCGTGATTCAGCAACCTACAGACAAGCTGCCAGAGTGCAGGAAATGAATCAGGATGTTGGCATTCATAACCATCCAGATAGACATATGAAAAGAAAATACTATGCCAATGAGGAAATAGATGTGCATGATTTGAGAACAATAAAATCAAGTAAATGGAATGACGCTCCTGAAGAATATGAAGAGTATTATGTAAATGAAGAGTGGGTCGATGATGAAGATATGAATATGTTGTACTCATATGATAATGTTGAATCCAATCATAAGATATACAGAAAGCATAATAATAAATACAATGAGTTGGAGAATGAAGAAGGTTTTCCTTCTAACAATAGGATATCACCTCAAGTTTCTATGGGATGTGTACAAAGACCACCATTTCGATTTCAGAAGTATTCCAATCAAAATTTAAGACATTCAAAGTCTAGTTCATCAAACTGGTATAAATCTCAGCATTTTTCTAGAAGAAATGCATATGAGAAACAGCCCAAAGGTTGGAAAAAGTATCATGGATACAATGAGAACAAGCATACAAGTAACGACGAATCATATGAAGATTTGGCTAGTGCTGCAGAACCTCAGCCAACCGAGGACTCTGAGGAGTTTTTACAAATGGTACATGAGAATTTCTTAATGTACTCAAAGAAGTTGAATATGAACCTATCTGTCCAAAGAAGGTACCAGAAACAAGGAAAAGCTGGTGGTTTGTACTGCATTGTATGTGGTAAAAGGTCTGTTTTCTTTTCTATAACGCTCTTTTATCAAATGGAGCACTTCTCTAAACATATTGAATCAGGAGGTCCCTAGTATTTAACTTACAGGTGAAGTCAAGTATGTGTAAGATATTATTCGTGGGATCACGCTTTAGAGAAATTACTATTGGTATCACGCTTTAGGGGATTTATTATTGGGATCACGTTTTAGGTCCATTACTCTTGGGATCACACTTTAGGTTATTAGGCATCATTGCTGACGCTGTACTTCATTTAAAGGGAATGCATGGACAGTTTTTGATAACATCAATCCCATGCAAATAAGATCAAACATATTTTGAACTGTTCTGTGGATGAACATGAGTCACACATTTTGCAGAAGTGGTGTACATTCTGTTGTTGGTGCTAATCAAATATAATTTTGCTACTGTGTTGCATTGGTTTGAAGTTAGGTTTAATGTTTGCTAAAGCTTGTATTTAACTTTAGTTTTGTGCTAAAGTTCATAAGTAATTATTACAGCCAGAAAAACTTGGGACCCGTAAAGTATAAATGGTCTACGGTCTTCCTAAAGAGGATTGCTGTGACATGCCATGGCATAGTAAGGATAAGAGAATACATATAGGTTAAAATTTCCTCGACAATTAGGATTGCTGGTCATATAGATTGAATCCTATTAGAAGTATGGCTATATAAGTAATTTCAGGTTTTAGATTTATGGAGGAACTTGATGGAGAGATATGCTGCATATGCATGACAGTTATGATTAATCTGATTCTGTAGTTGTTGATATTGAGGTTTTAAATTATTTCTCTGGCAAGCGATATTCTAGTAAGTTCTACTGAATCAATTAGAGTTGCTTCTTCATAATTTCTTTCATTACTTTTGAGGAATATATGGTTGTCAAACCGGAATGCTATTTATATATGCTGCTATATTCATTGATGCATTATAAAACGATAATTTTGAGGCTATTTCAGATAATGTTGGAGATTATAATATTCTAATTCTAAATACGATTTTTAGTTTTTTTTCTCTGCTGGCTTCAGTTATTATCATGACACCAGCAAGTTTTATTTCATAGCACATTCAAATTTTCTTCGGTTTCTGACATGAACTTTGTCAGATACATTATAATGAAAATAGTTATTTTCTATCTTTCTAAGTTTCTTCTGTGCATTTTAATGCTTGAAAAAAGTTTATAATGTACAAGTTATCAATAAGTTTCATGTCTTAAGATTAAGTCCTAACATGTTTTCCCTCCTGTTTTATTGTTTTTATGGTACAGTTCCTCAAAGGAATTCATGGACACTCGAAGCTTAGTAACTCATGCTTTTATGTCCCATAAGACTGGCCTGAGAGCTAAACACTTGGGTCTTCACCAAGCAATATGTGTTATGATGGGATGGGATACTGCTGTTCCTCAAGATACAGTAACTTGGGTTCCCCAGGTCTTGCCCCATGCTGAAGCTTTGGCTCAAAAGGAGGATTTGATTCTTTGGCCACCAGTGGTTATCATACATAATATTTCGATGTCGGATGACAATCCTCAAAATTGGAAAGTTATAAGTATGGAAACAATTGAGGCATTTATAAGAGGTGAGTTTTTGTTTGAATGCTGATATACTCTGCAATAATAATTATTCAAACTCTATGATTTTTAGTGAACCAAGTATATCTTAGTTTTCTGGTTGATTTGATACATAAATACCCCCAATTAAATGATGAACGTTTAGCACAGTAGATGTAATATTTTGTACCAACTACACGAATCCTTTATTCTTCCTCGGAATCTTTACTCATCAATTGTTGCCTTATGATAACTGCATACAACTAAGCCTTATCCCGTTAAGTGGGGTCGGCTACATGGATCAACTTTCGCCATGATGTTCTATCACGGACCATGCTTTTATCCAAATCATTTATCTCGAGATCATTTTTAATAACTTCTCTTATAGTCTTTCTAGGTCTTCCTCTAATTGTTTGCCTTATGATAAATGCATATTTGGCAATTTTTTATTTCTTTTCATGCTTGCAGGCAAAGGTTTTGTGAGGGGACGGATCAAACTATGCTTAGGGAAGCCTGCAGATCAAAGTACTATTCTGGTGAAGTTTTTGGGCACATTTGTTGGGCTGGGAGATGCGGAGAGGATTCATAAATATCTTTCTGATAACAGCAGGGGGAGAGCTGACTATGAGAAGATAAAATCCGAAGGTGTCAAAAGCTGCAGCATCAAAGAGGCTGATCAGGGAGACGAAGTGGAGAATTTGCTTTGTGGTTATGTGGCGATTGCGGAGGACTTGGAGAAACTAGATTTCAATAGCAAGAGTTGGAGCTCGGTAAAGAGCAGGAAGGAGATTGATGACCTGGATAAGGCTCCTGTTAAAACCGACGAGAGGCGATGATTAAAATATAATTGAAGGCTCTATCAGGAATTTCACGGTTCCTGGTGCTAAAATTTGTGTCCTAATTGCATAATTTGTCTTTCCCTATGGTTAAGTTAGTAGTTACTTTATATTCTTGGACCAGATATGCAATTTCAGACTAGAGTCCTCTGTAAGAGTTCAATTTCTGTTTGTGAATTCTTTTAACTGATTTCACTGAAAACTGATGCTGAATCCTGTGCTTTAGCCATATAGGATTTTAGATGACTTTCAGGATAAATGTATCCAATGTTCTTAAAATGTTATTTCTTTTAAATACAAAAAGCTAAAGAGAAAGAGAAAAAGGAGTGGTGTATACATGCACAATAGAGTTTTTTTTTTTGGTTGAGATCATGCTATCAAAGTTTTTGAGAACTATTAAAATATTAGTTTTTGCTATCAAACTTTTTCTCGAGAGTAATACAGTTTTAGTTGAAGAAAAACAGCAGAAACCTAAAACAAGAAACATTATGCAGATTGCAGGCTTATTTACATATGCAATTCCATCACTCAAGATCTTCAACAAGTTCTCACTGCAAAATATATTGTTGTTAAAATTGTTCTGTGCAATATACACAACAAATACACTTGTTTTTTATGAAATGAAAAATTTGACTAATGTTTCTGTTATTTTCTTTGGATGTGAGATAAATTTTGTTCAATGACACTCGTATTATGCAGCAACTTTGAAGGGCAGATAATCAATCTTTTTCTTCTTCAGAAGTTGTAAACTTGTTTAATGCTCCAACTTCTGTGAAATATTTTCATTTGTAACATGCACATGAATCATTATCATCTCAAATGGGATAATTAGGAGAACATATCAGTGCCAAGCTGAAAATAACGTGACCATTATACAGTGAGTAGACACAAGTGGAAAACTCCAAAGGCATTGATAGCCAAAATTCTATGTCTATTCCAGCTATTTATGGTACAGAAACCTTAAAGTTAAAATATTTCTTTTTCCTTTGTTCTTCATTTGTATTGGTGCTTTCTGTTTTTATTTTTCTATTATTTACTACCTCTTCTGGAAATTAAGGACCTTGATTGCATAAGCAAATACAAATAGAAACACAAGAACAAAAGCAATATGAGCCACAGCAACAACTCCAAGGAAGTCATATTCAAAGCCCATCTCTTGATTGAGGTATGCTTTTACTGATATTGTTCCAGCTCCAGGTACCTCTATTGGAGTCTCTCTGTCACCCAACTGTGATGTCACGAGACCATATACAGTCCAAGCAGTTGGACACCCCCAATAATACCATCTCCACCATATTGGAATTTCCTGCGAAAGTGAAATCAGCAGTTACATAATCAATGTGTGAACTAAACCAACTTCGTTGTGAAGGTTCAATACGTGTTCTTAATAATGCGTGAACTATATTTCTAAAATCATGCATACTAATGTTAAAATTTGTTTTGTCACTCCTCGAGTATAATATATCTGATCATTTCATTGTGATGCATACCGATTTGGGGATAACGAAACCCGAGAATATGTTCCAGAACACTAGAAAGAATGACATAACAATTGCAGCAATTTGATGGTTTGGTGTCAGAGACACAGTCATCATTCCATATAGTGTGAAGTAGACAAATGACATGAAGATGAAGTAGTAGAACCAGATGAACTTGTCAGCTTGCCAAGGGAATCCCATCATTGAGTAAAGGATAAGGGTATAAACAAATGTTTGGATTGCAACATATATACATTCTATTGCCACCTGCAAGTCAATGCTTGTCCATTTCATAAGTTTACTCAGTTATTGGAATTCACTGAACTGTAGTTTTTGTTTTGTTCTATTTTGTGTGTGAAAGGTTCAGGTTCATTTACCTGAGCAAATGCATAAGGGAGAGCTGAGTACATTCCGGCCGCTTTTTCTCGGTAGAAGACTGTTCTTTCTACTGCTACTACAGGTTGAACTGCAGAAATGTTGGTGGCTCCAAGAAATAAAATAGCTGAATACATGGCTCCCTCTAAATTCATAAGATCTTGTTCTTTGTGTCTGCAACAAAATTCTTTTTAGTCATCACCTATGGTACTCTTGATCTTACTTGATTCATATTTTTTCATATCAAAGGTTAAAAATGTAACGACAATCTGTATCTTTAAGTACAATACCAACTTCGAGACCAAGTAGACTTACATTTTATCTGCTTTTTTCCAAAAAACGAGTCCAAAAATAACACCTACAGATATCGACAGGAAGAAACGGATGGCATTATATTGAGGATTCCTCCAGTATGACCAATGCTGTTTCCAGAAGCAAGCTTTGCATTGAGTAATGAAAGACCGGGAGTGTTTAGAAGCAAAATTAAGATCTTTCGTTCCTGGTAATGGCATGCTTAGCTCTTTAATAAGTTCTTGATTCGTCCTGAAAAGAGCTTATATCAGAAACGAGTAGAGAAAACCTTCAAATTTCAGATTGATAAAAAGAACAATGCTAGTAATATGAGAATGTAACTTCAACTAATACTTAACTGATACAATTCTGACTTAGTAAACAAATCTGCAAAGTCTACACTTAGCTGAGACTCAACTGTTGGAGAACTAATCTCCAACATCCATGTGGCAGGATTATATCCTTCTTTAATTCTCGGAATTCCCGGAATAGCCTGAAAAAGGTTCACATAGTTTAAAAGATTACATAATTTAAGAATTTTTCATATTTTGCAATGCCGAAGTCATACTCACCTCGAAGTACTTAACAAGCTTCTGAGATTGTTGACCAAGTGGACCACTGTATATTATTTGTCCTCCTCTCTTCATCAAAAGCAGCTGAATGAAAGACGAAATTGAGAGAGCGTTGTTTTTTCATAACTCTCACAGAAGTAAAAATTCATCTCCCAGATTTTGAGAAAATTATACCTCGTCAAAAGATTCAAATATATCGATGCTTGGTTGGTGAATTGTGCAGACCACAGTTCTCCCTGTATCCGCTGTATTTCTGACAGTACGCATAACAATCGCTGCAGCTCTAGCATCAAGGCCTGATGTTGGCTCATCCATAAAGATGATAGAAGGATTTGCAACCAATTCTACAGCAATGGTGAGTCTCTTTCTTTGTTCTGTCGATAGACCATCTATTCCCGGAAGTCCTACTAAAAAATTCCTTAATGGATGTAGCTCGACAAGTTTCATAACTTCCTCAACAAACATCTGTAGCAAGAGAGGATGGTTAAGAATAGATCAGTATTTAAAGTTGAATCGCCGATGATGATTTAGCTACATATTTGGAGTTCAATGTAAGAGCTGATTATAATAAAGCACACCTTCTGTGTTTCTTTGTTGACCTCCTTACCGAGACGTAGCCAAGCAGAAAAAACAATAGATTCATAGACTGTAAGATTCGGAGAGTGGATATCGTTTTGTTCACAGTATCCACTGATTCGAGCAAAAGTTGCTTGATTCTTTGGATAACCGGATACACTAATGCTTCCTTCAATATAACCACCGGTTTTTCTTCCAGCAAGAACATCCATCAGTGTGGTTTTTCCAGCACCAGTTACACCTACTAATGCTGTTAGTACTCCAGGCCTGAAAGCACCACTTACATCTCTTAGTAATTGGAGCCGACTCTCCTCAAATCCTTGTTTTTTCATTTCCTGCTACGAAAGTACTAGTAAGACATCGTAAAGGCAATGCTGAAGTGCATAGTAAATGGAGACGATTAAAATGAAGATAGAGTGCGCAAAACTTACGGCTGGCATATTGATGTAGTAATTCACGCGATCAAAAGCAAGTGATAGGGGCCTAAAGGGTAACACCATTCCTCTCTTTGTTGTTGAAGTGTCTGCTTTGAGAATTAGACTCTCTGAGGTGTTTCTTTCTGCCATTTCAATGGCTGCATATAGTCATTTTAATTATAAAACTGTCACATTGTTTTCCTCTTGTATAACATTTTTTTCAAATAAAACCGAAATTTAGTGCCTAAGAACATAAACATTTGATGAAAATAAATAGGTATAGTTGAGTAATTACATTCAGATGATTTAGCTTTTGAAACATAACTCTCTTTTGTTGTTTCCTTTTTCTCATTTTCCTCTTCCAGAAGAATGGATTTAGAATCTCCAAATGCTGCAATTCAACTTTATGACCTTGTTAGAGACAGTCTTATAGCAGAAACCGAAACCGAAACAAGCAGTATGGAGACTTACGATTCAAAAATGTCAGCGCGATAATGAGAAGAACGTTGAAAAGCAAGGAAAAGCCTAAGAGAGCACCAATACAAATCCAGTACCAATATTCTTCTGTAAACATGTTTCTAGCCTTAAGAAGAGCCTTCCCAACTGTAGGTTCAGGTACTCTTGGGTCCAAATTGGGCTGTAACGGATCGTTAAAAATATTTCACTTTAATCAATATCGATTTTAAATGTCGTACAAAAGATGGTCTGTATTTGGTTAGAAGGAAAATCAAATCGAAGAGTTTTTTTTTCTCAGGATCTTACAGAACTCCATCTCTCGTCGAGGAACTCATTGATGGCAATAGCATTCTGACCATACATCATAGGAGAAGCATAATAGCCCCATATCATCCATGGTTCAATGTCATCTGTAAAGAACATTATTAAAGTTGCATAAGTCATTCTTCTAATACCTTGTTTTCTGCATACATTTATCTTTTACGAATGAAGTTCATGAGATGCTAAAGAACAAATAGCGCTCACCTCGGGCGATAATGAAGCCGCCAAGTAAGAAAACAAGTAGCAGTATAAAGGTACCAAGTGTGTTTGCCACAACTTGTGTTCTTCCAATAGCAGCAATGAATCGGAATAGAGCTAAACTCATCTGATGAATGCAGAAGAATGCCAAAAACTGACAACAAAATCTGTTACAGTTGTACAAATTCAGTTTCGAAAAATCAGATTATTTCTTGAAAATCAGATTATTTCTTGATAAACAGCAATTGCGGATTTTCATACCTACTTGCAGCGGGAGCAAAACCGATAGTGTAATAAGTAAGGACAACCCATAATCCTGATTCCAGAAAAGAGAGAGGGATTCTAAGGATCCATATGGGAAGTGCAAAAGCCCAAGCAGGATAAAATAACAAATCTCTCTGCTTGAAGAAAACCGGAAGTCGAAATATAGTCATTGCAAGCTCGGCCATTCCATTGAACATCAAATTAATCAAACTGAAGAATAATGCACCATAGTATTTTCTCCCATCTTCAAGTTTACCATATTTCATTTCTGTTCGAAAAAACACTGTCATAGCAATCAAGGACATAATCATAATCTGACTAGTCTTGAATATGTATATAAAAGCGCTTCGTTTCATCAGTAGCCACTCTCTTGCAAAACATGCCTTGAAGAGTTCGAGTTTTGAGATTCCATATTTATCCTTAACCAATGCAGCAGGATGAGTTTTCGACCGATCATAAGGAACCTCTAGCTCTTGAGAAAGTTGTTGTCCAATGCTATAGCTGTTGAAGTGAGTTACGAACTCGGGAACACTGATATAATGGTATGGTTTGTCCCTTATGAACCAGTACTGCTCTTGATCCTTTTTAGACGTAACCTCTTGTAAGAAATCGGCAACTCCTTTTCTATCTGGACATTTGAATCCTACGCTCTCGAAAAAACCGAGAACGTTTTCACGCGGGCCTTGGTAGACAATATGACCTTCTGAAAGTAAGATTATGTCGTCAAAAAGATCAAATGTTTCTGGCGCAGGTTGTAAAAGAGAGATTATCATTGTGACATCATTGATATGAACTAGTTGCCTCAAGAATCTGACAATTTGGAAGGTTGTTGAACTATCTAGACCCGTCGAGATCTCGTCCATTAAGAAAACTTTAGCAGGTCCTACCAGCATCTCACCTGCATTTCATTATACCGAAGCTTCATTGCGTGAGCGTTGAACAAAGAGAAGATATTTGAAACGGAAAACAATCGAAGCATTAGCTCATGTTTTATATAACTATTTTCTCGTACCTGTAGTTAACCGCTTCTTTTCTCCACCGGATATTCCCCTTCTCATCTCATCTCCCACCATAGTATCGGAACACATTTCAAGTCCAAGAATCTGAGTCAATTTTCATTGATATAAGACAGCAAGAAATATTAATATGTAGCACGGACACAGACATACCGATACAAACACGGACGTATCTTTTTTCAGAGGTGTTGGTGCCACAGAGAATATCATAATGCCACACAAAAGGTATAGTAGTAAAAAAGATATAAAGGCGTCAAACCTTGAGAACATAATCTGTGATGAGACTTGTTTCCTGACCTCCGACTGCAGTGGCTTTCATGAAAGCATCTATATCTGGATCAGGTTTGAATCCGGCCTGCTTTTCTCTCCTCGTCAATTCGACAAGTAGATCATGCCTTGTTCCAACTCCCAAGCATCGTCCGGAAAAGTCGAGTGTCTCTCTTACTGTCATCTCGCCATGATGAAGATTATGTTGACTGATATATGCACATGTTCTTTGAGGAACAAATTCTGATAACTCATGACCACAATAAGTGACTCTTCCTGATACCTATTGAAATGAAAATTTTGATCATGCAACGTGTATAATGTGCTAAGTCATATACATGCTCAGTTGCATCATTTAGATATATAAATCATAAAATGATAGAAACATATATATTGTTGCTTTTTTTATACCAACCCTTAAATCTCTGTCTAATTTGCCAGCAAGTGCCTGCAGAAGAGTAGTTTTTCCTGATCCGGGAGGTCCCAATAGTAATGTTACTCTGTACAGTATTTGAGAAAGATAGATACAAGACTAGTGAGAAAGATGAATACAGTAGCTTTTGTTTTAATCTACACATATTTCACTTATTTGTTGCAACTTCTTTTGCATGTGTCTCTTTTTTGTGTTTGAGTAAATAAACATTTCTCACATGTCATTCATGAAAGAATGAACCTTAAAAAACCCAGAAAAGAATGAAGATGTTTTAGAAGTGATTTATGTATGGAGTTTAATGGTAGTGTAATATCGATATAAAAAAGTATTACATATTCATTCAATCTGAATAATTTAAAGTGTAAAATCAGAGAATAATTTAAAATTTATAATTTAACTTCGCGGGATTTATGGTTGTGTTAAAAATAATTTTCATCCCTTTTCTCTTATCTCTTATGTCAAATGTTATCCAACTTTTTTACATTATTTATAAACGTTTTTTTTTTCTTTTTTAGAGATGAAACACAATGAATAGCTGAAAAAATAATTTCACCCAAAACATAATTATATTGTGTTGGGTTTAAAGAAGAAAAAATATTTATGAAATTAACTTTTTTTTTTCCTTCCTTCTAACAAAATAAACTCTCTCAAGGACAATTTGCATCTTTCAGAAATCAAAGACAAACTTACGGCTTTCGGTTCTATTTTATAAAAAAAAATTATTCGATAAATAGAAAAATTAATTCTTGGTAATAAATAAAACTGAAAAAATATATTATGCAGAATAGATATTTTAATTTTAAATATGCTAACTATAAAAGAAATTCCATATTCTATGGGTGCGTGAGCTTATCTTATTTTATTTTAAATACATTAATTTTTATTTTTCTATTTCATTAAATTACTTATAAATTTTTCTTTTTTATTTTAAATTTAAATTGATCTCTTTTATTTGGACTTATCATTAGAGTTGTCAAATGGACCGACCCGATTACTTCATGTGTAAAAAATGAGTCCGACCCATTTATTAATAGACCATGTGGCTCGGTGGGCCAGTCACTCTTTTATTTCAATATTATAATTTTAAATTTATAAAAAGAATCTAATAGATAAAAGCTACACAAAAGAGAGTAATGATAAACTTAGTTAATTGCTATTTAAAATATTCATCAAATCAATATCCATATATACGAATCTCACGAAGATATCTATGTAAAAGTAGAGAAAAACTGAATATTATCTCTAATACTTATAAAAGTTTCTCTTTATCTCACAACTATTTCTTTAACTATATCATCTTGAAACATATATTCATTCTCTTTAATTTTTCTTTTTCAATTGAAATACTTTTATGCAATTATACCTTAGTTCGATATTTTTTTTCTTCCAAAATTAACTAAAATTATTTTAAAATTTTATTTTAATGGGCCAGCCCGAAGTCCGCTTGACCGGCCCAGCCCGGCCAATGAAAAACATAAGTTTGGTGCCGAAAAAGATAGGGTTGTGTTTTTTAAATATTTTTTGCGGCCCGACCCATGATAAAATACAAGGCTCGTGGGCCGGCCCAATGAGCCGAGCCCATTTTGTCAATTCTACTTATCATAATAAATTCTAGAGATAGTCTTGCACTATTTTTTTTTTTTAGATTTTTATTTTGAGAGGATTTTGGTTTGACTTTTTTTTTTTATAATTTTTAATTTTATAATATATTTGGACTTTATTAAAAAATTATTTAATATTTTTTCTATATTTTATTATAAATTGTTTTAAACTTATCACATAAGTTAAGAAATACAGTTAATTTTATAAGAAAGAAAAATTAAGAATTATTTAACAAAATTATATATAAATTATTTTTGCATTGTTTCTTTTATACTTGTCACATTGAATAGGTAGACAAAATTTAATAGGAATTGAAAATGTCAACAATGTTTCTTTTAAGACGGATACTGAAAAAGTGTTATCTCTCTTATTTTAATATATTAAGACTGACATTGAAAAAGTTTTCTCTTCCATAGGGTAGGTAAAAAAAACATATTATGTGGTAGTTATCCAACCACGTTTAATAAAATGAGCTCTTTTATCTGTCAAGATTAAAAAGATATTCAAATGAAAATAAAATTAGGCTCTCCTTTGGTCTGTGGTCTAAAAAATATTGCTAGTTATGATATTGATCAATTAATTGCATGTGTGGTATTTTTGTTTATGATGCACCGATATTTATAGATTACTACTAGGTCTTCTTCCATGACATAAGGTTTTTCACATTTCCAACACATTATTTAAGACTATTCAAAACGGTGGTTATCTTATAGCCAAAATTTCCTCTTTTATCTTTTTCTTAACATAAATTAAGAAACCTACTACTGGTACTAGTACTATATATAGGAGTAATGTAAGAGTAATAAATATGGCCCCATGAGTCAGTTACCTTGCTGGTTTGATAATTCCACTCACATCTTCAAGTATTTTTATTACACTTTTCTTTGAAGGCACAACCTTCATTGCTCCAAGAACTCCCTGTTTTTAACAACCAAATTTTGTTACACAAACCCTTTTATACACAACATACTTATATACTCCATCTGGCCTTATTTATAAGTAAAGATTATTTTTTTAGGTTCATTGAGTAATGAGTATATCTGGTCTGCATAATAGATTATATACATTCATTACTCAATGAACCTAAAAATAAAATATTTGCTTATAAATAAGGTCGGAGTAGTACAAATCACCATAATAATATAAATTTAGAGAAAAATTTGCATGGATACGAACATAAATCATGAGTGTTAGGAACAACCAATAAGAAAAGAGAAAATTTTAAATTTATTTAAAATTTAATTTCTTTTTTAATTGGATTCATGGGGTGGTTGTGATTGAGTAGGAGAGGAAAATTTTTTATTTTATTTTTTAATTAATAAAAAATTGTGATTGGTTGTTTGTATAACCACCTGTTATGTTTGTGCTCATGCAAGTATTTTTCATAAATTTATTTGGTTAATAATTTTACAAAATATTATTAATATTATTGTAAATATTTTAAGAAATAATATCATCTTTCCGACATTAAAAAAATTAACATGCAACAGCATACTAATAAGATATGGTTGGACCACGTATGTCTAAAATATTTTTACATTATTAAACTTTTTAAAGCATTTTACAACTTTTAATGTTAGGACAAACTTTTATGTAAAATCCTTTTTAAGATTTTTTTTTCCTCTTTTGACATGAGAAAGAAGAATAGGACACCTAAGTACTCCGTGATTAAATGCCCAGATCTCTTGATAATTTTCTTATGTCTTTCTATAATTTTTTTTTTTACAAATTATTAACTGTATTTATTTATTAATATATCTTTAATTATTTTACATATATGATAAGATATCTAGGTAAGATGATTAATGGAAATTTTAACAACATATAACTAGATGGAAATTTAAACAGCGTATAACTTTTTTTTTTATTTTATAAAATGGTCTCTTTTCTTCCGTACCGATTAATCCATCCGAGAGTATTATTGTTTCACGTAACCTCCGAAAATTAATCCTAAGCTCCTTCGAACTCAGAACCTAAAGGGAACATACCTTGAGACATGTAACTTGATAATTAACTATAGATTACAATATTAAGATAAGGGGGAAGAAGTATAAGTGACGAAATGTGGTTGAATAAATGATGGATGAGTCTAGGGGAAACGTATGATAGCAAGGGGTCCACCGACATTTGATACACCATGTTAAAAAAAATATTGAATTTAACTTATTTTTACAAAATTGATTAGTAATGTGAAGATTATTCCACTTATAACCAAATCTTCCCGTTATATATTATTTAATGTGGAATTTTTAATATATGAGTGAAAAAATAAAATTAACAAGTGTTTTTAAAAGAGAGTTAGTGTTAATAAAACGGATCTGATGTGTTAAACATATCTGTTTTGTTCGTACTTTTTTTATAGAACCGACCAATATTTTAAATTCCCAACTTCAAATATGTCCGCTCTGTTTTTTTTCAGACTTTAGCGAGTACGGACATTTTTATAAAATTTTATATTTTTAAGTCTAAAAGGTACAAAGTCTACATGCACTTTCCGTCCCGCCGTCATTTTTTTTGCTGAACGGTTCAAAATTTTAGACTCGCATCCTTAACTATGTTTGCTCCGTCTAATTATTTTTACGAAATTTTGACACCTAGGATATCATCAACTAGAGTTGAATTCCACATAATGTATAATTCTTATCAATTGAGATTTAGGATATTTTTGTATTAACTATAAAAAAATGTTTTTTCTATATTTTTATAATTTTTTTTTACAATATTAAGAGTTTTATAAACTCATTAGTTATAAATTAAAAGAATAATTTTGACATTAAATGAATGCACATTATTGAAAATTAATATTTAACTAAAATCAGAATTTTTGTGAAATAAAATATAAAAAATAAATTTTAAAAAATTCAAATAGTTTTAAATTTAAATAATTTTAGTATCTAATAAAAGTTATATTAAAATTATGAAATGCCTGAAGTAATATTTTAAGAAAAATTAATAAAATTAATTTTTAAGAAAAATTATTAAAATTAATTTTTTATTTACATTTTTTTCGAAAAAAATTATAATTTTTTCTAAACAAAAATATATAATATTATAAAATTATTTTAAAAAATGGTTGAAACAAGCTGATGAGAGTCTTAATTTAGAAGTAAAGTGTAATTAAGTTGTAAAGAGTAATTATTATTACAAAGAGTAGAGTAGGTAAAAAAAACAAATAATAGGAATGATGGTGCCCACCTATTGAGTAGTAACTGACAAAGAGTTAATACCTCTATCACATTCATGGTTGAGTTCACAAGTGTTGGTAATGATCTGCTTCCATTAAATGCATCTCCTTCAACATACAATTTCTCAAATCTCACTTCCACCTTTGGAATCTCTATCTCAACCCTGAAAACAACATTATCTTAAAAAAAAACATATAATCAAAACTAAATAATTAAATATTAGTAAAACAAAAAAGAAAAGAAAACCTTTGAATCCTCTCCCTTATCTTAAAGAGAAACTTTTCATTATCTTCTTCAACCCTAGTTAATATACCATCCATGAGTTTACTCTTATCATGAATACCAAGCTTTGATATATCAACTTCTTCATAACTAAATCCACCACTCTCAATAACTTGTTTCACAATGCTTTTCCTTAGCCTTTCAAAAGTAGGAAGCCTTTCTATGGCTGCCCATTTAAGCTCTTCCTCATCATCAACAATTATTTCATTCTTGTTTCTCTCAAAAACATCATCACCACCACTTGTTGATGCCCAACTTCTTCTACTTGAAGATCCTATATTCATCCTTAGGCTACTTATTGACCTCAAAACTTCTTCTCCATCTAACCCTTCCTCCATTTTACTTATAGTACACTTGTGTGTTGTGTGTGCTTATGGTATTAATGAAATTCCTAATAGGTAGGTATTTGGTAAGGAGATTTTGAAAGGAACATAAATCATTTATGGCTTGGACTTTATGGATTATTTGGTGTTGTGTCAAGACCAATTTAATTATACCTTTTCACTATACACCTTATTAAGGAATGTTTTATTTTTGTTTTTTAAATATAATGGTAAAATTTACATTCATACACTAAAATTTATACAGAAATAGAAAAAAAAATAAATAAAAATTGCGGACAATAAAATTTAATCTTTTTAAAAATTACATCTATTAATTTAGATAGACGACAACATTATTATGTATAATTCTTTAGACTTTTCGTAAAAAAATTATTATTTTTAATGTTATAAACTTAAAGATGTCAAAGACAAAATACGAAAACATATTGATTATTGGAACACGTTTTTTTTTGTTTAATCATTTTATTTGAGTCTGCTTTGAGAATGTCTTACAATAAACTTTCGGTCATTTATAATTTCAAAATATTGAATTCTATTATTAAAATTTTTCTAAAATTTAAAAGTAGATTTTTTATATTATATTTTTTAATAAAAATAATTTTATAATAATAATTAATAGAGAAAATAAATAGTTTTATTAAAAAAATTTAAAAGATAGAAAATATTTTTTAAGATAAATTTAAATACATAGGAATGAAATCTAATATTTTATATTTATAAAATGTTTATCATACATTCATCTCAAATGATTTAATAAAATATCTTTAAAAATGTGAATACTTTATTTTAATAATTAACTAGATATGGATAGTGTTTGGTTTCATATATAATTAATAAATTTGAATAATTTGATTTTATGTAAACACAAAATGACAATTAGCAACAATACATTTTCAAATAGAAAATACTAGGGAAAATAGGGTAATTTCTAAGTTGAGTTAGATGAAGATTTTTCATGGAAGTTTCCTTTTCACGTTAATGGAGTCCAAAAATAGTGAAACTCCAACCAAAGCAATGTTCCTGTTTCGTCTTTCAGCGATGTTACAGTTTTGTCATTTCAATTCATGCAATCAACGCAATTTATACTATTATTGAATATACTATTTTAAAATAAGATTTTTTTCTTTTATTACAGAAAAATACAATAGAGAGAGACTTCATTTAACGTTTATTTTTTTCAGTGTTTTGTTAAATTAACAAAAGTTAACAACATTATTTGGAATTTTTAAGTAATACGTTATTACAGGAAAGTTTTAAAATTTTATCGATAATTCTTTTTAACTTTAAGTGTCAAGAACTGATTCAAGTTAAAGTCAAGAGGTAACTCATCAAGTGAGCAAGGACTATCACCTGAAAGTATATAAATCAAAGGAAGATATAAAAAGAGGGACATAAAGCCAAAAATCTTCAAGCATTACAAAAGCGAAAAGAAGGAAAACTTAAACGATTTGGGGCAAAGTGATCGGGTTCGGAATAGAGTCTCACCAAAGACTGTCATTGTAGAGAGACTAAGGTTGACAATCTTGTTAGTGCAGTGGTTACCTTCACGGTTGATGTGCGACACAGTAAATGCCATATTGGAAGTGATGTTAATGCAGTTTGACCACTTGTTTTTGAGTCTCTAAGGGATGATCGAAGGACTCAAAAAAGCTTAACAAACCAGTTTGGAGCCTGTTTCTAACCAGAGGTAATTCCAACCCTTTTGACCTGAAATTTCTATAATCGTCATAGCCTTGATGAGTTCCGCGTGGAGAGCAAAGGACGAGCCAATATTTGTAGCAAAGCAGCCAAAAAAATTAGCGGAGTGGTTTCGAAATAGGCCACCATACGCCGCTGAGCCAGGGGCGCCTAGAGCTCCCCTATCACTGTTACATTTAATCCAAGGATTGGTTGGAGAAGTCCAAAACAATTCTCGTATCTTAGGGGCTTTAGGCGGGTGAATCAGAACTTTAAAGATTTTAAGGATTCGAAACTCCTCCATAGAGGATGAGGAAGATTCTTTAGTTGTGTTTTCAGTAATTGATATTAGGGAAAAAATATTGTTAATATAGATTCTCCAATAAATTGGTTTATTGTCATACCTAGCTTTGTTTCTGCTATGCCAAATAGAATTGACAGCAATGATGACTGAAGTAAGAATAATCACTTTGACTTGAGCTTACTAAGATCTTTGGATGATTTGTAAAATGTTTGAAACACATATCATCAATTTAAAGTCAATACGCAACTCATCATTTCCACAAAATAACTATCATGAACACCAGAGTTGATTTTATGTTTTTCACATTTTTAAATTTTTTTATAAATATTTTATGTGATTCTAATCATTCAGGCATTTAATGTTGTCAATATTTTAATATTTATTTATTTTAAAGTGATTAAGTAATAGGTTATCAATGTTTGTATTTTTTAAAAGTTTTAATAGCTGTAAACGGTTACAGATTTTGTGTAATTAGTTATAAACCTAAGTTTTTCAGTTTTCTATTATTTGACTTATGTAGCTCGTGTCTCAATCCATTTGTGTTATTTGTATAAATATCTTGGAGGCATCCTCATCAATGTTAATAAAAATATACATTCTTACCTTCAATTCTCTCTCTCTCTCTCTCTCTCTCTCTCTCTCTCTCCCTCTCTCTCTCTCTGTGTGTGTGTGTATATATATATATATATATATATATATATATATATATATAATTCTCTCTATATCTCCCTCACTCCACATTCAACCCTCCATTTTTACCAACCAAGTGATTCCACGTTCTAACATTTGACATCAACAGTTTGGTTCGATCCACTAAACACCTAATGTGCAAGATGAACTATATCTCCAATGAAAGAATACATATAAACCTACTAATTCTTGAGGCAAAGAATTACGACAAATGGTGCAAGCAAATGAATGTGTTATTTGACTACTGAGATATTCTTGAAGTGATCAAGAACAAGGTGAGTCCTCTTTTCGAAGAGGCAACAAATGTACAACGAGCAACACATAGGAAAGAGAAGAAGAAAGATTACAAAACGTTGTTTTGTATCCATCAATTTGTGGATGGTGACAACTTTGAGAAGTCGGTGATTGTGAATTGTCGAAGCAAGCATGTGAAGTCTTGGAAAAGGCATATGCAGGGGATGACAAAGCAAAGGTGGTGAGTTTACAAACTCACAAACATCAACACGAATTAATTCAAATGGAGGAAAAGGAGACAATCAACAATTAAGTGACAAAAATTACTCGATTATGAACCAATTAAAGGCATGTGGAGAAACGGTTAATGAGCATAATCTTGTATAAAAAATATCACGTTCTTTAATTGCAAGATTTGATAACATAGTAGTGGCGGTCGAGGAATCGAAGGATATTGCGACGATGAGCAAATAGGAGCTTCAAAGCTCTTTTGATGCTCATAAGCAAAGGATGGAGAAGAGAAATATCAAAAAGGCAAAGGCGGAGATCGCTTGGCAAACTCAATTCAATGAGAAGAAAAATAATTTGAAACGAAAATGGCCCATGAAGAGTAATTTTCATAATTTTGGTGGAAGGGAGTCTCAAAATTCAAAGAATTTGACTTGTCAAAAGGGTGAGAACAACTGCAACGAAAATGGTGGTAAAGGCAACTTTAGAGGTGAAAAGGGAAAGTTTGACAAGATCAAGGTGCAATGTTTTAATTGTCAAAAGTTCAATCATTATGCAAAATAGTACAACAGAAACAAGAAAAAACCTCAAGGGGATGAAGCCAAGGTTGCAAGACAATAGTTTGATGAAAAAAACACACTCTTGGTCATGATCACAAAAGGGGAATGCATCAGTGGGAGAGTGAAGTCCGATGCTTGAATGATTTATTAAACACTAATCAAGTCACAATCGGGTATCTACATTAAGCATATAAGAAGTGATATGAGAAGTTCTCCAACTTAGCAGAGTTCGCAAACGCCTTTATCTAAGACATGCCCAGAATGCTAAGAGATGCCTTTGATGAGATGACCTATGACAATACTCATCCAACAGTATTTGATTTTGTTTTATATTGTAAAGATATGATGAAAATATTTAGAGGTGCTCAAGAAGTCGAGAGAAAATGATGTAGCCTGATTTACTTTGTATTTATCTTTATCATCAAATGAATGAATAAATAGTTTGGCTTTGCACCAAATTTGATTTTGTCTCTTATTTTGTTCTTATACTCTTATATGATTGCAAACAATGGACAAGTCCACAAGATTCCCTAAAAATAAAAAATGACAAAAAAAATTTTTGCATCCACATGCATTCGTGCATCCACATGCATTACCATTTTATTTCACAAAAACTCATTACATTTTTTTCTTCATAAAAAAATCGATCATTCCAAATTAATTCCCCAACACTAGTACGATACTCATGTTAACTGTCAAAGGATCATGGACCAGCTAGAGCAGAATCAAGTTGCCCGGTAAGAGGATATGGATCTTATGAAGGGAAAGGTAGACCACTTTCTGGAGGCCATACATGCTATGGCAAGAAGGGAGGAAGAAATTTTCCAGGCCTTAATCCGAAATATTGTTCCAAATGCTACTTCCATCCCGCCACCTATGGGGCTATTCCTGAGTACAAACTCCCACCTAGCTACACACCCTGAGGGTAATGCTATGCAACATCGTGTACGAATCTCGATTCAGAAACTTGTTACACAAGAACACCCTGCTGCAACACCAATGCAAGGCTCCCCTCATGACGAAGAGGACCCTAGATTTTCTTTATTTATGCCTAATCAAGGGGCAAATCAAGTGGTGAATGTTAAAGAGCTACAAGCTGATAAGTCTGATGCCAAATACTGTGTCCTGGAAGAGAGGCTTAGAGCCATATATAAGCATAATGCCAATGGGCTTGATGCTTTTGAGATGTGCTAAGTGTCGAACGTGGTAATTCCTCTAAAATTCAAGGTATCAGATTTTGAGAAATACAAAGGGGTTAGCTGTCCCAAGACTCATCTGAGAGCATATTGTTGGAAAATGGTTGCATACTCTTGCAATGAGAAGATGTTCATCCACTGTTTTTTCACTCTCAAAGCACTGAGGTAATAATATATTTTGAAATAAAGAGAAGCCCTCTATTTATAAGAGAAAAATTTGGCTCAAAAAAGAAAAAGATCCATGGGCCTTTTAATGATCTAATTGATTAAGTAACATGATTAATCAATTAAAAGCTTCAAAAATAGGACAACCTTAGTTTCAAAAAGGAAATGTTGTAATAGTTATGTGTCTTAATATATTAAGAGTACTCTTAATCGATTAAGAAGCATTTTGTCTTGCTCTAATCGATTGGATTAAGTCCTTAATTGATTAGGCAGTGTACAAATACTTTATAAATGATTAGCAACACTCTTGATCAATCCCACATACATCTTGATTGTTCTTTTATAGATTTTAAGGTGTTTTAGCAAAAGAGAGAGGTTTGAAAATATTTTTAAGTGTTCGCAATAATTGACTTAGTAATTTAAAAATGACTATTATATCTTTACAACACATTGATTACTCAACTACAGATCAGACGACCTTTTACATTTTCTTTCTTTCACAATCTTAAAGAATTAAGATCTCTTGCTTGATTCATCATTAATTCAACATTTTATTTCAGACTTGACTTCTTTTGACTCATGAAGCTTGATAAAGCTTCTTGATAATTAGAGATCATCAAATCTTTTATTGAATATGACTTGATATCCTAATTTTACAAACAAAATATCTTGATCATAATCTTGATAGCATTTTCTCTTCTTCATAGATAAATACTTTAATTTACATGAAAGTCTTTAATGTATATGTCATTATCATCAAAATCACTGTGATTATGTGAGAACTAAATATAAGTGTAACAAAAACACGTAGATCCACGTTATAACCCAATCTAAAACATGTACTGTTACCAAAGTTGAATACAATTATGAATTACAAATGATTTTGATGGGAAGGTTTTATTTTTAATGATTAGATTGTCAACTTTCCCCCCTAACTAAAATTAAGAAAGAATATTGAATGTGATGTTGACCGAAGATCACTATCCAAGTAACATAATATGTCATGCATATTAACTGTGCATGTGTCAAATGCACCACTGCCGGATTAATTTGTGACAACCCTCTCCAACTGCTTTTCATTAATAAGTCACGACTATTACATTACGTGTACAGCTCTTCTACCTTTCAATCAAAATCAGCATTTGAAGAGTAGCTACAGCAAGCTACTCCCTCTTAAATAAATGTAAATTTGTTCATTTTTGGAAAAAAAAGTTTTCTTCATATTTAAAAATCTTTAAGAAGAGAATAAGGAGCACTTAACCTTTAATTTAAAAAAAAAATCAAAACAAAAAATCGCAAAAAAACAAGATCACCTTAAAAGCAAAATAGGATCCAGATTTGTTTTCCAATCTTTCTAAGAGTGATTCAAAGATTTCTTAAACTTTGCTTGATACCATTCCTAAGACCTAAGAAATTCTCTTAATACTCGAGAAAATAAGTGGTGTTTGTAGAGCTCATGAGCTTAACTAAGACCTATATATTTGCACATCCCACAATTTTTAATATTAAAATGTTTTAATATAATGATACTAGTATTATGGATAGATGATATAAAAATATTTGTTAAATTCATTTGATAAATTTTTTGAGGTGTAAGATTGAAAAGAATAAAAATTAACTATTTATTTAGTATTTAAAAACATTAGAAATAATGAACGATTGAGTAGATTTGAGGCTTTGGCTAATATGTATAAGGAAATTTCTTATGCACCGTGCATAAGCTTACATAAGTCATTGGAAATTCAGTATTGAGTATTGAGTGGTGAGTATTGAGTAATAACAATTGATGTCTATAATTTGATTTAAAGGTCCATAATGATCTATATATGGTGCATAGATTTTTATCTATATACACGTAACTGCACCCAAGATTTGATATCCACTTAAATATTAAAAAATGTCACGGTGCTCCTTCTTTATTATTGTAAATGCTCTTGATATTTTTAAAGCATTGGTAAAACAAGTTTAAAATTAATATTTTTATGATCAGATGTATTTTAATTAGTATTTCTGTAAAAATCATTTCAATTATGTTTAAAATTGAAAATTTTTATAATAATTTCACTCTCTGTAAGTTATATAATTTTAATTATGTATTGTATAAGCAAAGAAGAAATATTTCTAGTCTAGCGTAGAGCTGGCTATTTGAGCTATCCGACCGGCTCGAATTATATTTAATACTTATATTTAATTTGGTAGATTGGGTTTAAAAACTAGGAATTTAATCAGACTAAAATTAAATTTTCCAAGCTCAACCCTTCACGGATTTTTGTTATTCGGACCGGCCCGAATTATATTTAATATTTATTTTTAAAATTAAAAAAATTAATATATCATATAATAAAAACTGAATATTGAGTATTAAAAATAATATATTTTAATTACATGCATAATATCTAAAATAAACCATCACATAAATATACCATTTCAAAAATAATTAAGATTCAAGTGTAAAAAACTACTCACCCTATTTTATTTAAAAATTAAACTTCAAGGAAATTAATTTGTATATAATAATTTATTAATTATAAAATGTAAAAAAGAATTAATATTTATAGTTAATCAAATGGATATTGTATTTATATAAACTAGTTCTTTAACTCAGATTGATGTGAGTGTATTTAAAAAAACATCGACATTAAGTATGTTAGAATTTATGTTTTAAAAAATTAAATTAAATAAGCGGGCTACCCACAATCCGGTTGGGCTAGCCCGTGACTGACTCGGGTTTTTAACGGACTGGGCTTAAAAGCCCGGATAATAAACGTGCTCAAATATTTATGTTCAAGCCCGAAATTTTTTGTGGGCTTTCGGGCTAGTACGATCTATTTTGCCGGCTCTATCTAGGGGTGAAAAACGGGCATGCCCGCTCCATTTAGGTCACCTCTGCAAAAGTCTATAAAAAAATGGAGCGGGACAAGGCGGACATATTTGAGAATGCGGGTCTAAAACCTTACTCTACTCCGCAAAAAAGTGAGGACGGAGTGCGAAAGGTCTGCGGCCTTTGAATCTTTTAAGCCTACAAATAGTAAAATTATATGAAAAAGGTCATGCCTGCAAAAACCTACAAGAAAACGGGACGGAGCGGAACAGACAGAGCGGGCTTAAAATTTTATTTCGCCCCAAAAAAATACAGACAAAACAGACATTTCCAACTGACCGAAATCCGTTTTACCATCCCCAGTTTTCATCATTTGCAGACCAACTTTAAACTTTTAAATTATTTAGAGTAAGAACGTGTACAATTTTTTGAAATTTCTCTTTGCCTTTTGAGTAGGGGTGGAAATAGGCCAGACCGGCATACAGGGGCCTATGGCCTAGCCTATATAAGACTATGTCAGACCAGACTTATTTAACAAAAAGGGTAGGCTTAGGCTTTTTTAAAAGCCTATTTAATAGGCTTAGGCTATTAAAAAAGCCTATGAAGCCTTATAGACCGGCCTATATTTTCATGTATATTAAAAATAGGCTAAATAGATCGACCTATGTTTGCATGTATATTAGAAAAAAAGCTTAATAGGCAAGCCTATATATGCATATATATTAGAATAAAGGCCAAATAGGCCGGCCTATATATTCATATATAGGACGACTTATAAGGTTTCTTAAATAATATGGATTAATTGAAAACTATAATGAAAAATAGGCTTTTAGGTCAGGTCAGGCTTTTAAAAAGGTCAGGTCAGGCAAAAAAAAAGAGCCTATTATAGGCCACAGGCCAGGCTCAGGCCTTTCAAGTTTATCATAGGTCAGACTCAGGCCTTATAAAGCCTAGCCTAGCCTATTTCCACCCCTACTTTTGAGCTTATAGAGTTTGAATTTTACTCTTAACGAAAATCAACCTATTTTATTTGTATTAAGTGCTTGCAAGTTTCAACTTTTATACTTATTGAAAAAAAAAATCAACTTTTATATTATGTAGAGTAAATTTCTCTTTTGCCTTTTGAACGTATACATAGAGTTAAAATTTAATAGAGCGGATCTAAAATTTTGATTCATTTCGAAAGAAATTGTTAGAATAATAATGCAAGTGTGAATAAGTAAGAAAATGGTTTCATGTTGGATATGAATGTAGTGAGAACCCACTCACCTATTACCTTGAGGTTTTAGGTAGGGGTATTCAAAACCAAATCGGCCTAATAGAAAACCGCAAAATCGGACCAAGCCAAACCAAAACCACAAAAAAACCGCATTTGGTTCAGATTTGTTTGGGCCGTTATTTAACAAACCGCATGGTTCGGTTTGTGGTTTGTATTTTACAATCCGAACCAAATCGCATTATGTTACAACCCCCCCAAACTTCAATTAACTTATATTCATCCCAAACTCAAACCTATTATGCCTTAGCCTTACGATTATGAATGATTTTCTCTTCCTCACACTTAAGGTTTCAATTTAAATCTTCTCAAATCTCTCATAGTAGTATTGTGCCTTCTTCTCATATTCTTTTCCATGTACATATCACCTATTCTTTTCTAGTCTTATCTCTTAAGTTCTTTATTTTTCATCTTAATATTTTTATTCTACTATTCTCTCTTCCAATTACGTTTTTAATGTTCCTCTTTTTATCTAATCTCTCATCTCTTATGCTCTTTCTTTTTCGCCTTCTCTAATATTTCATCTCCTCTTTTTTTCTATTTCATTACAATGTTTTTTATATTATTTTATGCTACTATTTTATGTTTTTTATTTCAATTTTATCTAATATTATTTTTGTATATTAAATGAAAAGTTGTTATCCAAATATCACGAATTTTGATGCATTTGATAACGCATGAATGACTAAATACAAAGTTATGTTGTCACCTATATGTGTATGTATGGCTCAATAAATTTTTGTAAAAAAAACCAAACCAACCGAACCAATCCAAACCACATTGGTTTGGTTTGGTTTGGTTCAGTTTTATTTCTAAAAGCCAACCGAACCAAACTGAACCGCACACTTTTTTCTCTTGCGATTCAGATGATTTTTTATATCAAAACCGCCCAAACCGCACCAAGAACACCCCTAGTTTTACGTGGATAAGTAGTGTTTCTCTCACAAAGGTGAATAATCCTCAACTTTGTATCAATGCTCCCTAATGAAAAACTTTCCCCAACAAATGATATCAGAGTCTGGTTCGGAAAAGGGACCAACAAACTTGAATCGAAATGCCCAAGAATAGGTGTCCCGTTGAAATACTCAAGAAGAGGTGTCAACAATGGTACAAGTGTGAGGGGGAGCATTGTGGACTCACACTTAAGTGGGAATGTTAGAATAATAATGCAAGTGTGAGTAAGTGGAGAAATAGTCCCACATTGGATAGGAATGTGGTGACTTGAGAATATATAAGTGAGAGAACCCACTCACCTATCACCTTAAGGTTTTAGGTGGATAAGTGGTGTGTCTCTCACAAAAGTGAATACTCCTCAACTTTTATCGATGCTCCTAGTTACTCCCCCAACAAATAGTATCATGAGATTTGGTTCGAGAAAAGGGACCGACTTAGTATCGAAATGCCCAAGAAGAGGTGTCCCGTTGAAATACCCAAGAAGAGGTGTCAATGGTGGTACACGTATGAGGGGGAGCATTGTGGGCTCACACTTAAGGGGGAATGTTAGAATAATAATGCAAGTGTGAGTAAGTGGAAAAATAGTCCCACATTGGATAAGAATGTGGTGACTTGAGAATATATAAGTGATAGAACCCACTCACCTATCACCTTAAGGTTTTAGGTGGATAAGTGGCGTGTCTCTCACAAAGGTGGGTGGTACAAGTGTGAGTGGGAGCATTATTGACTCACACTTGAGGGGGAGTATTATAATAATAATGCAAGTGTGAGTAAGCGGGGAAATAGTTTCACATTGGATAGGAATGTGGTGAGAACCCATTCACCTATCACCTTAAGGTTTTAGGTGGATAAGTGGCGTGTCTCTTAAAAAAGTGCATAATCCTCAACTTTGTACCAATGCTCCATACTGAAAAACTCTCCCCAACAAAAATAAGGGTGGGTGAAGCAACTGTGGAAACATTACACTTTTAAAATTTAAAATTATAAAAAATTATGTTATTGTCTACGTCAGAAAAAAATGGAACAAAATGAGTTAGTTATATTAGAAAGTGTATGTCTAAAATCTTGGTTTGCTCCGTAAAAAATATGCGGGCAAAATGGGCATGTCCGGAGAGTCGGATCCATTTTACCATCACCTAACCAAAATTACACCTTATTCCAAAGCAGTGACACAAACTGGCATAAGAAGAAAAGATGCAAGATGGTTTCCTCTTCTTTGAAGCACATAGAGCAAACTAGGTTGTGATTCCCATATACAATTCCTCTTTTAGACATTTCAGATCGAGTTGGAAGCTTTTGAAGTAACAATCACCCATAAAATAGTTGAATTTTGGATGGAGCTTTTGTTTTTCAAACGCAATCAAATCATTCCTAAGCCCTTCCGCAATCCCTTCACCTGAGTTTTCTATATCAGACATTGACCTATAACACGCTTTTACCGAGAACATGTTTGCGCACTCCCATAGCCAAATGAATTCATCTTTGTTCTCTTGATTTATTGCAACGTTGCTAAGTAACTCCTTAAGTTCATCAATATGACTTATTTGTTAGACATAAATCATTGTCTCTGAAATGCAGAAGTCCCTAGCCCATACAATTTTCAGCCACAATCTCATTTCCGCAATCCTTCCAACTTTGGTAATTTGACAACAAGAATAAGTCTAGATAGAGGTCACGAATGGGAAAACTTCCCAACTATTAAACCTACTTAAATATTTTAAATTAGGTTTCTATTAGTCTATATCCACTGTAGTTTACAGTATATATATTGATACATTATTTAACAAACTATGCCTATTACTTAGGTCCATTCTCTATGTATAAAGACGTGATTGCCTGATGTAAAATTCATTCATTGAGAATCAATAATATTTTTCTATATCTCTTTTATTTATTGTACAATGGTACATTTAATGTGGTGTATATTCTTTGTGTTAACATATTATCAGTAGATCACGCTGTTGTTAACCTTCACACGTCTATACCACGTGTAACTCTCTTCTTTCTTCACTCGTAGCTTCTATCTCGTCATTCAATGAAGCTTTTCTTGGCATCCTCTAATTGGATGTTGTAGATCTTGTAGATAATTCTTGGCTCTCTTCAGGTAACCTAAAGAGCGCTTTTCTTGATCATTTCACAAATTTCTTTCTTTCTCCCAAACTCATTTTTTTCCAGTTTTGTTCAAACATTCAATGTGTTCATCCTCACGATTTCATCATATACCTACATATCCTCAACCCGATCCACCAAGAAAACCCTAATTTTCACATATTTTATCACAAACTCATCCTTAAACTTCTAATTGATCTTTCCAGGATTCTTTCTTAAATCATATTTTTCTCGTTTTTTATCCAAATGCCAAGTTCTATACACGGTTGGAAAGCTTGAAGGACAAAGAATAGAATTCATGTTTGAGAAAAATTGAATTGAAACTTGTATCAATGTGAAATCTTCCCTTGAAGATGACTGCTCATCCATAGAAAATTACTAAAAATAGTAACTTCTAACTAACTCTAATATCCATTTTGTACAAATCTTGGTTTTTTATGAATCCTTGAGAATTTCTTGAATAAATATTGCATATTACTCACATTTGATTTGATTTTCACAATTAACCTTAAAAGTCAAGAGTTGACTTTTCCGACCTTCTAGTTGATGTTTCCCCAATTCAATTTCTTTGCCATCATTTGGTTAATTGAGGAACTTCTAATTAAAATCAATTATCAACATTTCATCCCTAGGTACCGTGTGACATACAGAGAGACATGGAAACAAATCTTGCTCAAAAGGTCAATGGGAGATTAACTTTGACCAAAACCCTAATTTCAGTCACTTGTGTTTGGAGATGGTGGACAATCTTCAAAACCTTAATTCCTCTGGGCATTTTGAAGAAACTCTTGAGAAAATATGTCTTGTACGATGGTATAAGGATAATTATTCAATACTTGGTCAAAGGACAAGCCAAACACTCAAGTAAGCTCAAAAGTTTACCTGGATTCTCTACAATCTTTGATTAATCTTCAATCATATGATGAATCAATAGGAAAATTGAGATGCCATGGGGAAAAAGAAGCCCTTGTAGCTTGAATGGTCACAAGATAGAGAGCATGATACCCCAGTTGCACTGATTGCTAACACCACTAACCTTCTATGTCTTGAAGAAGTCCATGAATACCAAAGTACCTTGATACCATCTTAATGTATGAATGCATATGATAAATGAAACATAAGCCAAAGATGATTGAAATGAAGAGGGTAAATTTTGGAGTGAAACAATATCATTTTATTGTAAATGTCATTTTGTTCATGTATTATGTTGTAGAAATATAACCATTTTGTAGTTTGACCAAAATACAATATTTGATTACATGAGGTTTATTTCTTGAGTTGTTGTTTCTGTTCTGTTTCTGGTTTTTCACTCTTAGGGGACTAACTAGAAATTTATTTTTGGTTATAATTTATATAAAATCGGATTCTAGTTTCAACTGTGGCACAAGGATAGAATTTTTATGGTTCATGTTTGCCTCCAACTACTATAAATGACCTTACTTGTCATATTGTTTCATACCACAACACCAAAAACCAAAAATAAACATCAAAATGAACACCGAATGGCATGTTGAAGTTGTCCATTTTACCGACGCTACACCATCACACGAATTTAAGTTCACCATGTACACCTCAATTAAAGATGTGTGTAAAATATTGCAGGAACATGTTCCTTACGAAGACAATCACAAAGTTGTGAAGATCGAGTACCGCTCTCCATTAGCTGACAAAGATAAGAAGCTTGTGTTCATCAACCGTGAGCTGAAGAATGGCGCTGATATGCAGGCTATGTGGAATACTTTTACCAGTTTTGAGGAGAAAGTTCCGATTGAGCTAGATGCGACTATTTTAAGATTGGTCGATGATATTATCATGATGTTGCAAGGTCCACGTGGAGGTTGATTTGGAATGTTTGATTTGTGTTAAAATCTTTAATGTATTTCCTATGTTTATTTTATGAATTGTATTTTGAATTTGTGATATTGGTGTTATTCAATGGTGTTTTTCTAGTTTTTGTGTAGCACAAAACTGAAGTTACTCCTGCGGGTCAAAACCAGAAATACAATTGTGGTTACAATGTACAGTTTATCAAATTTTGGTGCGCACCGGAAATATACTTTCAGTTTTGAGGGACATTTAAGGAATCTCACGTGGTGCGCTAGAAAAGCATGGGATGGAATAAGAAATTCCCAATTTTTATTCGAAATTTTTTTCATTCAAATTTTTGTTATTTTTTTTTCCATAATTTTGTTTTTGTTTTCAAAAGAAAACCCATTATTTTCTTTTCTTTTTTATACTTTGAAAATTGATTTATTCATAAAAAGATGATTTTCAGAATTAAAATTCCAAAAAAATTATTTTCAACAACATTTTTTTAACTATTTATTTTTTAAAATATATATAAATTTTGAAAAATAAAATAAAAAACTTTTGTTTCAAACAAATTTATATAAAGAAAGGTAGGACCTTAAAATAAAAGACTAGGTAAGAGACTCAATCAATATGTTTTGTTATGTAGAACTTTTTTTACTCATATATCAAAGACTCGAAAGGAAGTAAGGTTCTATTTAAATGCCATTAGATGATCACTTTAACATGGTAAAATTTCGCACAAATCTTGAAGAAATGGACATATTGCAAATTAAGCTCAAGTATTGTGTTAGGTCGAGATTTGAAGTTCACTTGGCCCAGATTTGAAGTTCACTTCTCTTTTTTAGAGAGTGTTACATGAGATTTTGGACAGTAAGTTAAGATTGAGTTATGTATATGATCATTGGACAAGATGGACAAACATAGATGACTATTCAAACCATAAAAGGTTTTCTGAAATTTTTTATGTTAGACAATCGAGAAAGTTAAGATAATTTATCATCTCTTATCAAATTCACATGCTATAAGAGTTTTCATTCAAGTATTGAAATGACATAATAGGAAGCTATATATGAACATAAGTGTCAAACTCCTATATGTTGATATCAAGATGGTGATATTGATATAAGACTATATATAATAAAGCAGATGACAGATAAGGCCAAAATGATTTAAAATAGAATAAAAACATCTCAGAGTAGGTAAAAGCAGTGTTGTAAAATTCGGATCGGATCAACCGATCGAACCGATTGGACCAGGAACTGGCAAGGTGATTGGTCAGGTTCGCTTGCTCGATCGCCCATGCCTTTGAACCGGAAAGAATTGGTGTAAACTGGGAGAATCGGTGGTTTATAAATCAGTGGTTCAACTTCTTATTTTATTTTTTACATTCAAAACGACGTCGTTTTGAGGTTGTTAATTTTTTTTTTAAAAAGGTTTTCATTTCAGCCACAAGCCTCACACTCTTTTCAATCTGTAGAACTCAAAAAGAAAATACGATACGTAGAACAACAACTTGCGCCTTGTCTCCATCTTCATAACAACACCGTCGTTGGCCGTTTCCTTCCCCGCCACTGCGCCTCCATCTTCAACCCTGCCGCACCACCATATGTTTTTTCATTTTTGATTATGATATGTGTTAAAATTTAGTGTTAATTAAATTTGAAATTAAAATTGTTAAATTGAAATTGAAGAGAGCTAGGCCTTGTTGTTTTCAAATCCCATGTTTTTCTGAACATTCCAGTTTCAAAGATGGTGGTGATGATGATAATGAAGGGTTTGTTAATAACCTCTTTGCTTACTTTAAAGTTGCATTTTTATAAAGGGCAAATATAATTTAGATAGTTTATATGTTGTACAAAATAAAAGGGTGAAAGTTTACAATTTAATTGAAGCATTTTATGTGTTTTTGAATACTGGTCAAAATTTTCCCATTTGGTTGTGTTGTTTTAGAGGTGAAGGCTTATCAAATATTCAAAGGTGATATTGATGGAGAGATATAGCAACGGTACTTCTAAGAGGTTTTTACTTAACTATACCATATGTTGTAGACCTTATTTGTTTAAGAGGTTTCCCTTAGTTTAGTTTATGATATTTTTAGTTTCAAAGGTGATATTGATGGAGAGATATAGCAACGGTACTTCTAAGAGGTTTTTACTTAACTATACCATATGTTGTAGACCTTATTTGTTTAAGAGGTTTCCCTTAGTTTAGTTTATGATATTTTTAGTTGCTTAAGTGCACATTCTTGTGGGGTTGGAAGATTATGAAATAGTAATGGACATTAGTTATTACTTTATTAGAAAATATAGATGATATACAAATTTAATTATTACTTCCTTATAGATGATATACAAATTTATTAGAAACATTAGATGATATACCTTTTTGTTATTACTTATCATGGTAACATTGTATATAAGAGTCTGCTATGGTTGATATTGTATATAACATGCTGCTATGGTTGATATTGTATATAACATGCTGCTACGATTGAGAGCTTGGCTACTGATTTAGAATATTCCACCTTTAAAACTCATGTTAATTAGGTTGTTGGTTGAATAGAGAAACCTTATCAACAATATTGATTTTGAAACCTACAGATTTATTTCTACATACGAGAAACCTTATCAACAGTAGTTTGAATAGAATTTCTTCATAACTTATAGTCTTTAAAAATGAAGTTTGGTATTAATAAACAAGATATCAATTTTTAATAAAATATGTGTTAGTCTAGGAGGGGCTATGTCAGCAAAAGTTTACTTGATGTGACCTTAGGTTTAAAAGAATATTCTAATATTAATTAAGTTAAGTTGATGCTATTTAAAAAATATCAATTAAGTTTAAAAAATATTAAAAACTATTTAACAAGAAATATTTACTACTAAATATATCTAGTTTCCGTCAAATTTGATTTTTTTAACTATGTCTCTATAATTGCTAATTTATATTTATAAACTTCAACAATTTTGGACTCTTTTAAAAGAAAATGACATCATTTGAAACACCATCATCACAAGAAGTCTCTCCAGCCCAAATTCTAGTTCAAATTAATGTTAGAGGAAAGACTGATATAGCTTGGGTACATTGTACTAAAAGTCCTGATGGAAAATCTCTTGTTTGTATATATTGTCACAAAGCTTTTTGGTGGAGGTGGAATTCATAGGGTAAAGCAACACTTCGCTAGAATAGTAGGAAATGTTGAAATTTGTAAGTCAGTGCTGGCAGAAATTCGTTTTCAGATGAAATAACATTTCAATGAGCGGAGCAAGAAAAGAAAAATTTCAAATGTGGCTGAAAGCAAGTCATTTACTACGCGCGCGCGCGGGGGGGGGGGGGGGGGGGGGTGAATTGCAAGTACAAACAAATTGGTGCATCTAAAAAGAATGACGCTCGAATTGGTACTTATATTTTTACCCAGAACAACTCCGGGAGCTCAGCCTACTTTAAAAAATGTGATGCAAAGTAAAGAAGTGGTAGAAAGTGTGATCTTGCTATTGCCAAGTGGTTTATTGATGCATCTATTCCTTTTAATGCAGCAAATTCACCTTATTTTCAACCCGCAGTTGATGCTCTTTGTTGCATGGATGCTGGATATAAAATTCCTACTATGCATGCTCTTCGTGGTAATTTGTTAAATAAGTGGGTTGATGACATGACGATACAGATAGAGTAATATCGTTCTATTTTGAAGGATACAAGTTGTACTCTTATGGAAGATGGG
This sequence comes from Vicia villosa, assembly GCF_029867415.1. NCBI lineage: Eukaryota > Viridiplantae > Streptophyta > Magnoliopsida > Fabales > Fabaceae > Vicia > Vicia villosa. The sequence goes on from NW_026705046.1 coordinate 923,708, forward strand.
TGGACTGATCGTTGTAGGAGAAATCTTATCATATTTTTAGTTTATTGCCCCAAAGTAAATGTTTACATAAAGTCTGTTGATGCCTCTGGTGCTTCTAAAACTACAGACACAATATTTAAGCTTTTCAAGGAAGTAATGTTGTATGTTATACAAAAAAATGTTGTTCAAATCGTTACAGATAATACTATAAATTATGTTGCTGCTGGAAATTTGTTGGAAAGGGAGTTTCTTAGTTGTTTTGGTCTTCTTGTGCAACACACTGTATTAATTTGATGTTGCAAGACATGGGAAAGTTATTTGAAGATCTTGGATAACCGTTGGGATCCATAACTTCGCAAAATTCTTCATGCAGCTGGTTATTTGAAGGCCTTTTGGATGTCATTGAAAAGTATGCTTATGATAGTAAGGACATGCGATCTAAATTAACCGCTGAGATGACTTCATTCAAAAATTGTGAAGGTAGTTTTGGAAGGACAACTCCGTAGAAAACCGAGATCAAGTTTTGTCAGGTAAAATTATATGATAAACTTTATGCATTTTTGTACAATGTCAATATGTATTTTAAAATGTTTTGTAATTTTACACATGCATTATTCTAGATCAATGGTGGGACACTTATGAAACCGAAGCGCCTAATTTGCAAAAGCTGGCTATTCGGATTTTGAGTCAAACTTGTAATGCATATGGTCGTGAACAAAATTATGATCCTATCAATTTTGAAACTCTTGGTGATCATTCTAATTGGATGTTGGAGATTCACCACCATTCTTGACCATTGAGGAGGTGGAAGAACTACACAAAGATATTGCTAATATGACAATCCAACCTATTTCAAATGATATTGGTATGGTATTAGTTTTTGTGATTACAGTTATGTTATTTTAATTTATTAAAATATTTCAATTTCTAAACTCTTTAAATTGATGTTGTTATAGATGAATTAAATTTGGATGGGGTTATTATTGAGAGAGATGTACAACTTAACTCCGGAGAAAACAATCAAAGTAATGATATCATTGACGAGGAAGATGTTGCAAATGCGATTGATTTTGTCGGAAATGGTTTTGATATCGAAGGAGATCCCAATATTGAAATTATTTTACCTCCTTAAAATTAAATTGAATAGATATTGGAGTATTTTTGTTCTAAAGTACTCAATTAGATTATGTTGCAATTATACTTTGTTTGCAATTAGACTTTGTAATTTGTACCATTTTTTTGTTATGTATGATACTTATGTTTAAATTTGAATTTAATTTATCAACTAGTGAATTTATCATATATTTTTCAAAAATTTAAGTGTTAATTATATTTTTTTTTAGAGATATTTATTAAACCGAGTTATACTTATATAGTTTGGTTATAATGACATATTTATTAAACCGAGTTATACGGTTTGATCATGCAGTTTGACCAGTGATCCAATGGTTTGACCGATGAATCAGTGATTCAGTACCATCATCGGTTTGATGACCGGTCCGATTTTTAAAACATTAGGTAAATAATTTTTAGAACTCATAAAAAATGATATGAATAAATTCATATATTCACAATAGTTTAAAATTAAAAAATAATACAAATTTAAATTTAAGGGTATGTTTGTTTGATGGATTAAATTTACAATCTTGGGAATGTTATTTCTTGGAATGCTAATCCTTGAAAAATAGTTCCCATCAATTTGTTTGGCAAGTTATTTAAGTTCCTAGGTAATATTTCAAAATTTTATTTTATTTATAATTTTAAATTATTAAAAATTAATATTAAAATATTAAAATAATATATAAATAAGTAATTATAGGTGGTTACTTTTTATTTTCATGAGAATGTTAGATTCCCACTCACTAACATGGAAATAAATTTTTAAAATTTTATAAGTAAATTTTATTTCAAAGAATAAAAAATGCCTAGAAATAATTTATTAAAACTTCAAACAATCATGAGAAAATGAGATTCTCAACCTCACATTCAAGAGTATTAAACTTATTCCATAAACAAGTTTGAATGATATCTCTTACTTATTCCAACAAAAGTATAATAAATCTTTCTAGTGAAGTAAAATCTTATAATTAAGAGCACTTAAATTTTCTTTTAAAATGAAAAGGAGCACTTACTAGCTCATGTATTATTATTACAAATAAAATTCTTATTCAAATTGGGTCATCATATCCCGATTCATCTCTGGAATTAGTTGGGTAATAAATCCAACTATAGCTGAGATGATTTTGATTGCTAAAATCCCGATTCTTCTCTTGAAGAATTTTTAAAAGGATTTGTTTCAAAAATAAGTTCAAATAGAATAGGGGATCACATCTAATGGAACAAAAATAAAGCTTAAAAATAAATATCTTTTATTCTGTTTCCCTCTTTTCTCCAAATTTATCAACTAATCTAATCAGACAAAAAGTTGATTCTGAGACAATATAATATATACATACAAATAGAAGTAAAATATATATATATATTTATATATATATATATATATATATATATATATATATATATATATATATATATATATATATATATATATATATATATATATATATATAATTACAATTAAGAATAAATAAATAAACACATAAACAAGAATTGGGTTGTAAGCCATTCTGTAATGAAAATTGGGTTAGATACTTATGATTATAATTATAATTAGTATAAGGAATGTTTTCTACCAGTCAGTTAAGAAAATGTTCCGCCACTTCATCTACTGATACTCCGGCCTGAGTTGCTTCGGCTATTCTCATCAACATTGTGGCTTTGTACATCGCTAGGTCAGCATTCTGCGCAAGAGATTGCGCTCTTGTGCGTTTCTGTATTGCAAGTTCCATTGCTTTATTTGCAGCCTCTTTAGCAGCTTCGACCTTAGCAAAGGCTTCTTTATATTCATCCAAAACATCTTGATCATTTGAAAAGGCTGTAAATGAATAGATCAAGATGAGTTTTTAAGGCATGCATCTATAGACCGGAGCATATATCATATGTGCGCTTAAACCCCTTTGATATATTGTCACCTCAAACATATCACGACAAATACGATTGCAAAATTATCTACGTAGACACCAGAAATTTGCATTAGGTGAAATAGGTGAAAATACCTAAAACCATCAAATTAACTATGTTTCAACAGAACTAGAGAAATTCGCATTGTACATTCCCATTAACAACATGAAATCATTAAACTTACATTGCAAAACACGATGAAGTTGGTTGTTACTAGGGCGTCTCCTAAACGATCTCTTCTTTTGCCGCAACGCCTTGAAAACAAATGGAGATATCTTTGATCGATAACTCTGACACAATAAAGTAAAACAACTACGTGAACTTGAGTCAGATAATAAGGTTGAACTACAATTTACAACAATAAACCCAACTTAGTATATCACATCAAACTTAGATTAAGACAAAATATGATGTTAAAAATAGTCCAGTGAACATTGAAATGTTCTAGATTAACTATTGAAACTAAAACATAGATATTGCATGGATATGAAATGAAATGTTCCACATAAAATATGCAATTGAATGATGAGAAAGTTACCGTGAAAATCCTATGCAGCCCCGAATGTTTTTGTTTCCGTTTTCTTATCCAATAATTATGTACAGCTTCTATAACCTTCTTGCTAACATAATTCTGACACCAATAAATCACAGATTTTTCGTCAAAACAATCATCTGCATTATAATGATAAGTCTTCTCCAAGGCATCAACAATTGACTCAAAATTATCCTGTGAAACATGTTCTTGAAACTCAATGTTTAACTTGTTCAGCCATTCTTCATCTTCTGAATCCATGTCATAATTTCCAGTTTCCCTTGTAATTGCTCGTTCAAACTCATCGGCATTTGCGGATATATAATAATCCGGTCGGTTGAAGAGAGCAGTATAACGGTCTGCATAGTCAGGAACTTCACAGACACCTGGTACTGGAATCAATTTGGCAGCAGGAATTGGAATTTCACGCTCCGAACAGTCCTTGTAAAGTCTCTTAAATGCAATCCAGTCTTGATGATTAGCAAACTCTAGCTTCCACCCGTTTATCAGGGAGACCATTTTAACATGTGTGAACCGATTGGTAGAGCAGGGTCTCATTACCCGTTCAGCCTTGAGAGTGCAGCAAGTCAATCCATCTTTCTTTACTGCCAGGTGCCATTCTGTTGAATCAGACGTTTCTTCAGAAATGACAACGGCTCTTTCTACCCTGTAACATTTGTCGGTTTCGACAATCAGTATATTTGTACAACAATAAGATGGAACAATTGCTTCTTTTGAATCCTTCATGGCAGAATTTGCCTCTGAAAGGCTTAGATCAGCGCAACTGTTGGTCGAACTTTTAAGCTTCTTATCAGAGGCAACATCGGCGCTACTTTTTTCCTGCCCAGCCTTTGAATCAGAAGGTAATATGTTGTTACTTCTTTTCTTCATGGAAGAATTTTGTGCTTCCCATATCCTAAGTGAAGTTCTCCTCGTCTGAACGAGGCTAGAGTTCACATTTTCACTTTGTACATTTTGACCGACTAACTTGGAACACTTGACAGATTCATGTGAAGATAGACCCTTATCATCATCGTCATCGTCACTAATTACGATAACTTCAGGTGCGATATTGATATTACGACTCTTAGAAGCTTCTTTCTTGTAGGAATTGCACAGACTCCGCAGTTCCATCAGGATAGATGGAAGATCAATTTCTTCCTCAACATCTCTACAAACATTTACAGGATTGTATACAAGAAAACATGACCTGAACATATATCTTAAGAGCAATGTAGAATGCAGAGATTTGAAACAGAGAGGAATAGCAGAAAAATCAACACAGAACAATGGCAAGTACTGAGTGACCCCAAAAAACTGGCAAATTCCAACAGTTGCAGTAACAGAACCCTGAAAGAAGATTAAACTCATCTGTTAAGCAAGATCACAAGGTAAATAGAACAGGAAAGTAAATTAGTAGATAGATACTGGAATTTATTTTTATTTTTACTTTTACCTTTGGTAATAAATAAAATCTAGCAATCTAAAATTGAAATCAAAATCATATTTTTACCTTTGGTAATAAATAAAATCTAGCAATCTCTGTATCCAACCCATTTTCGGTACCAAAATATAGCAAGAAAAACCCACTTTATTTTTTTACCATAAATAATAAATTCCAGTCAATTAATCAATAAATGTAGGGATAGGTATGAAAAAAATATTTTAACAAAAGAAAAATATTACCAAACATATTAACAAAATTGTCCATCACTAATAAGATTTCCATCAATAAATAAATAAATCACATTAATGAATTTAATATATATTAAAAAAATTTCAAATAAAATACTTCAGAAATTAATGTATCAGATTTGACAGAAAATAAAATATGACAGACAAACTTTAGCATAGTTTCCTTGATTCAAGGATTAATACGAACTAGTAAAAAAATATTAGTATAAAAAAAGCTAGTATGATTTTTACCTGTGAGAATTGTATTCCTCTTGATGCATAGACAGAAGAAATGGGTTCTGACAGAACAAAATCACATAGATCAACAAATGTGAGTCCGAACTTCATAATGCTTCTCAACACTGCGAACAAGAAAAACGAAAACAAACTAATGTCATCATAACAAGGCTTCACAACAGCCACAATCAGAGACGGATCAATCATAATCGATTGTACCCCGGAAATCTCACGACCTTCATGGTCAGCAATTCTTTTTCTCTTTCTGTTATACACTGTCCCGAAAAATCTATCGATGTCGTCAATGTCATTGTTCACTTTCTTCTTCTCCGGTTTCTTTCCGCAATCATCTCCCATTGACATTCTACTGGCTCTGTCATCGCAATCCGGCCACAACCGCCGTCCGGACCTTAACACGCTTGAGGTGTCTCCGCCTTTCACCACCCCAAACACTCTAGTTGTTCTTCGTCTCTTTTCAGAGGACGGCATTTCACACAATTCAACCTCTTCACAAGTTTAAATTTACAGTTGCACAGAGTTAATTCAACTCGTAAACGAATTGAATTTAAGGAATTTCAGGATCAAAGTTGAAAAATCACATAAAATGAAGACAAAAACACAATCGAATAAACAAATACAACAACAAGAAGAGTTACTGAAACGAAACGTCGACCGCTTTGTAAGACCAGAAAAGTAGATTAAAACGGAACAATCAAAGGGGATTAAATTGCAGAAATGAATCAGTGAAAGATCGAAGAAGAGAGAAAAACGGAATGAGGTGTAGAAATGGAGAAAGCGGGAAAGAGAGCGAGCGAGATTTACAGGAGAGAGAGTGTCGGGTTAAGGTTTATAAATGTTAAAAAACAAGAACCGAGACAAAGATATGGAGTATCTACAAAATGATAAGAACTGTTGGATGAAGAAATGGACGATGGATAGGAGAGAAAGAAGAGCTTCTAGAGTGTGTCAGGTATAACAAGCATAGCACACGACAGATATGGTAGGACACGTGAGACTGAAGTTGGTAGGAGAAAGACGAGATTATCCTTTAACAATGTGTTGTGTCAATTTAGGAAATTGCTATGGGGCTAGGATCTTGAGGGTAAAAATGTCAAGGAAATAATCTTTTGAATCTTACAAATAAAAAGAGTTAGATATGCCGCGGATTATGATGTTAAAATGACTGCAGAGTAAACCTAGCCCCAAGGCCCTTGATATATATATATATATATATATATATGGGTCATGCTAACATGTGCCCTTAGGGCACATGTTAAGAGTTAAATGTAGAAATTTTTTCTAATAAATTGTGCATTGTTTTCCTAAAAAGTTTATAATTAATGTGTTTATTACGTTTTCCAATACAAATTTACTATATTTAGGTTTCTTAACATGTGCCCCAAGAGCACATGTTAGCTTTATCCTATATATATATATATATATATATATATATATATATAGGGAAATGCTAACAAGTGCCCCAGGGGCACTCTTTAATAGCTTTAAAAAGTAAGTTTTTCTTGAAAATATGCGTAATCAATGCATCGAAAATTGAAATGGTGAACTTTTGAAAGAATATTTTCTTTATTTAGAATGCTTAAAGAGTGCCCCTGGGGCACTCGTTAGCATGACCCATATATATATATATATATATATATATATATATATATATATATATATATATATATATATATATATATATATAAATGAAATTTTGTTGATGTATTTTGAACCATTGAATTCTGCATGAACGGTTTAAATTTAACTAAATGCATGAATGCTTGAAAATTTGAATGTAGTGAATTCAGATCCAAAAAATACCCTCCTTTTAATTTTACTATTTGCTTTAAAAATGGTAAGAATTCAAAGAATTCATGTAGGGATAAATTAGGAATAGTAGAATTATAGTAAAATAATTATTTATATTTTAGACTATTGATTTCAATTTATTTTATACTCAAAAGAGTACTTTTTAATTTGTTTACAATTCAATTTTAATAATTGTTTTGTTCTAAAAAAATGGTTTTTTTTTTTTTTTACTTTTTTGTTTTGGTATATGAATGTTTGGTCTTTTTAAAATTTTTTCCTTTGTTTTTTATAAAGTAATATTATTTTAGGCAAATACTTATATGGACACAACTCTAACACATGGATTTACACACAACCAATCACATTTTTCTTATTAAATAAAAATTTAAAATAAAATTGTCTCTCTCCTCCATTAAACCAACTATCCCATTATGACAATTAAAAACCAAATTAAATTTTAAATAAATTTTAATTTTCTCACTTTTTATTGCTTGTTCCTAAAAGTATAAATTTATATTCGTATCCATGCAAGTATGATAAGGATGTACCACAACTTCTTTTTGACCAAAATTAAGTTTATATCTCTTGACCAAAAATATAAATTAAATAACTTTTTTGGTTTCTTAGAATTAAAAATACAGATATTAAATCAAGAAAAATGATAAATAAAATGAAATTTAATTAAGATATTAAAATAAATTTATTGTTATCCAAATTAAGACATGACCTCATTATGATGACACATCATAAAAAAATGGAAAGCAAAATAAAAAACTAATACAATTAAAGTTTTTTCTCCTGCATTGTGCATCAAAAAATAGTTCGGAGATGAATCTACAAAATTATCTGTAAAAATTTACGGAGATACATCTTCGATAAACCTCTTAAAGCACTTTGTGCTTCACGAGTAAACTATTCACCCTAAAGTTGCCAGAAAATGGACTAGAGATGCATCTCCATAAAATTTTATGAGTAATTTCGTAGATGCATCTCTAGGATTAATGACCGTCACTGGACCAATGATTCTACATACATCACTGGACCGGAGTCCTACAAATGTTGTGAATGCATGATGCTCAACGTCACAAATTCAACAACCACGGCTAGTCAAATGGCATTACCATTCATTTATTCATCAAAATCATATCATCATTCAAACACACAACTTCATAAACACCTTGATCAACTCAACTCATAATCATCAATTAATCATGTCATCAATCAACACAATAACATTCATCACAATCAAGTATAGAAATACATGAATTCACAAAATCAAGTTCCACACAAATTGCCCTCTAAACCTACCCAAACGTGCACAGTAAATTTCAGTAAATTATAAGAAATTAGAGTAAAATATAAGCTTCCTCGTTCTGCAATCATTTTTCAAAAATACGAAATTTCGTCCTAGGAACCCGTGCTAAGCGCACCCACCACCGTGCTAAGCGCGCTCCATTCTGCCTCGCCCCCTATTTTTGTTTTCAAAAGCGCGCTAAGCGCACTCCATCGCGCTAAGCATGGTCTCCGAATTCTGCAGAAAAACTTGTGCGACCTGCATTAAACCAATCCCAAACTTTTGCCTAAAAACACATTTTTAATCACAATTTTCTTGCGATTTAAGGTATATTAACCTAGTTCTAACATGGATTAACTATTCTAATCACAAAAACATAAATATTCCTCATACCTCCAACAATCTTCATCAAATCCAGACCTTCAAATCCATGAACATGGTGGATTTGACTCTAGTTCATGTTATCACTCACCAATATAACAATTAATCATATCATACATCATATTAATCATATAATCCACATAATTCATCATCATCGTTCATCACACTCATCAAAATATCACCAATCCCTAAGATACAATTATCAACCCCTTAAATCGAATAATACTCATGATAACCCCCTTACCAAAGTTTATTAGCTTGATTGATTCTCCCCTCGATTCTAGTGTTGTTCTTCTTCTCCTCTCCTTGCTCTAGCTCTCTCTTCTTTTCACGTTTTCTCCAAAATTCAACGATAATGAGAATTCTCTCTTTTTTCCTCTTTTTACCTAGTTTGCCTTAGGACCTTTATTATGAAGTTCCTAATATGCCTTTACTAACTCCACCTCACAATATCTCTTATTTTATTTTATTTAAATCGTAATGCTAATTAGAACTATTTTATATAATTATTCTAATTACCACATTAATTCCACTACCCCACACGCATCAACGTAAACATCACATGTCATATTATCTCATCGATAATTCACCGTGACTCATACAATCACATCAAAATATCAAATAATAATCAAATAATTAAATTTAATTATCGAGGTGTTACATGCACGTCCTCAAATGTGACGGTATATTCTCCTGTTGGTAAATGAAAGGTGTGTGTCTCGGGTCTCCACCTTTCCAATATTGCAAGTATAAATTTAGTATCAATCGTGCAGTTTGAGATCTTAATAACATGTCAAAAATCGACATGTTCTAGAAGTGGGATGACCAACGGGTCCGGAGCAATGTACGTATGTCATCGGCATCTAAATCTTTTAGTATTCTAAATTCAAAATGGAAATAATATAAATGAAACATGGGTGAATATATATATATATATATATATATATATATATATATATATATATATGACTAAATTAATTATTTTATAAATATAAATGATTAAATATATTTGATTAAAACTTACAAGCGTGACAATGTTTGTCTTTGTTCCTCTATGAGAATCGTCCATTGTGAGAAGAACCATATTTGAAATTATATCAGGTTATAGGAATTTGTATCTGAGAGAGTGAGGATTGGTGATGCAAAATAAGTGTCTGGGGCGCCATATTTATAGGCGAACTTGTATAGAGGTGAGTTGTTTGCATGCAGAACACGTGTCACCCATAAGCTAAGTGGGATGGCGCCTACAAGCAAAAGAAAAGGGAGGCGTCATTCAAAGTGGCTTGGGACAGTCTAGGGAATGAGGATAGGGTACAGACCTACGTGCAGGATAGGGTGCAAGCTAGGAAATCAGGCTACGTGATAGCCCTACTAGGGAAGCGCCATCCCACTTGACGCCTTAGGCCATTTTATAATAGAGGCACCATCCCACTTGGCTTATGTTTGGCCATGCAATTTTGTCTTGTTTTGTTCAACTACACCTTTTTATTCTCCTACACGAACCATATGCTATCAACACAGAAACACCCAAACACTCAAACACGCAAACAAAATGTCATCTGCACCATAATATGTTATCAATGCACATTTCAATTGTGAGATATACCAATATGATGAATCTGGATTTTTATTTAGAAACACCGATAATATCTGATTTTGTTTAAATAGCGAATTTCTCGTATTTCAAAAAATGTTTATAGGTCAAACTTAAACGAGGTTCAGTGTCACACATCTTCTACCAACACCTGGTTTTTTTGTGAGAACAAAATCAAATTTGATAAGGTAGAGGTTCAAGATGATGAGGACCTTCAAAATATGTTTGATAATCATGAGTATTCTGGGTACGACTCGATTGAGTTATACATTATGCTCCAAGAGCCTCAATTGTCACAACCAATTGAGTCATAAGTGGTTGATCCCATAGAAGAAGAACTAGCTGAAGTAGATGTCATTGACGAAGAAGAGGAAGATGAAGAGTTAGAGTTTGATAACATGGTCAACAATGATTCCGAAGATGATGGGCTACATGAGATACCTCCAAACGAAATCTACACACCACCTTCGCACATGAGAAACTTCAACATGGGCGGAGAAGAACCGTTATTAGATATTTTCTAAAACCCTGATATGCAGTCAGATGAGAATTTAAAAGATAAAGATAAATTTTCTTCAAAAGAAAATTGTGTGATAGCTGTAAATAAGTTTCACATGTTAAACGCTGTCGATTTTAGGGTAGATCGAACAAATGAAGATAGGTACAAAATCAAGTGTGTCCACCCAGAGTGTATGTTCAGGCTCACTCCATCATACACGATGAGAAGTGATTGTTGGGTGATAGGCTCTATGTCCACCCACACTTGCGTTAAGTCTACTTAATCACAAGATCATCGTAAACTAAGTTATGATCTAATATCTCAATAAATTTATCCTCTCGTCAGTAATGATCTGTCATTAAAGGTGAAAACAATAATCTTTCACATCACTGCAGTCTACAACTATACTCCCTCGTACAGGAATACATGGTTAGCGAAGACAAAGACTATTAAAAAGGTATACGGAAACAAAGAAAATTCACCCCTCTTAGATCACATTGTCATACTAACAAGTTTTCCTTCCCTAATCATCATCATTTATATATGATCTCATTGATGCATGAAGAAAGCAAAGAAAATTCTTGGGCTAGCATATTGTGGGAAGAAACTTGAATGGATTATATATGAAACACCATCAAGATCAAGGTAGAAGAAAAGGGAGCTATGAAAGCTAAGCTTGAATTGGAAACTTCAAGGAGCAAGAGGAAGGAAGAACTCTACACTTCGCTAAGCTCACATGCAATTGAATGAATCATGCCATGCATGCAATTAGTTTAAGAATTCAAGTATTTTGATGACTTGGGATTTATGTGTAGAATGATGGATGATCCATGTTTGTAGTTATAGTTATGAATTGTATTCTTGAATAATTGTTATGTTTTTATGAGTTGTATGATGATCATGATTGAACTAAACTACATTTCCAATTATTGAGGAATGAGTTGTGTTTGAGCATGAGTTTTTGGTGTGAAATGTTGTATTTTTCTGTGTTGCAGGATTTGAATCGATTAAGGGGTGTACTTAATCGAGTCTGGGCGATTTCAGGGTTATTAATCGGATAAAAGTCCTTTAAATTGATTCAAAAAAGACAAGTTTCAGTTATGTTTGCTGGAATCGATTCAATTTTTTTTAAATCGATCCAAAAATTTTCCTGAATCGGTTAATGGCCTTCAAATTCACCAAAAACCTTAATTCATATGTTCTAACCTTAATTTAAGTAGGATAATCATCCCTTAAGTGATTACCATGATCCTAACCATAAAACATTATTAAATATGTGATTATAAGAAAGTAATGTATGGATCAGAATTCAGAGAAATTTGTGTTAGGCAAAAGATTAGTTATACCTAGTAGGGAGAATGCATAAGTTTAGTAGAAACATTAAAAGGTGATGAACATCATGACTTCTCTAATGTATTATTATGAATGAATATTAACACTAAGCATGTTTATTGAATAAGAAGTATGCATGTAATTAGATTAAATAGTCAATTATCTACTTCTACGTGGAACTATACATACATATTATTAGACATTAAGGTTGGGTGAGAATAAATGATCCATCGTGACTAAATATGTTCTCTGTTTAAACAAAAAAAATGAGTGAGTAATGATAAGTGTGTTAGTTTTAGAATAACAAATAGCTGGAAGGGATAATTATTCATTCAGAAAATAGGGCTTATAAATAGCCTTACAACCAAAACAGAATCTACTGCTAACAAACTTGAAACGTGGTAATAGTCAGAAAAGAAACAAACCCTATTCTTCCTAAAGAATAGGTCTTTCCTAAAAACTAGGAACTGCTAAACAAACAAAAGTGCAGCTAATATTTTAATATTAATAAACTTCCTAACAATCCCTCCCTTAAGCTAATTCATCTGAACTTAGCTTACTTCAGTAATATCCGTAACTCCAAGGATCCCACGAAGCTTTTCAAATTGTTCCAATTTCAATGGCTTCGTCATAATGTCCGCTGTTTGATTCTCAGAGGCACAGTAGCTCAGCTTGATAACTCCATTGTTTACTAAGTCCTTAAGAAAGTGGAATTTCACATCAATATGTTTACTTTTTCCGTGAAACACCGGATTTTTGGATAGTTGTATAGTAGAACTATTGTCGCACATGATCATAGTTGCTGTTTTTTTCTCAACTTCAATCTTTTCCAACACTCTTCTAAGCCAAACACATTGACACGCACATAAAGCTGCTGCTATGTATTCCGCCTCCGTGGTGGAAAGAGCGACAACCGGCTGTTTCTTTGAGGCCCAAGAAATAGCTCCCGCTCCCAATTTAAACACAAATCCGGAAGTGCTTCTTCAATCGTCTAAGTCACCGGCATAATCACTATCAGTGAAGGCCACCAGTTTTAGATTGTATTCTTGCTTCCTGTAAAAGATACCCAGATTAATTGTACCTTTTAGGTACCTTAAAATCCTCTTTGCTGCCAGCCAATGTGCCATAGTAGGTCTAGCCATGAACCTGCTTATTAAACTAACACCAAACATCATGTCAGGTCTAGTTACAGTCAAATACATAAGGCTTCCAACCACTTGCTTATACAGAGTTTCATCAACGGTAACACCTCCCTCGTCTTTGCGTAATTTTGTACCAGGTACAATGGGATTTTTCACAGCATTAATGTCTTCCATACCAAATCTAGCTAAAACCTCCTTTGCATATCTTCTTTGACAAATGAATATTCCACCTGCACATTGCTTCACTTCTACTCCAAGAAAATGCTTCATTTTCCCCAAATCAGACATATCAAACTCCGACATCATTGAATTTTTAAACTCATCACACATGCTTCTATCATTCCCGGTAAAAATTAAATCATCAACATAAAGGCTTACAATCAAGAGTTTACCTCCTTTTGATTTTGTAAATAGAGTATGCTCGCTAGAACATCTTTCGAATTCTTCTCGTATGAAATAAGCTTCGATTCTGCTGTACCAAGCTCGCGGTGCTTGCTTGAGCCCATATAATGCCTTTTTTAGTTTGTAGACTTTCTCTTCTTCTCCTTTCTTTACAAACCCCTCGGGTTGCTCAACATAGACTTCTTCTTTCAGCTCACCATGAAGAAAAGCGCTTTTTACATCAAGTTGAAAGACCTCCCAACTAAATTGTGCAGCTATTGCAAGAATTACACGGATAGTGTCAAGTCTTGCCACCGGAGCAAATACCTCAGTATAATCAATACCATGGCGTTGTGCATACCCTTTTGCTACGAGCCTCGCTTTGAACTTCTCCACAGTACCATCTCCATTCAGCTTTGTTTTAAATACCCACTTGACTCCAATAGGTTTGATGTCTTTAGGAATCACAGTAAGTTCCCAAGTTTGGTTCCTCTCAATGGATTCAATTTCCGATGACATTGCTTCCCTCCAGTTTTTGCATTTTACTGCTTCTTCAAACGTTGTAGGGTCATTCTCAGTTACCATCATCATTGCATTCAGATTTTCATCATCAGAAAGACCTTCCCCTGTTTCATAATCTGCCATCCATACCGGTTCTCTTCTTACTCGCATGTCCCTCCCTTCAACTAATTCGTTATCATTAGAACTTGGCTCATTTTGAGGTGAAATTGTCAGACTACTTGATTTGTTGGAGCTGCTGTTAGAGATGCTGGAATTGCTGAAATTTCCAGGACTGCCACTCAAGTTATTTTGGCTTGTTTCACCGAGTTCTTCATTTTGATCCGCCACAGTATCTCCTTCATCTCCACACTCTAGTATATCTTGCTTTATTTCTTCAACAGATCTGCCCCAATCCCAACCTTTTTCTTCTTCAAAAACAACATCCTTGCTAACAATAATTTTCTTTGAGATTGGATCATAAAGCCTCCATGCTTTTGATTCATCGCTCACTCCTAGAAGAACACATCTTCTGCTTTTGTCATCTAATTTGCTCCTATTTTGATCTGGTATATGAATATGTGCCACACATCCGAAAACTCGGAAGTAATCTACCACTGGTTTTTCATTGCTCCATGCCTCTTCTGGGGTCTTATCTTCAACCGTTGTTGTCGGGCATCGATTCTGAATATGAACGCACCACTTTGCAGCCTCGGACCAGAAAGTTTTGGGAACTTTTCTTTCATTTAGCATGGATCGGACAGCATTCATAATTGTCCGATTTTTTCTCTCGGCAACTCCGTTCTGCTGCGGTGTATACGCTGCTGTCAATTGCCTACTAATGCCCTGTGATTTACAGAATTCTCCAAACTCATTTGAGGTGAACTCGCCACCCCTGTCAGTCCTCAAACAAGTTATGAATGCACCTATCTCTTTCTCAACATTAGCTTTAAAATGTTTGAAAGTAATAAAAGCTTCTGATTTTTCATGTAAGAAATAAATCCAAGTTTTACGAGAATAATCATCGATAAAACTTAGAATGTACCTCTTGCCACTGTGGGATGCTGGCTTGATAGGGCCGCAGATATCTGAATGTACTAGCTGGAGCTGTTTTGATGCCTTCCACAGACTCCTCCTTGGCATTGTATCTCTGTGTTGTTTTCCAGTTAGGCATGTTGTACATAACTGATTAGGAGATTTGAGAACAGGTAAGCCAATCACCATCTGTTTGAAGGCCAATGTTCTTAATCCCTTGTGATTCAGGTGCCCAAATCGACTGTGCCACATGCGCGCCTCTTTCTCCGATACATCTTCAGTTTGCAAACACATGGAATTTCTCTGTGGCATATAAGCTAACACAAAAAACATTCTGTTTCCACTCATATTAGTTTGCATAATCAGTCCCCTCTTAGAATGATACACTTTACAAGTTCCATCCCGAATTAAAATGGTTAATCCTTTCTCTTGAAGCTGCCCTATACTTAATAGGTTGTTTTTAAGCTCAGGAATATAATAGACATCAGATATTACCTGGATTATGCCATTTATTTGCACCTTTATACTCCCTTTTGCTACTACCGCCATTCTCGTATCATTTCCAAGCTTCACTGTTTGATTGAAATTTTCTTCCAATTCAAAGAACCACTCTTTGTTTCCCGTCATGTGGTTGCTGCAGCCTGAATCCAGGAACCATATCTCTTCTTTCTTTTCTTGATGAATATCTGCATATGACATCAACAAAAGTTCCTCTTCTTCTAATTCAGCATAGTTGGCTTTCTTTTCCCAGTCAGGACATTCATATTGGAAATGTCCTAATTTATGGCATTTGAAACATTCAATGACTGCTTTGTTCATGGGTTGTCTCCCTCTACCTCTGCCACGTCCTCCTCTGAACATGCCTCGACCTCTACCTCTGTTTGATCGATCATCATGAGCCACTTTTAACACATGTTCCTCCTCTTGGTATCCTTGCATTCTTTGTTCATGAACTAGTAAACTTCCATGTAATTCATCAATACTCAGAGTACTTAGATCATTTGATTCCTCTATTGAACACACAACATAGTTAAATTTGATAGTTAAAGATCTAAGTATCTTACTGACCACCATACTCTGCTCCATTGTCTCGCCGTTTGACTTCATTTTGTTCACTAAGGTCAAGGTTCGCCCCAAGAAAGTGTCTACTTTCTCTCCTTCTTTCATGGCCAGCAACTCGAACTCCCTTCTTAATGCCTGCAGTTGTGCCCTTTTCACCTTTGTAGACCCTTGATATTTCCGCTTCATTGAATCCCAAATTGCTTTTGAGGTTCCCTTGTCAAGAATTGTTTCAAGAACTTCTCTGTCAATGGCCTGAAACAGAAAATTCTTGACCTTCAGATCTTTGAGTTTGGCTTCTTCCACCGTCTTTCTCTGCGCCTCGCTCGCCGATGTTGTCCCAATTGCTGCTGCAGGGATTCCTTCATCAACCAGATTCCACATTTCCTTACTCCTTAGAAAGTTCTCCATCATCATTGACCAATAATCATAATGGCCATCGAACTTGGGAATGGACGGCTGCACAAACTTTTCTGAAGTTATCATTCGGCTCACACTTTTAATTTGGCCCCTTGCACAGCTCTGATACCAAATGTTAGTTTTAGAATAACAAATAGCTGGAAGGGATAATTATTCATTCAGAAAATAGGGCTTATAAATAGCCTTACAACCAAAACAGAATCTACTGCTAACAAACTTGAAACGTGGTAATAGTCAGAAAAGAAACAAACCCTATTCTTCCTAAAGAATAGGTCTTTCCTAAAAACTAGGAACTGCTAAACAAACAAAAGTGCAGCTAATATTTTAATATTAATAAACTTCCTAACAAAGTGGGGCACCACTTACGGAGCTAAATTATTTCCACTCTTTCAAATTAGAATATGTAACCAATTCATGATGGTGATGACCATAACCGATTGGTTAGGATACCTCTTATTACTAGGCTCGAAAATAAAAGTTGGGTTTCAAATGCTCAACTTTTTTATCCAAAGTTTTTAATAAACATTTTTTTAAAAGAAAAAAACATTTTTTCTTTATTAAAATTTTAGAAATTGTTTTATTTTATGAAAAGATTATGTTCATAAATAATTTTAAAAACAAAAAAAATATTTCAATAAGATATTGTTTAACTACTAGTTTTAAAAAAAATCTAAATTTTAAAAAATAAAATAAAATCTTTTGTTTCAAACAAATTTTTCAAAGAAAAAATAGAGGCTTAAGCCACACACACCCACCCACCTATTTAAGTTTTTAGATTTTAGGAAGTCTAGGTCAAAGAGATTTAATAAATAGGATTTTATTATGTAGACTTTTTATTTTTGACACCTATAACAAAAATCCAAAATTTTTTTTACTCTACTTAGATAATTGAGAATAAATTAACAAAGTCAGTTCCTTTTATACCAATACTTACTAAATTTAACGTGACAAACCTCGTAGAAATCTTATTTAGGAGATTGACAAAATGCAGGAATTATGTCAGGTCATGATTTGAAGTATTTCTGTAAGTGAGTGTTACATGAGGCTTTTGGCACTAAGATCCCTTGCAATTGTAATGGGCTCTTGAATAAGTTTTTCAACATCAGATTGTTTTCAATAGGGTGTTGAATGTGAGGTGGATTAATTGATGTTAAATATATACATGTTAAATGAGAAAGGAGTGAGGATTACAACATATATTCTTGCAAAATTTTATGGGTAGTTTTGATTATTTAGATTTTTATTTCATCATAATTATTTGGAACAATTATTTTATAAGAAATCAATTATTTATTTATTTTTATTTTTACCAAAATTCATCATTTTTGGGTCTATAAATAGAGATTTGGTTCATTTGATTTGGACACAAAAAAAATCTACTTTTTTCTCTCTAATTTTTCTATTTAACCTCCTAAATTATTGTTTATAGTTTTAAACATCTTTTTTAGTGAAATGGATCCCAACAATAACCCTTTTAACACTCAAAATTAATTAAGACTATAAAACTAGAATAATAAAATTAAATTAAATTATTAAATTAGAAAAACATTAAAATAAAATATTTAAGTCTTAATTATTTTAATTGTTATTAATATATAATCACAAAAAATAAAATAATAAAAGAACATAAAAATATGAAATAAAAGTGGTGGAGTAGGGTGTTGAATTTTATTAAACAAAAATCATTGTAGTGAATAAAAGTTGAATGAGTATTGAATTATTAGATAGAAGAGAGAGAAGATGATATAAAATGTATAAAATAAAAAAGGAGAGTGTTGAATATGTAAACCATTGTAAATAGTCTAAATTAAAATTAAAGTTGAATTATGCCTATCAACATTAGATAGATAGACAAACATAAAAGACTATTCAAATCTTAAAGGAATTACTAAGTGTTCTTGTATTGAATAATCGAGGAAGTTTGGATGATTTATCATCTCTTATCGAATTTACAGTAAAAGTGCAAGATGAAGGAAGAAATGAAATAGACTTGCCAGCTAAGCACTAGAAGCTCTAACTGTTTTTTCAACTGTTTTTATGTTATTGGTTGTTTAGCTTTATGCCTATTATGTGGTGTGTATATAAGCCAAGTTATCATCTTGTAAAGATCAGATTTTGTGAGCAATAAATGATATCAGAAACTTCCTTCTTTTATCCTTTGAATCTTCTACATTTTCTTGTTAACAATGGTGTATCACCATTAGATTTTACATGGTATCAGGAGCAATATCTCCACCATTGACTTCCGCTTCATCTTCTACTTCTTCTGGCTATGTTCAATCAAAGTCTGACTATTCCCTTTTCACAAAACAAAGATCTGCAGGATTTACAATTATCTTGGTGTATGTAGATGATCTTGTTTTAGGGGGACTGATGTTAAAGAGATTGAACACATCAAAACTTTACTAGATGAAAAATTCAGCATTAAGGATTTGGGAGTTCTCAAATATTTTCTGGGACTTGAAGTAGCAAGGACAAAAGCTGGTATATCCTTATGCCAAAGTAAATACACATTAGATTTGATCCGAGATGCAGGCTTACTTGGTGCAAAACCCTGCAACACACCCATGCAACCATAGATGCAACTACACAAATCTTCAGGAGAAACTATCTCTAATCCTACAGCATATAGAAGACTCATTGGAAGATTGCTGTATTTGACTCACAGCAGGCCTGACATTGCTTACACTGTAAGCAAACTTAGTCAGTCCCTTGATGCACCAACCAATGAACATATGCTGGCAGGATTACACACTCTCAGATATCTCAAACAATGCCCTAGACAAGGATTGTTTTTCAGTGCTGATTCGCCTCTTTACCTTAAAGGTTTTTCAGACTCAGATTGGGCTTGTCCAGACACCATAAGATCTACCACAAGTTTTTGCTTCTTTCTTGGAAACTCTTTAATTAGCTGGAAAAGTAAGAAGTAAACTGTAGTGTCAAGGTCCTCATTAGAAGCAGAATATAGGGCCTTGGCTCACACGACTTGTGAAGGACAATGGCTCAAAATTTTGCTGCAGGATTTTCAAATAGAACATCCTAAGCCCGTTATCATCTATTGTGATAATAAGTCAGCATTACACATAGCTGCTAACCCAATTTTTCATGAGAGAACGAAGCATATAGAGATAGATTGTCATGTTGGGTTAGCAGCTAAGCACTAGAAGCTCCAATTGTTTTTCCAACTGTTTTTATGCTATTGGTTGTTTAGCTTTATGCCTATTATGTGGTGTGTATATAAGCCAAGTTATCATCTTGTAAAGATCAGATTTTGTGAGCAATAAATGATATCAAAAACTTCCTTCTTTTATCCTTTGAATCTTCTGCATTTTCTTGTTAACAATGGTGTATCACCATTAGATTTTACATTTACCTACAATAACAATTCACATGCAAGTATTGAAATGATAGAGTAAGAAGCTTAATACGAACTTAAGTGTCAAACTTCTTTATATTGATATCAAAATGGTGATACTATTGTTGTAGGATCAGATATGGTGAAGCAGACAAGGTCAAAATAAATTAAAGGAAAATGAAGACAGGTCGTAACAGATAAAAGAGTTTTAAATTTTGAAAAATCTTACAAACAACTAAAATATACGGAAAAAATTCATACATTCACAATCTTTTAAAATCCACCAAAATAATACAAAATTAAAATAATCGAAATCACATTGTGAGAGTACTAAACTTATTCCATAAATTATTCCATAAACAAGTTTGAATGATAAGTCTTCCTCATTCCAACAAGGCAAAAAAATGTTTGCCTTAGAACAAACCTTCCAAATAAAATAAAATCTCATAAAAAATTAAGAGCACTTGCAAGTTTTTTGAAAAGAAAAAGAGCATTTACAAGCTCATGTATTATTATTACAATTACTATTCACATTCAAGTTGGGCCATCATATCATGCTCCATTTCTTGAATTGAGAAGCTCCTGCATCAATCCATCAAAAAGACAACGTTAAATAAAAACAGGTTATATTAAAGAAAAATAGAAATTAAATATCATTCAACAATTTATACTAAATGCTGACCGGTAACCTATTAAATTAGAAAAAAAATATTTTTCAAATATTACAAAAATATTTTTAAAGAAAAATCAATTTCTTAATTTTATTTATTTATTTTAGATTTTAATTTTCAACCTTACGACCTATTAATCTAAGAGTACAAATCACAATCACCACCGTATGTCTTATATTAATGTTTTAACCTTTAGTGCTGACAAAAATATTATTTTATTTCCCATTTCAAACGGATTGTTAACCTTCTTCTATAATAAGAGTTTGAAAATAATAAATGAATTTAATTAATAAATATTTTTATAATTTATGTGATATATAATTAAATCATTTTTGGTATATATTTACCCTACGGCCATGTTTTCATAATTTTTCTAAAAAAGGATATTCAAAATAATATTTTATATTGCGTATTTCCTTTTAGAAACCATGCAAATAAAAACACAATACTTTTTTAATATAATCGTTAATAAAAAATTAATTCAAATGAAAAAAATCTATATACACTTTAAAAACCTTTTATATACAAACAAAACATTAAATTAACCATTTTTTTCATTTTTCATTTTTGATGACCGTATACAACACTCAATGAATATGGATAGGCTCTCTTTTGTTTGGGGTGAACAAAGGTCAAAGGGGGCATGTTGCTTAAGTTTGGGGTTAAATCGTGAAAAGCCAGTAATGCTCATTATCGATTGCAAAGCCCCTGCCCTTTTGGTAGTGTGATTATTAAGTCTGCCTATGGTATGGTACTAAATCCAAATGATAACATTACTTTTCAATAATTTTAATTGTCAAAATCTATGTTACTTGAAGATTTTTTTAAAGTATTTGTTTAAAAAATAAATTCAAAGAGATATAATGGAACAAAAATATAGCTTAAACTTAATATTCTGGTTCCCCTATTATCCAAGTTACTCAACTAATCTATCCAAAAAAATATGTACATACAACTAGAAGTAAAAAATGTATCTATATAATTACAATTAAGAATAAATAAACAAATGAATAAGAATTGGGTGTAAGGCTTTCTGCAAAGAAAATTGGGTTAGATGCTTAATTATTATACTTACAACTATAATAAGGAATAGTTTCTACCGGTCAATTTAGAAAATGTTCTGCCGCTTCATCTGCTGATGCTCCAGCTTGAATTGCTTCAGCTATTCTCATTAACATTGTGGCTTTGTACATCGCTAGGTCTGCATTTTGCGCAAGAGATTGAGCTTTTGTGCGTTTCTGTATGGCAAGTTCCATCGCTTTATTTGCAGCCTCTTTAGCAGCTTCCACCTTAGCCAAGGCTTCTTTATATTCATCCAAAACATCTTGATCATTTGTAATGGCTGTAAATAAATAGATCAACGTGAGTTTCTAAAGCATGTATCTATAGACCAAAGCATATATCATAGGTACAATTCAATGCTTAAACCCCTTTGATCAATTGTCACCTCAAACATATCACGACAGATATTCCAGAAACAAAGGTGGAAATACGATTAATTATCTACGTAGACACCAGAATTTCACAACAGGTGTAAATACCTATAACAATATCAAATTAACTATGTTTTGACACTAGAGAAATTTGCATTGTACATTCCTATTAACAACATGAAATCATTAAACTTACATTGGAAAATACGTTGAAGTTGGCTGTTACTAGGGCGTCTCCTAAACGATCTCTTCTTTTGCCGCAACGGCTTGGGAACAAATGGAGATATCTTTGATTGATAACTCTGACACGATAAATTAAAACAAGTATGTCAGTCATATGATAAGGTTGAATTGCAGTTTACAACAATAAACCCAGTTTGGTATATAACAGCAAACTTAGATTCGGACAAAACATGGCATTAAAAACTATTCGGTGAACATTGAAATGTTCTAGATCAACCATTGAAATTAAAACATTGATAACTTACTGTGTAAAATATGCATTAGAATGATGGAAACTTACCGTGAAAATCCTATGCAGCCCTGAATATTTTTGTTTCCGTTTTTTAATCCAATAATTATGTACAGCTTCTATAACCTTCTTGCTAACAGGATTCTGACACCAATAAATCATAGATTTTTCATCATAACAATCATCAGCATTATAATGATAAGTCTTCTCCAAAGCATCAACAGTAGACTCAAAATTATCCTGTGAAACATGTTCTTGAAACTCAGTATTGAACTTGTTCAGCCATTCTTCATCTTCTGAATCCATGTCATAATTTCCAGTTTTCCTTGTTATTGCTCGTTCAAACTCATCACCATTTGTGGATATATAATATTCCGGTCTGTTGAAGAGAGAAGTATAACGGTCTGCATAGTCAGGAACTTCACAGACACTTGGTACAGGAATAAATTTTGCAGCAGGAATTGGAATTTCACGTTGCGAACAGTCCTTATAAAGATTCTTGAAGGCAAGCCAGTCTTGATGATTAGCAAACTCAAGCTTCCACCCGTTTATCAGTGAGACCATTTTAACATGTGTGTACCGATTGGTAGAGCAGGGTCTCATTACCCTTCCAGCCTTGAGAGTGCAGCGAGTTAATCCATCTTTCTTTACTGCGAGGTGCCATTCTCTTGAGTCAGACATTTCTTCGGAAATGACAACAGCTCTTTCTACTCTGTAACATCTGTCGGTTTCGACAATCAGTATATTTGTACAACAATAAGATGGAACAATTGCTTCTTTTGAATCCTCCTTGGTAGATTTTGCCTCTGAAAGGCTTATACCGGTGCAACTGTCGGTCGAACTTCTAAGTTTCTTATCAGAG
The DNA here is from genome assembly GCF_029867415.1 of Vicia villosa. Lineage (NCBI taxonomy): Eukaryota > Viridiplantae > Streptophyta > Magnoliopsida > Fabales > Fabaceae > Vicia > Vicia villosa. The sequence continues at coordinate 947,388 of NW_026705046.1, forward strand.
GCAACATCTGTGCAACTTTTTTCCTGTCCGCCACTGCCCTTTGAATCAGAAGGTACTGTGTTGTTACTTCTGTTCTTCATAGAACGATTTTGAGCTTCCCTTATCCTAAGTGAAGTTCTCCTCGTCTGAACGAGGTTAGAGTTCACGTTTTCACTTTGTACATTTTGAGCGGCTAACTTGGAACACTTAACAGACACATGTGAAGATAGATCGTCATCGTCACTGATTACGATAACTTCAGGGGCGATATTGATAGTTTTCCTTTCAGAAGCTTCTTTCTTGTAGGAATTGCACAGACTCCGCAGTTCCATCAGGATAGCTGGAAGATCAATTTCCTCCTCGTCAGATGAAAGATCAATTTCCTCCTCGACAGCTGGAAGATCAATCTCCTCCTCGTCCTCGACATCTTTACAAACATGTACCGGATTGTATACAAGAAAACATGACCTGAACATATATCTTAAGTGCAACGCAGAATGCAGAGATTTGAAACAGAGAGGAATAGCAGAAAAATCAACACAGAACGATGCCAAGTACTGTGAGACCCCAAAAAACTGGCAAATCCCAACACTTGCAGTAACAGAACCCTGAAAGAAGATTAAACTCATCTGTTATGCAAGATCACATGGTAGATAGAAACAGTAAAATAAATCACCAAATAGATACTGGAATTTATTATTATTTTTTACTTTTACCTTTGGTAATAAATAAAACCTAGCAATCTCAATTAATTAGAAATCAAAATCATATATTGTCAATAGCAGAAAGTTAATCAAGTGGTGGACTGGACCAAACCCTATGCAGACAACAACTATTGAGATTCAATTATTTTTCAATTTTTTATGACACCTTTTACGGTACCAAAATATAACAAGAAAATTCCACTTACTTTTTTACCATAAATAATAAATCCCAGTAAATAAATCAACAATGTAGGGATAGGGATGAAAAACAATATTTAAAAAAAAGAAAAACATTAATATAAATTTTTTTATACCAAACATATAAAATTAACAAAATTGTCCCCCACTAAATAAATCACATTAATGTATTAAACATATATTAAAAAAATCCTCAAACAAAATACATCAGAAACTAAAGAGAAGCTAAGAAACACGTTCATATATCATAGACAGACAAACTTTAGCAAAATTTCCTTGATTCAAGGATTAACATGAACTTTATAATAAAAAAAATATTAATATAAAAAAGCTATGATTTTTACCTGTAAGAATTGAATTCCTCTTGATGCATAGACAGAAGAAATGGGTTCTGAGAGAACAAAAGCACATAGATCCACAAATGTGAGTCCGAACTTCATAATGCTTCTCAACGCTGCAAACAAGAAAAACGAAAACAAACTAATGTCATCGTAACAAGGCTTCACAACAGCCACAATCACAGACGGATCAATCATCATCCTTTGTTCCCGTCGAAACCGAAACCCGGAAATCTCAAGACCTTCATCCTCGACAATTCTTTTTTTCTTTCGGTTATACACTGTCCCGAAAAATTTATCGTCATCATTCACTTTCTTCGTCTCCGGTTTCTTTCCGCAATCATCTCCAATTGTCATTCTACTGCCTCTTTCATCGCTATTCGGCCACAACCTGCGTCCCGACCTTAACACACTTGAGGTGTCTTCGCCTCTCACCACCCCAAATACTCTGGTTGTTCGCCTCATCTCAGACGATGGCATTTTCACAATTCAACCTCTTCACAAGTTTAAATTTACAGTTGCAGAGAGTTAATTCAACTCGTAAACGAATTGAATTTAAGGAATTTCAGGATCAGAATTGAAAAATTACAGAAAATGAAGACAAAAACACAATCGAAAAAAAACAACAACAACAACAACAAGAGTTACTGAAACTAAACGTCGACCACTTTGTAAGACCAGAAAACTAGATTAAATCGAAACGGGATTAAATTACAGAAACGAATCAGTGTAAGATCTAAGAAGAGAGAAAAACGGGCTGAGGTTTAGAGAGAGAGGGGGGGGAAGCGGGAAAGAGAGCGAGAGAGTGGAGAGAGAGAGTGTGGGGTTAGGGTTTATAAAGGTTAGAAAACAAGATCCGAGACAAAGATACGGAGTAGCTACAAAATGATAAGAACTGTTGGATGAAGAAATGGACGGTGGATAGAAGAGAAACAAGAGTTTCTAGAGTGTTTCAGGTATAAGAAGCAGGGCACATGACAGATATGGTAAGACACGTGAGACTGAAGTGGGTTGTGCGAAGACGAGATTATCCTTAAACAATGTGTTGTGTGAATTTAGGAAACAGTTACAAACTTACAGTGTCGGGATTTTGAGGGTAAAATTGTCAAGAAAGAATGTTTTGAATGTTGCAAATAAAATGTGCCGTGGATTATTTGACATTTGACTACATGGTTTCGTTCTTACTACTTATCTCCTTCAATGTTGTCGCTCAATAAGCTACATTCGGTTTATCTTTGAATATGTTTTGGTTAAAATATACTCACTTTTGGTAGTAAATCGAAAAAATTAAAATACATTCTTTAAGAAAATTTACCTCCACTTTTTTTTCCTTCTAAACTCTCTAACAAAAGTTAAAAATATATATTTTTTATATTTTATTTTTATTTTATTTTAAAAATATAAGAATGGTTGAGAATTAAGTGTGAGTTTGGATAATAGTCTCACATTGGAGATGCTGTGGTGACTTGAGCATATATAAGTGGGAAAATCCACTCACATATCACCTTAAGATTTTAGGTGGAGAAGTGGTGTGTCTCTCACAAAGGTGTGTTGCTCAAGCAAAATGTCCCAAAAATTAAACAATGCTCCCGACTCGACCCTCCCGCGATTGTTGTGCTAACAAGAATTAAATTAATTAATATAGGGGGTACATTTGGCATAGTATAATTATATTAAAACATTTTACTATATGTAAATGTTGATTTCATTTTTTTTTTATTTGAAACAAAAAGAGTATTCTTCTAATTTTGTTTAAAATTAAATTTTGATGATTTTTTTGTTTTTAAAAAACTGAATTTTTTGACTATTTGTTTTGGTCTTTGAATATTTTGCCTTTTTTATATTTTTCTAATTTTTTTCTTTTACTTTTTTTTAATAAAGTGACATTATTTTAATGATGTAATAATGATGTACCATAACTTTTTTGACCAAAAAAATGTATATCAACAATTTAATTAAATTTATGTCTTTTAGCCAAAAATATAAATAAATAAAATTTTGCCTTTTTCAATACAAATATGAAAATATAAATCAACAAAAATATTAAATTAATTAGAATTCAATTGAAATATTAGTATGATTTCAATGTTATCCAAAACCTAATTAATGATGACACATCATATAAAGTTGAGAAATAAAATAAAAAGATTAAGTCAAATTTTTATCCTGCATTTATGTGTTTCTTTCTTTAAAATTTTTAAATATATATTAATACAGAGGCAAAGCTTTCCTGAAGGAAATTTATGTCAAACTTAAAAGACAATCCTCCCTTTTGTTTTATTTTGTAATTTATTTGATTATTTATTAGAAAATCTAATAGTGTAACATTTAGATTAAGGGCGACAAACATACATGTCCGTGTTAGAATAATAATGTAAATGTGAGTAAGTGGAAAAATAGTCCTACATTGAATAGGAATGTGGTAACTTGAACATTTATAAGTAGAAGAACTCACTCACCTATCACCTTAAAATTTTAGGTGGATAAGTGGTGTGTCTCTCACAAAGGTGCATAATTCTCAATTTTGTATCAATGCTCCTAGTAACTCTCCCCCAACAGTCTGGCCCGTTTAGACACGTCCATCAAAAGTCCAAAGAAAATGAAGTAGGGTGGGGCGGGTATAATTAAGGGTGCAGGCTTAAAAACCTTGATCCGTTCCGCACTAAAAGTCAGAGCAAGAAGGGGCGAGCCTGCAGAAACTACATCTTTTAAGCCTAAAGATACAAATTTTGTGTTAATGTTCGTACCCGCGAAAACCCACAAAAATTAGGGCGGGGCGACGCGTACACATTAGAGGATGCGGAACTAAACTCTTAGTCTGCCCCGCACTAAAGTGCGGCGGACATGTCGAATACGACAGACCCATTTTTTCACCCCTTACCCAGACCATCTATTAATTTAATGCATTGTTGGATGATAGTATGTCAAGTACGACCCATTTATGGAAAATATTTGATTGTTCGCTCCTATCACTTTAAACAAATACACATTATTCAAAATTAATTTTTCACTTAAGGGATCCATATTTTTTATCAATTATTCTTTGAAATTACTTGAGTATTTTCGCTGTGATCGATAACGACTAGTTGCTTTCGTTAACGGCTAGTTACTTCCGTAGTCTTTTCTCCGCTTGTCTCCTACCTTCTCTTTTCCATGAAAACCTCATTTCTCTTCCCGGAAACACACTCGGTTCCCCTTATTGCTCAACCTCCAACTGCTAAAAAGACCACACAACAAAATGTGAAGTTTTTTGCGTCTGTCGTTTCAAACAGTTTCAGAGGCACATCCCTCTAAGTCAACTTCCAACTCATTGCTTAAAAAGGGGATAGACTTGTCATCACAATCCCAGAAGATGAATATAGACTTAGAGTTGAGGCTTGCAAACACCATCTCCATGGTAGAGTTATCTGGTCGAAAGGTTTTTCACCTTTAACAGTGGTTAATCTGAAAAGCAAACTCATGGAGCTTTGGCCGTCGATTGGTAAATGGGGAGTAACATCCTTAGGTAAAGGGTTTTTCAAATTTGCATTTTTTCATTGGAAGATGTTCAAATGGTCCTATTTGTTAATGCCTGGTTCTTACCTCAGGGAGTGCTCAAACTTTTCCCTCAGACAAAAGACTTTCTCCCCTCAACCCTTAAGCAAACTTCCGCGCAAGTTTGGATTAGGATTCATGGTCTCTCTCAAGAGTATTGGAGACCTAGAATCCTCGTTGCTATTGTGAGCAGTGTGGGAACCACGATCTGCATTGATTCTACTTCAAACATGTATGCATTAGACAAGCCTTTGAGGCATTTTGTTAGAGTTTTAATTGACCTCGATCTAACTAGGGATTTTCATTACAAGATATTAGTGGAGAGAGTGAAATTTGCCTTCTTTCTTGATATTGAGTACGAAAAAGTCTCGGAGTTTTGTCCTTGTTCTCGTGCATTGGTCATTCTCTATCTAGCTGTAAAAGGAAGGAGGCTGCTAATGGCAAAACAAAAGAAGTTGTGCAGAAACCGGATAAGGCTATGTATGTTACTACAGGAAGGAATATTTTCACAAAAGAAAATATCAACACTAATACTGGAACCCCCATTCAAGAAAACATTGTCATTGACAATATTGTTGGGAACAATAATCAAGTCCCCTTATACATAGAAGTTCTTGAGCCATCTAAGGCCAATCCTTCTGTTAACAAGGAGAACATCATTATTGTTCTAAACCATGAATCATCCTCAAAGGAAAATGATGGAACTTCTGACAGTGAATACATCAATGCCACTGAGATGGTGGAAATGGTTCATGAAACCTAAGAGGTTACTCTGCATAAGGAGCCAGTCAAAGAATTTCTCCATCAATCTTGGGCTAACATGGATGATTTATAAAATGATGATGACAGAGGTATGGATTACATTCTTGAGAAGGAATTTCAATTTGTGTCCTCAAATAAAAGAAGAAACAGAAAAGCTAAATCCATTGATAATACTAGACTTAAGTCTATTAATCGTAATTTGTCCTTATGAAGAGTCTCTTTTGGAACATAAGAGGTGTGGCCAATAACTCCTCTAGGCTTCCCCTTAGGAGATTGATTCATAATAATCTGCCTAACCTTGTGTTTATTGCGGAACCTTGGATGGATTTTGACAAGTTCCCTCAAACAGGGTTGAACTGGTTTGACTTAAATTCTTTTGCTTTCAATGAAAGAGAGTGTTTTATTCCTAATATTTCATGTTTTTGTAAGACTAAACTTAACCCTCATATCATTAAAATTGATGATCAAGATGTTTCTTTTACTCTTAGTAGTCATAATATCACTATTGGATTTTTTTTATCTATGCTTCCACATGTTATTTGCATAGAATGAGGCTTTGGCATGACCTTAGTAACATTCCTCCTAGAACTCCTTGGTGCTATATAGAATACTTTAATGCCATTATTAGCTTTGATGAGTATAAAGGGAGTCATACCCCTGCCAAAACTCCTATGACTAATTTCTTTAATTGGTATGACTTGAATCATTTAATTCATATGCCTAATGTGGGCAACAATTTAACTTGGAGAAATGGGAGGAAAGGAAATCACTTGACTGAGAAAATGCTGGACAGAGTTGTCTGCAATGTTGATTTACTGGGTGTCTGTAGTATTGCAGTCTGCAATACTCTCACTAGGCTTAAGTCTTATCACTTTCCCATTTTACTAACTTGTGATTTTGAAAAGATCTCTTCCAGGTCCTAATTTAAATTCCTCAAAATGTGGACTCTTAATGAGGAATGTTCCAGAGTTATCAAAGAGGCTTGGGATGTCAAGATTTTTAGCTGTCATATGTATATTCTGGACAAAAAGCTTAGAACTTTAAAAGCTAGGCTCAAGGATTGGAACAAGAATATTTTTGGTGACGTCAAAACCAGGGTTATGGTTGCTGAAAAAAATCTTAAGGAGATTCAAAATGAGATCAACATTTTAGTCTATAATAACTGTTTGCGGGATAAGGAGACAAAAGCCCATCATGACATGGAGGTTGCTTTAAATATGGAAGAGGAGTTTTAGAAAGAGAAAGATAGGGTAAAATGGAATTCTGAGGGGGACATGAACACTAAATTCTTTCACACTTATTCTAGGATAAAAAGGAACACTAACCTTATATCTTCCCCGAACATTAATGACATTATTGTAACCGACAAAGCTACTTTGGAAAATTACATTGAGCATCATTTTTATAATTTATTTAATAACAAAGTTGTGTTGCAGGACAATGATTTGATTCAGGATGTCATTCCTAGGCTGGTGAATGATCAAACCAATAATATTCTCACTATGACTTCTACTGCTGAGGAGATTCATAGGACTGTCTTAAGCCTTAATGCAAATTCTGCCCCGGGGCCAGATGGGTTTGGTGCCATTTTCTTTCAAGAGTATTGGGATACTAATTATCATTATCCCGGTTATAAGATTTGAACCCCACCCTTACCTGGATTGGAGATCACCTCTAATATCCTATCGAGTGCAAGCCTTTTCCCTTTCCTCAAAATCAACGATCAATTCTATTTTTTCTGCAAAAACCTTCGTTCTCTAACAATCTTATACAATTTCCTTGTTCTTTCCTCTTTCTCCCAAAACCCTATTTTCCTTAAATGCTACGTACGCTTGTGTTTTGTTCCACTGATACTTGCATATATCCCTTAGACCAATAACCTAATATTTTCTTATATTCCAAATAATAATATAATTCTATATTGTCTTATTGGGCCATTTATACACACCTCCACATTGCTATTCACCACACAACAATTCAATCCAAATTAACTTAAATAAAAATAGTCTAATAAATAATATTATTCTTAATATTATTCCTCCGCTTAAACCGACTAAAAATCTGACTTTAAACTTACTAGCTCCGATCGACATATCATTCCAATTAGCCTCTTAAAATTATACCGACAAATCAAATTTCGAATAAATCCAATAAATAAGTCCTTATATAATTTAATTAAATAATTAATTAAATTCAGGGTGTTACATTTTGCATGATGTCAAAACTTAGGAAAAACTTTATCATTTCTATACATTGAAGGGTATCTCTGAGTCGTTATATGTACCTTTGTATTAGGGATCATAGAATGCACCTAGAACATGTTTGAAATAGGTATCATGCATAAAAAATAAATTACATAGCACCAAAAACCAATTGCAAGCTTGAAAAATCAATTTTCCCTCAAAACACAAGTGCATGTGCCGACACATACATGCTTCAGGTCGACACATATACTTCAATATTGAAGCATGTGGCTTCTGCTTGTATGTGTCGACATATACCACTTCTTAGGTCGCCACATGCACTAAAAATTACCTTTATTTATCGACACATTCATATTTCAGGTCGACACATATGTTGCTGTTTTGAAACTTGTAGTTTATGTTTGAATGTGTCGACACATACCCCAAAAGGCTGATTAATTCGACCCATATTATTAATAGGAGACCTACAACCTTGTAATGCAGAAGTTACGTTCACCCTAGGCTCTGAAAATGTTGAAATGGAATTATGCCAATCTGCCATAAACGAATTTGGCATACCATAGGGTTGTTCGCGACCATTTGAAGGCACGGAAAAACCGCGAGGCCCTAAAGGCCTTTGGGAAACATTTCCAATTGGTGGGGGGTTCCTGGTGGAACTTGTGGTCTCATGTAAGTTAAAACAGGAACACCTTGAGCGTTTGAATGCGCTGGCATCGAACTTATCAAAGACGGTATAACATTTGATACAGACACTGAGACTGTAGTTCCCCCTGTCGAAGAGACTAGGGTGGTACTTGTTTATTGTTAGGGGAATTTTAATTAGTTGATTGGATCTAACTTGCTATTTTCCTAACACGTCCTAGGTATTTGTTTGTTGTTTGTGGCTAATTTACCATTTCTAAGTCTCATGCAACAATGTAAAATACTAAATGATGATGAAGAATTTTGTAAAAAACCTAACAAAAATGGAGAATTTATAATTAAAGCATTGTCCCACTGGGCGTGCCAATTTGTTTACCATGAAAATTGGAAAACAGGCGTTAGTCTTCCAAAAATAAGAATCTTTGGTTACTCACAAGATCGATTAGATTGATCCTAGGACATGTGCTTTTAATTTTAAATCCTATTCTTGAAAATGAAGAACACTTCGACTATGTTCATGTTCTTGTTAAAATGTTTATTTTGATCTACTTAACTTTTTAAAGTAATGCTGAAATATGTAAAGAAATTAAAGTAAAGGCAATTAAAAGTAAATTGCAAGAATGTAAATTATGGAAATGATAAGTTATATAAAACTGTAAAAAAGATAAAATGGTGTTTACACATATATTCTCAGAAGACTCTTTTCTCAATAGGCAGATACTTTGTGTTTTTAGTGAGATTTTGTACACAAAATGAACACCCCGAATCCTAACATTAAGACTCCTATATATTCTAAATCGAAAAATAACCGTTTCTAACTTTCCTTCGTTCAGGGCATGCCACGTTTCGCTCGGCATGCCTTCCTTTCACCCTGAAGCTCCACGCGTTTCCTGATGAAACGAATAAGGACGAAAGGCAGGTACATCTTCGTTCAAACTCAACTGCCTCGTCGAACAATCCTTTTCGTCGAATCAACTACAAAACTTAGAAAATATTTCTAAGTCCATGTCCAACACTTTCCTCTATAAGGAGTGGCTTCCACATACCTTTAGCAAACATGTTGTTTCGTCAAAAACTCATAATATATTCAAAAGATATTTTCTTTCATTCCCTAATAATCATGGTGTCGAAAACTCCAGCTAACAGGGGGATCATAAAAACATAAAATAATGAAACTTTTTTTACTAATTTAAGAGATGAAAATACAAACACCGTAAATTTTAATAAACTAATTTTACTTGATGTCTGTCTTTTAAATTAATAGGATGAATCATGGTTATAGCACTGGAGAATAGCCCATATCAACATAGGTCATTTGAACATTTTTTTTTTTGCAAGGAATTAGTAATCGGTTTTCCAAACTTACATTTGTAAAAAAAAAATTGATTATATGATGAATTCCACAACGGTAAACAAGTAAAGACATCCTTTAAATCAAAAAAAATTTCATTTCTACAAATAGGCATTTACAACTCTTCCATATGGATTTTTTTGACTCATCCAAAAGAATGAGTATTAGAGGGAATTAATATGATCTTGTTATAATGGATAACTATTCTCGTTATACCTAGACCCTTATCTTATATCATAAAAAGACGAGTTTGTTGCATCTATTTGAAGTGATAACATAGGTGAATTTTAACATGGAATTCAAAAACTTTTGTATTGAGAATGACATATATCACTCTCTCTCTCTCTCTCTTTCTCTTCTCCACAAACTCCCCCCAAAAAATAGGATAGTGGAACGAAAAAATATATTTCTTTAAGAGCTGCGAAGACGATGCTCAATAAAACCAATCTTCCTAAGTATTTTCGGACTAATGGAATAAGCCTTACTTGTTAGGTGATGAATCGTGTCTTGATAAGACCCAATTCAAAACATGGCACTCAACGAATTATACAAGGGAAGGAAGTTTAATATTTCTCACCTCAATGTTTTTAAATGCGACAGTTTTGTCTTCGAAATATTACCTTGACAAATTTGACGTTAGAGTTGATGAAGGTATATTCTTAGGATATTCCACTTAGAGTAAAATTTTTAAAGTTTTTAATAAACAAACCCTAACGATAGAAAAATCAGTTTATGTTACCTTTGATGAAAATAACCCCAAATCGGTAGAAGTGTTTGCAATTATGTTTTTTTTTTATGTGTTCACTACTTTCAAGAAAACTCCAAATAATCACACATCACTACACTACAGTCAAACACATTATAAAGTATCTCACTAGCACATCATTTATGGAATTGATTGTATTTTAATTGGAGTACTCTGATTCTGATTTTGCTGGTTGTATATAGAGGTATGGTGATACTACCTCTCCATGTTATTACTTCTTTCGAGGAAGATACTGGGAGCGTGCCTGACTCAGAAAAACATGATTTCAATTTCGATAGTGTTTGTGCTTTATATATATATATATATATATATATATATATATATATATATATATATATATATATATATATATATATATATATATATATATATATATGATGACCATAAATTAGATATGCAGAATAACATTAGTAGCAACAAGGACACAACTGAACAAAGGAAGTCAAATTTTCAATAAAAGCACATCAATACAGTACATAGCTTCGAAAAGAACCAACATTCTAGGGCCTTATTGTAGCACACCAAGAATACATCAAAGGACATATTCTATCTATTCAAACCCATCAAATAGTATTTGATTTACAGAACTACTTATCTCACATAGAAATTGAGCCAAATATTTTAGTAACAGGTTTACTTAGTCTCAGATGATGCTTCGCCTTCCCAAAAAGCAGTTGGCTTCCCAGTTTTGGAAACTGTCTTCAGAACTGTATCTGGTTCAACATTTCCTTTCACTACCACTTTCTGTTCCTTCAAATCAATGTCATATGATTCCACACCTGTAAACAAAAACACTAGTTATTATTCTGTAATGTTTCAAGGAAATCCTTGGTTGATATACTATTATCGTATTGACTTTAACAACATATCAAGATTTAGACTCAGCAAGATTACTTCTATCACATTCTTGAACTAACTAACCAAAACAATTTGGCCTTGAAATTTACAAGTATATGTTATGTGCTTGGTTTGGGCATTAAGCCAACAAATGAGCCAAATAGAGTATTAGTCACAATTTTCTTTTCTATGAGGAGGGCTTATGCTCTGGAGTTAAAGGGGTTTTCCTTCTGTTATACATATATTTTCAATCAATAATACAATTACCTCTGCTTTCTAAATTCGGGTTCCTATCAGTATATTGTATAATTACAACAACCAAGTTTTATCCCACTAAATGGAATCGGCTACATTATATTGTATAATTAAATTAATAAATAAAACCAAGCCGACAACATAACACACATATTTAGGGTAAGACAATGGAAGCGGAGTTATTCTATTGACTGAAAAAACACTCGTAAATATTTTAATTCGCGCCTAAGCAAAAGTAAGTCAGAATATGAAGAAGATAAGTATAGCAAAAGGAGAAGCGTTTCAATGAAAGTTGAAGATCGTGCAAGTTACGGTTTAAATAGAAGGAAACAGAAACTTTAAAATTTAAGTTGGGTGGTTGAAATGGAGAAGGGTCTCAAGTAATTTAGGTGACATGAAAGACCACTCAAATTGAAGGGAAAATTTTATGGAATGGCTGTAAGACCGGCGACGTTGTATAGGACAAATGTTGGACGGTAAAGAACCAGCACACGAAAACAAACTAAAAGTAATTGAGATGATGATCTGGTGTTACATGTATGGTAAGATTATACAAGATAAGATTAAAAATGACAATATTAGAGAGGAAGTGGATGTAGCACTATAACATTAAAGATGGGGAAAATAGACTTAGGTGGTTTGAACATATAGAGAGAAGACATGGGAATTCTATTGTAAGGAGAGTAGATTAGATGGAGAGTATTCAAATGACTAGAGGTAGACCTAGAAAAACTATAAGAGAAACTATAAGAGAAACTATTAAAAAAGATATCGAGATTAATGAGTTGGATAGAAACATGGTCTTAGATAGAGTCTTATGGCATAATTTAATCCATGTAACGGACCAGACTTAGTGGGATAAGACTAGGATTGTTGTTGTAACTGTAGAAGATTAATCTATTCATGATTAGAAGCTTGAACAGGAGGATATCAACATTAAACTAGTAAAGGTAAGATGATATCCTAGAGAAGGTGTGATTTAACATGTTCAATGGTCCTTCTCTTTGCTTTGTGACACATTCAAATAGGTTTCAAAAATGACTGGAAGGGGTATTAGATATGTGGACACTGGAAGTTGAAATAAAGATAAGAAGAACAAGACACACAAAAATGCTATAAAACAATTTTCATGAAAAACACTTCAAAGTCTAACATATCTAAGATTCTAAATCATAATACCCAATACAGGAGAGAAGAACATAGACAGTGGAGAAAAAAGGGGAGATAGATCAAACTTGCAATTTCTGAAGTCTGCAAGTCTGCAAATGGCTATATGTAGAAACCACCGGACGAACCAATTTCGAGATTACAATCAAGGTAAACAAGAAACTGCATATGACAGTACTATTGATGGTCTAGTTTGAATCTTTTAAATATGAAACCAAAAGACAATCCACCGGCACGAGATCCCGTCGTTTAGATAGAAGAACACTAACCAAGACTTTGACATATTCAACATCACAAATGAAATCAAAATGCTCTACACTTCTATCAACTCAAGCCATAGAGCTCACACCCTCATAAAGCATATTGTTAAAGAAAGGAGACGAGGTTTCAGAATTAAAGAAACAGCAGACACACATTCAAAACCAAAAACTATTGCGAATCATGTCAATCTGACAACAAATTTAGGGTAGCAGATGAAAATTTGTACTAGCATGATGATATAAATGATGGTGAATACTATATAATATAATCAGGACAATAAAGCAAGGGATTAAACATACCATCCAATTTTCCCAGAACTCTCTTCACTGCTCCAACACATCCTTCACATGACATACCAACTTTGAGAACAACAGTCTGCAATCACAAATTCACAATGCAATAATTTCATAATGAATAAAAAAACAATAATCAATCATCTTAATTCCTAAATAATCCTAATAACACATATTTCAACATAAGCATAAGAAATAAACCATGTAGATTTATATTAACACAGTAACTAATCCCCCAACAACAAAATCATATTTTTCTCAAAATCATTAAATCTCATAAAACAAGACCAACAATTTCAGAAACCTTATTTTTCACAAATCAAACAGAAAAGGACAAGGAATCATGAGAGAAAAACGTAAAACTCTATGCAGATAACAAAACGAGAAACAACAAGAAATTGAATCGGAAAAGCACAACGAGAAACAGTGAATGTAAGGATTGAGATTCACCTGAGACATGGTTATGACTTAATTGAGACACGAAACGAAGAGATAAAAGTCAAATTAGAATATAGATGCAGATTAGATTCGATGTAGATTGCGTTTGAGGGTGTTTGGTTTATATAGGGATAAGAAAAAACAATTTTCAGAGATGGTGAGAGAGAGAAAAGAAAGAGACAACAACGTTGGGTTGAACAAAGCACAGCTTAAACTACACGCAAAAATGACGCGCTCGTGTGTGATTACGTCTTCGATTGTTTTTTTAAAATAAACCGTCGATTTTCTGTCGCTTAAAAAAACCTCAACCATCGATTTAGACATTTAGTGAAGTTGGATCTCTCCAATTAATCGACCAAGTACATGGAATTTGTTGTTACTTATTTTTGTTTTTACATTTTTGTTTTCACATATAGGATATATGTTATCTCATTAGTCACTTCTATTTTAATTATGAAAAAAAAATAATATACATTGAATTGAAATTTAAGAGTTTAAAGATAGTGCACTGACAACCAATTGTTAGTTAGTTTAGTGGTGATTGGCGCTGGACTTGGTAGTGAGAATCACAGTTTGATCCCCTGCAACTGTGATCGGGAGAGGACTGGAACCACTTGATGCCAGAACTGACTCCCGAACCGGACTAAACTGGTGGTGATAAACCAAAAAAGATAGTGCACTGACAGTGTAAATTAACTTTACACATACAACCAATCAAAATCCTTATACTTGTCATGTCATATTAGTTTTTTAAAATTAAAATTGCATTTTAATTGGATACATGGTTGTGATTGTTTAACAGTGTAAAAATATTTTACACTGTCAGTGTATATCCCTTTTTATCAAATTTTAAAGGATTATTTTGATGAAAAAGTATTGAAAACTTTAAAAGATTATTATTGTTATGAAATTAGCCAAAATAATATAGAGATGAAGGAGAGATGAATGAGAGAAATAGAAGAGAAAAAATAATTTTGTATTATTATCTTCAAGAAGTTACATTTACATCACAATGTGGTTCTTATATTCTTATATATAGGACATTGGAAAGGTGAGAAATCATAGCACTTAATAGAAAATAGAAAGATGAAAGATGGAAAGATGGACATCCACTTTATATTTATTCATAACACTCTTCTTCCATTGAGGATATGCCTCATTAAAACCTTACTAGAAAAAACCGGTGGAAAAAATTTTAATGAAGGAAAAAGTGTACAATATCCTTTGGATGTGATCTGCCTCGTTAAAAACCTTACCGGAAAATCCAGTGGGACAAAACCATGGTGAAGGAAAAATAGTGCAGAAAATATTTATTTCCCCCCCTCATGCCTACATTTATATGTGAGACGATATTCTTTGTAGTAGTTACTTAAAATGTTTTCTTCGAAGTGACTTCATGTAGTGCTAATAGTTATGCAGGATTTTATGAAGTTGTTGCCATGATTTTGTTTCATATATCTCCATGAAATGGTTGTACCATCACATATAAACAAATAACTTGTTTATGATCCACCATTGTGAGGATCTGACAAGTAACTTGCATCTCTAAGATAACGAAGTATATGTTTAACTATGTTCCAATGTCTTCGTGTAGGTGTTAGCTGAAGATTTCAATTCTGAAGTTGGGTAATCTGAAATTGTGTATTCGAAATGTTATGGAAATTGGTGTGAAAGAAGTTATTTCGTGCAAATAGTCTTCGAAAGGAATAATACTTATGTCGAAGTATAAACTTAGAAGAACTCTTGAAATATTTACAAGTACACTTTCGACAACAGCGTTCGCCCAAATTCGAAGCATTGAGCGGGAAATATTCGAAATTCAAATGAGAATATATGATCAGGCGAACACGTATAAAATTTGCAAATGAATAATATTTCAAACTTCTGATTCATATTTATTTGTAAGAGGATCAAGATATAAAATTGTTCATTGAACTTCTTGTTCATGATTTCAGCTGCTTATTCCCTCCCCCAAATATTAGAAAAATTAATTTATTAAGTGATAATCAGCCTAATGGGCCGTAATCAAATATTTTATTATTTGCTCAAATTATATCCTCAAAATTGGGATTCATATCGATTATTATTTTTTAATATTATTTCATTCCTCGTCTTAATGTATTATATTGGAGAAATTGGAATATACACAACACATCCAAATATTCACTTAGATGAGAAATATTTATAATACAAATTTTTGAGTTTTAATGTATTTTATGAATTTTAAAGATTTTAAGTTAAACTTTCACATTTGAAAAATATATTTATAAATAATTTTTTTAATTGACAACTCAATTAAAATAAACTTAAAATAATAGATCATACTAAACTTAAGAGGTTCAAGAGTTTGGACTAAAAATTTGGAGGCCAGAATTATAATTTTAAGCACTTTATCCCTACCAAATCTTGTGCTTTTGAAGGGCTAGTAGGAGGAAAATAATTATAAATAAATAAAATAAAATAAAAGAAAAATGATATAGTATGAAGCATAATGATAATAAAAAATAATATAAATCAAAATAAAAAAAATAATGCAGTGTGAAGCATAATGATTTAAAAAGTTTTTAGAGAGATCGAAAATTTGAGTGAGGTTATTTATATGGCAATATACAGAAAATTCAATGTTTTGGAAATCTCTCTATTGCCTCTATTTTCTTTACTCCAATGTCTTGTTACTGAGGACAATTCATTCAAATGCCAAATGTAATGTACTTGCAACTGAATGTTAAAAAAATCAACATTCTCTTTGTTCTTTTTTAATAGTTCTGTTCTTCTCCATTTTTCATTTTTTTTCACTTTCTCATTTTTCTTCGCTTTCTCATTCTTAACTTCATTCTTCTTCTTCTTTTATAACTTTTTTTCTTTCTCATTTATTTCTCATCCTTCTTTTATCCATCTTTTCATTTTTTTTTTTATTCTCTTCATAAGAGATTTTATAAGTTTACTTATTTTATTCTTCAACTTCCATTTTCAACCAATATCTAATTTAGTCTTTTTTTATTAAACTTATTTTTTCTTTTTCTTCTTAAGCAGGTTGTATTAGAGGTGTAGGATAGGAACTAGTGGACAATACCTTAGAGGATAGAATATCCTTCCTTCTGTTTTTCTATTGGCTATATAGTGATAAGAGTTAGTTCATTGGGGAACTAACTGAATACAATTTGTAACAGAATTATCGATTGAATAAAAAAATCTTCATCTTCTCTATACTTTCTGTTATTTTTCTCTCTCTGTTTTCAGTTCTTATTCATGGAAGTTTGACACATTTGATATGGTATCAGTAGATTTTCTCTGCAAATCTTGCTATTGCAAGCTTTGATTTTACTTCCGCTTCCGATTCTTGGTGTCAAGCTCGTCATCTCCCTTCCTTGGCATCGTCATGGATGATCAACAGCAGAATCCCTTTTTCATTCATCATTCCGATCATCCCGGTCTTGTTTTGGTTTCGCATCTGTTGACGGAGGAGAACTATCCGTCATGGCGTCGTGCAATGATCATTGCTCTTCGTGCAAAGAACAAGATTGGTTTCGTTGATGGCTCGATTCAGCAACCTCCTGACGGTGATCCTCAGTTCCAACTCTGGCAACGTAACGACAATGTCGTTGCTTCGTGGCTTTTGAACTCAGTATCAAAAGATCTCACAGCCAGCGTTATCTACGCCTCCACTGCGGCGGCGATTTGGAATGATCTCCAAGAACGATTCTTGCAGAACAACGGTCCTCGTTTGTTCCAACTGCGCAAAGATTTCATCACGTGTACTCAGGGTACTCTCTCCGTTGGTGCTTACTACTCCAAGATCAAAGGTCTTTGGGAGGAACTCGCCGAATTTCGCCCTATTCACCAATGTGTTTGTGGTGGTGTAAATCCTCTGATTGAACACATAAACCGTGAGTACGTTCTCACATTCTTGCTTGGATTGAATGAAAGCTTCAATCCTATTCGAAGTCAAATTCTACTCATGGATCCCTTACCATCGGTTAGTCGAGTTTTCTCATTGGTAATTCAGGAAGAGAAACAACGTGTTGTAAATGCAATTACCAATGAAAACAATGAAAACTTTGCTTGTGCGGTTACTGATTCTAATGGTGCGAAGCTTAAAGCTGGTAAGAAGGATCGTCCCTTATGTTCACACTGTGGTGTTCTTGGTCACATCAAGGACAAGTGCTTCAAACTTCATGGCTATCCACCTGGATTCAAAAAGGGAAAAGGTTCAAATTCTTCACATTCTAATGTTGTTCACACGGACATCAGGGAGGAAGACACACCCTTGAACACAAAGCAGTACCAGCAACTCATTGCTTACATTCAAGGTCAGATGGCAAGACACTCCAGCTCAGATGCTCCATCAGGTGATTCAGCTGGTATGGTTTTTACTTCATCTTATCAAAATTCATATCCTATTAGCAATACTTGGATAGTGGACTCAGGGGCAACATCACACATTGTCCACTCTTTAGAAATGTTTGATTCATATAAATCTCTATCACACAAGTTTGTGACTTTACCAAACAATGCTAAAATTCCAGTGGCTGCCATAGGCACAGTTACTCTTAGTTCTCATCTGATTTTACGAAATGTGCTATATATTCCTCATTTTCGCATAAATCTATTGTCTGTTGGACAGTTGCTACAAAACCCTCATTTGTCTGTTGTTTTTTCTAAGTCTGGGTTTATGATTCAGGACAGTCAGCAGGGGAAGGTGACTGGTTCGGGTGATTACACTCATGGTCTTTACTTCCTCAAATGTGCACCTACTCATACCTCAGCTACTCTTGAGGATATACCTACTTGTACTGTTGCTAATGTTTCTTTTTCTATTTGGCATGCTAGATTAGGACATTTGTCTGATCAGGTTTTACAGTCTATTCATCATCAAGTTCCAAATGTATTTCCTTCCAATAAAGAGAATAATGAATTCTGCAAAATATGCCCCCTTGCTAAGTTTCATCGTTTACCTTTTATTTCACATAATAATCGTAGTCAATCACCTTTCGATTTGATTCATTGTGATGTGTGGGGTCCCTTTGCTAAACCTACGTATGATGGCTATTATTACTTCTTAACTATTGTTGATGATCATACACGATACACTTGGATTCATTTGATGAAACATAAATCTGAAGCACCTATGTTGATTAAACTGTTTTTTAAGTTTATAAAAACTCAGTTTAATACTAACATAAAAGGAGTCCGCAGTGATAATGCAAAGGAACTACAACTTACTGAATTTTTGCAAGCTGAAGGCGCCATACATCAACTGTCGTGTCCTCATCGACCTCAGCAAAATTCAGTTGTTGAGAGGAAACATCAGCATTTACTAAATGTTGCCAGAGCTGTGTTGTTTCATTCCAAGGTGCCAATACGATTCTGGGGTGAATGTGTCAATACCAGTGCATACCTAATCAATAGAGTCCCCTCCCCAGGATTGGACAACAAATCTCCTTTTGAACTGCTGCATAGTAAGTTGCCAAACTATGAATCTCTGAGAGTTTTTGGATGTTTGTGTTATGCATCTACCATTCCTGCATATAGGTCAAAATTCACTCCACGTGCATCACCTTGTGTGTTTCTTGGTTATCCACATGGTGTCAAAGGCTACAAGATTCTGAACTTAGACACTAGAAAAGTCCTTGTCACTAGGGATGTAATGTTCCAAGAAAATGTGTTTCCTTTTCACTCCATTGCTGATGACACGGCACTGTCCGGTTTCTTTTCTGACATTGTGATACCCAAAGCCATAGCGGATTCTTTCACTCCTCATGCACAAAATCCTTTGGTTCGTGGTAATGTTCAACATCCACAGGATGACTTGCATAGTCCTATACATGATACCCTGGATATACATCATGACCACACTGCTGCCATACCTGTTGACCAAATTGTCCCTCATCAAAGAGCATCTAGAATTCACAGACCTCCCTCTTACCTTCAAGACTACCAATGCAGTGTCCAATATCCGATACAACACCACTTGTCCTATGGAAAGCTGAAGCCAGATTATAGACAGTTTATAGGCCAAGTGTCCAATATCTATGAACCTTCCTTTTATCATCAAGCTGTCTCAAGTCCTGAATGGAGACAAGCCATGGCAGAAGAGATTGCGGCCCTTGAAGCAAATCACACTTGGTCCCTTCAAACTCTTCCACCGGGCAAGAAGGCTGTGGGTTGTAGATGGATATACAAGGTAAAATACAGAGCTGATGGGTCCTTGGACAGGTATAAGGCGCGTTTGGTAGCCCGTGGATTCACACAACAAGCTGGGGTTGACTTCGTAGACACGTTTTCTCCTGTGGCAAAGCTCACCACGGTCAGGATTTTGCTTTCTATTGCTGCTCAACATAAATGGAATTTTATTCAACTGGACATTAATAACGCTTTCCTGAATGGTGATCTTTCTGAAGAAGTTTTTATGCAACTCCCTAAAGGCTATCCTATAAAGGGGGAGAACTTGGTTTGTAAACTCAATAAGTCTCTGTATGGCTTAAGACAAGCATCCAGGCAATGGTATCAAAAATTCAGTTCCACCATTACTTCTCTGGGATTTGAGCAGTCATCAGCGGATCATTCTTTATTCTTCAGTGGTACAACCTCGTCATTAGTCATATTATTAGTATATGTAGATGACATTGTACTTGCAGGACCGGATCCACAAAGATTGAAGCAAGTTGAAGGTCTTCTTCAGCAACATTTCAAATTAAAAGTGATGGGAGATCTACATTATTTTCTAGGATTGGAAATTGCCACTTCACAAAAGGGGATTCACTTATGTCAGAGAAAGTACACCCTGCAGCTACTTCAAGACACGGGTTATCTTGCTTCTAAACCTATGAGTGTGCCTTTGGATTCGACGGTATCGTTCAATGATTCTGACGGTGAACTGCTTGAAGATGCTTCTGCCTATCGAAGACTTATAGGTAAACTCATGTATTTGACAATTTCAAGGCCTGACATTGCATATGCGGTCAACAAACTGAGTCAATTCATGCAACAACCTCGTACCACACATTTGACAGGGGTACATCATGTCTTACAGTACCTTAAGGGGACTCCGGGAAAAGGCTTACTCTTCCCAGCAAAATCTTCTTTTCGCATTACTGCATTTGTGGATGCTGACTGGGGCAGTTGTAAAGTAACACGCAAATCAACTACTGGCTTTTGTGTGTTCTTAGGTGAAGCATTGATCTCGTGGAAATCAAAGAAACAGCCTACTGTGGCTAGATCATCTGCTGAGGCAGAGTATCGGGCTTTAGCCTCTCTTACCTCTGAATTGCTATGGATCAAACAGCTCTTGCGAACCTTTGAAGTACGATTGCAGTCTGTTATGGTGTTTTGTGATAGTATGGCAGCCATTCAGCTGGCATCAAATCCGTTGAGCCATGAAAGATCCAAGCATGTCGACATTGATTGCCATTTCATTCGCCAGCATGTACAAACTCAGTTCCTCAAGCTGATTCATGTCAAGTCCTCCCAGCAGCTTGCCGATCCTCTCACAAAAGCTCTCTCGCGTCCACTATATGAGCTGTTAACTTCCAAGTGGGGAATGTTTGATATATACCTTCCCACTTGAGGGGGAGTATTAGAGGTGTAGGATAGGAACTAGTGGACAATACCTTAGAGGATAGAATATCCTTCCTTCTGTTTTTCTATTGGCTATATAGTGATAAGAGTTAGTTCATTGGGGAACTAACTGAATACAATTTGTAACAGAATTATCGATTGAATAAAAAAATCTTCATCTTCTCTATACTTTCTGTTATTTTTCTCTCTCTGTTTTCAGTTCTTATTCATGGAAGTTTGACACATTTGATAGGTTGTAAATTTGTCAGCTTTGTAGCGATCTATGTTGTTTTTCTGCTAATATGTCGTTGTTCTTAGATATATTTTGTTCTACTTACCTTTTGTATATTTCTCTTTTATGTTTATCTTAGTGCTGAGATTTTTTTTGGCAAGTTGTTTGATTCGTTGTCTTCTACCTCTTTTTTATTGGTTTTGTCTTTTACATAGATTTGAGAATCGCAAATCAGAGACTTAAAAAGGTCTCCGGATCTCTGATAACGCAAAATTATATCGTTTATTCGACTTGACTCGCATGCATTTTAATACCGTTATTTATTTATTTATGTCATATTATGGCGGTATTTCTATTGAAATTCAGGTATACGCTAACAAAGAGCCTCCATGTGAAGAAAGAAAGAAAGTGGAAAGAAACAATGAGCTAAAAAAATACATTTTAGCAGAAGTAGCAGAAAATCCCATGAGAGACGACCATGCCGCCCATCACTGTGAGTGTGCCGTCTGCCACAGAGTAAAACCAAGTGCGCCCCTCGGTACACAAGGTGTTACGATCGTCACAGTCCCAAAGTGTGTGTGCTCCCACAACACACCAAGTGTGCCCCTCGCCACAATTTAATATCAACTTACTTAATTACGTGGTTTTTCCTCAGAAGGAACAATCACTTCCTAAATTCTCTCCACTTTATGCAACCTCCCACTATCTCCACTTTCTCCAACTTCCCATTAGCTTCACTACTTCTCACATGATGCTTAAAGTAACTTCCACTAGTTTTCACTATAACATAGACCTAACATTCACATTTCAAGGCATCCAAGTTTGTGCGCGGAAGCGCTGTTCATAGTTTTAGGCAGAAATCACTCTTGTAAAAGTGGTAGTTTCTCACTCCGAGGAACTACCACACCATTAGTATTAGCCTACAATTTGTATACGCTTGGATCAAATCTTGCCATCATTAATATATAAAGCTTTTCGTTTCATTTAATCTTGTTCTCAGGTTCTATTTTACTTGCATTATTATTATTATTATTATTATTATTATTATTATTATTAATTGTTATTATTATTATTTTTATTACTATTATTATTAATTGTTATTATTATTATTTTTATTATTATTATTATTATTATTATTATTATTATTATTTGTTTATCTACTTTGATCACCATGTTGTTTCTTACCATAATATGCATATTTAATTTGTTTTCAATTAAAAGTATGTCTGGCTAAATAATTTAGAGTTCGGTATGTGAGGACCGTCGTTTTTGATGGGACTTGATAATAATGTTGGCTTAATCTGTATTTGAAAATGATGTTTTGGAGTTGTGAAACAGGCCTGACCCGTAGGGCATACCAGATTTGGCCGAACTTTTTTATAATGCGGACTAAGATTTTAGACCCGCACTCTCTAATATGTCTGTCATGACTGCTCTTTTTTGTGCACACGAACATTATTATAAATTTTTTTGATATACTAAAAATTGCAATATTCAGAGGCCTGCCCTGCCCCCCGTTATTTTTTTAGGGGACGAACCAACGTTTTACACCTGCGCCCTTAACAGTGTCCGTTCGTGCCATTCATTTTTACACCATTTTACAGAGCAAGCTCAAACATGGACGACATTTCCATTTTCCACCACTACTTCCTTGAATACTAACAAAGAGTTCAACAACATTATTTTTATTTTAAAAAAAATATATAATATATGCAAGTTAACACTTTTGTCTAAAAATAAATTTAAAAAACGCTATCATTTTTTGATTTTTTTTATCAAGAACCGTGTTTTAAAATTAAAATATATCAATAACCAGGTTTTTAAAAAAATTACTCAAATAATTAGATCTCAGAAATGATTAAGTGTGTAAGTCACATGAGATGGCGCATGCACCTAAAATTACATGTAGGCGCCATATGAGATTGCGCATGCAATGCCTGTAAGCCATATGAGATGGCGCATACATGCTTTTTTTGTGAGGAGGCGCCATTTTATATGGCGCATGAATGTATGTGCGTTTTCTATGAATAATATCTCATTCCTCCACCATTCTTCTTACTTCTCACTTTCTCTCTAATTTTTTCTCCATTAGACAAAATTGTTTATTATTGTTTAAATAAAAATTATAAAAAAACCAATATTGCACATAAGGGACATTTGAGATCCATGTATACACTTAGGCACCATCTCATATAGCACCACCATTCAAAATTTGTATGCATATTTAACACTTTAATATTTTTGAAATCTAATTATTTGAGTAATTTTTTTGAAAATCTGATAATTGATGTATTTCAATTAACATGGTTATTGCTAAAATTTTTTTTTCTCATTTTTCTACCTACTAAAATGGTTTTGTTTAAAAGCATTGTTCTATCTATTACAATATTTTTCTAAAAGAATTGTACCTTTTCTACCTAAAACAGTGTGTTTAAAAGAATTGTTGTTTTGTCCCAATCTTTAAGAGCATTGTATAGTGCTCTTGAGATTAAAAAAAAAGAATTTCTTTATCCACCTCCCTACTTTTTTTGTCACTCCTGGCGAAATTCCCAAAATGCCCCTTGTTTCGAAAATGCATTTTCGAAGTCACTTTTTTTATGAGAAAAAAGGTGAATTCAGAAATGCACTTCTGAAAACATGTTTTTTTTTTATGAAAAACACTGATTTCAGAAATGTACATCTGAAATATTGTTTTTTTCCCCAGAAAATAGGTGAATTCGGAAGTGCATCTCTGAATTCACCCCCCCTTAGAATAATTCAGAAATGTACTTCCGAAATAAGGTCTAAGACAGAAGAAAAATAACAAACAACAACGATTCGATTTATTTAAAGGATGAAAATTACATCGATCACAAAAAGTCTTAATAGAAACACACAAAGACCTAAAGTTTATCAATTTCTCGGTATACATCTCTTCGAAATGTGCATCTAAAATCTCCCTCCATGCGGCCATAATCCTATCCACCACAACACCGGCTTTGATGACTCTATCGTTTTCATCCGGCCTATCTTTCGTGCCAACCGCGGGTTTGAGCTTACTTCTCACGTTGCACGTTATGTGATACCGTCAAAGTAATGCGGTCGATATCGAAAAGACAATATCGACCGCATTCATCAAAGCATTGTCTCGGTCGGTAACAATGACACTTGGCATATTCTTTTGATCAACCAACAAAGACTTGCATATTTGCAAATCCCATGTAAAGTTATCTTCTTTTTCACATTCCATAAAAGCAAATCCGACCGAAAATGTTTTGTCCGTCGAGGTCACACCGACAATCTCTAGAAGCGGAAGCCTATACTTGTTGGTCTTATACGTCAAATCCATCACAAGAACGGTTGGAAATGTGTTGAACAATTTGATACTTTCGGGATGAGTCCAAAAAATGTCACGCACCGTAACTTTGTCGTCCCACGTTCGGAAGCTTGAAACGTATTGGTTATCGCCTAATAGTTTCAAAAGTTATTGCATTTCCGACCGAGGGCCCATTTTCAAGACTTTAAGATTGTGCCGTTCATTGTATACTTGCTTGATATTTGAAACGCTATCCGGTTTTTTTCGCTTCAAATCGGCAAGTATGTTTCTCGGCGCCACTTTGATAATCGATAAATCCGAAATAACATTCTTCTCTTCGCGGGACAACCGACACGCCGTTGGATGCCCGTGTAGCTTGGCATCCAAGGCATGATTATGAATTCCATAAATGACGCTTAAACGCCACAAATCATCAACCCTCTGAGTCATGCGCAACTTAAACGGACACCCACACTTTCTCGATCCCGTGTCTTCGTGTTTTAATACCCGGTTTGTTGGTACATACCTCCCACCCCTCTCGCAATTCAAAACGACAAAAGCTTTCCGTCTACTATTTCCATTGTCGGACCTTAAAATAACAATGCCAAATCCAAGTTTACTAGCTTCACTACGAACCCAATCAAGCAATTGTTCACGACAAGCAAAGCTCCGGTCATTTGTAAATTGTTGTCGTACATCCACCGCATCGATCATGGATTTAACATCGTTAACCGAATCGTTATTAACGCTGACATCTTCCGGAACTACTACGTCATCGGCGACAATGTTGTCCGGATGCACCATACCTAACATATGCAAAAATTAGCAAAAATGACCAAAACTGTTTTTTTTTACTGTCAGGCATTATTTCAGAAGTGCATTTCCGAAATTTGTTAGGTAAGTTATTTCGGAAATGAACTTCCGAACCATCGTAGTTTTCATCACAGAATTCAACATCAACGTAGTGAAATAGGGGATGAAATGAGAGATGTTTACCTCAAATTGTAGCTTTCTATGCTCCCTTTAACGTGATCAACGGTTTGAAACTTGATTTTGAGATGAAAAATAGATTGATATTGATGGAATTTTTGGAGAGAGTTTGAGTTTGTTTTGGAGAAAAATGATGAAATAGTGAAGGAGGGAAAATGGTATATGAACACAGTATTTCGGAAATGTACTTCCGAAATAATAGCTGACTGTTAAAAACAACGTATTTTTTGAAATTTCATCCATTTCGGAAATGCATCTCCGAAAACACCAATTTTTTGGAGATTTCGGAGATGCACTTCTGAAGTCTGGAAAAATCTTTAAAAAAAAAAATACTTCAGAGATACATCTCCGAAGCAGGGGCAAGTTGGAGTTTTCGCTAGGGGTCACCCCCCATAGAGGAGTCAATAAAGAAATTCTAAAAAAAAACATTGTGGAAGGCCTATAAAGAGAATGTGTGTGAGGTATTTGGTGGGGTTGGAGGGCTAAATCCCTCCATTGCAACCTCATAGAATTGTCTTTGGTGAAAATACTTCCCACAATTCTATTTCATCATTTGTTTTGAACAAGGGTCAGTTACTTTGAAAATATTTTATCTCTCAATAATTAGCGGTGCACGGGGGATGGAATATTTAAAATGAAATGTGTTTGGTTCAATTTTTAGGAGGGGAGAGGAAGAGAGGGGAGGGGAGCAAAATCCCTCTAAATGACACTTTTTGCGTTACCCCGAATCGGAGGGATTCGGAGGGGAGGGGAGGGGATTTGAGTTTTAATATTAATTAAATTAATATATTTACTAAAATATCCTCAATTTTATTTATTATTTTAAAAATATTATTTTCTTTCATGTTCCTACTTTTCTTTTTGTGATTTTTTCTCTATTGCTTCCATCAACTTATTATAATTATTCTTCACCTTCAAATTATTTTTTATTTTTTTATCTAATAAAAATTATAACCACTATAATTTTTTTATTATAATTTATTTTATGTATTCAAAAGTTGTTATCAACACATAGTTTATTTTGTGTCAAGAGTTATAATACGAATCAAGTGTACTCAATTTTTTAATATTATGCGATAAGTTATGACTTTTTAATCACTCAGTTATACAAATATTATTTCCAAGAAAATATTTATGAAATTTTTACAATTGAATATCATATCACTTATATAAAATTACAAGGATAAAATTGTAAATTATTATTAAAATCCCTCCCCTCCCCTCGTGGGCTTTGGCTAATATGCATAAGGATTTTCCTTATGCACCATGCATAAGCCTACATAAGTCATTGGATCATGTTTTTAATCCAGTACTGAGTATTGAGTATTGAATATTGAGTGGTGAGTATTGAGTATTGAGTAATAATAATTGATATCTAGAATTTGATCCAATGATTCAAGGGTCCATAATAATCTATGCATGGTGCATAGATTTTTATCTATGCACGGTAACTGCACCCCCCTCGTGAACCAAACATATTTTTAAACCGAATCCCTTTCCTTCCCTCCCCTCCCCTCATTTGAACCAAACATATTTATAATTACAAAAAATCTCTCCCCTCCCCTTCCCTTCCCTCCATTAAAATTCCTCCCCTCCCCTCCCCTTCATTTGAACCAAAGAGACCCTAAAATATATATTTTACGCCCTGATACTTTAGTCTAGGTGCATACACACTACAAGAAAAGTGACCTATTGTGACACCCATATTTAGTGATGTCTTGATTTTTGTCACTAAATATTACTTTTACCTCAAGTTATATTTTATTTCATTGAAATTTATTAAGCAGTTTTATATTCTAAACAAATAATATTTTAATATAAATTATAAAATTATTATTTTCACTAAAAAAAAACATAATACTTAACTTTTTTTTAAAACTATTTTCTATTCTGTTAAATTTTTTATATATAAAGATAAAAATATTTTTCCAAAAAAAATACAAATCAACTAAAAACTCATAACTTAATTTTAATTACAAAATGTAATTTTCTTTCAGTGTTTTTTCGCGTTCTCCACTATCTTCATTCTTTACGATTATGTATTTTTGGATGCGCTTTTTTCCCTCTCAAAGCGGAACAACTTCTGTTTGAATCGTGGAAAATGGAAACAGGAACAGAAGCGGAAACGTGAAACACAACATGTTCAAATCGAGGAAAATTGCTTATCGTGAAAAGGAAAAAACGCCAAAACGTGCTTATTTCGGAAGCGATTCTCAAACGCAATTCCAGAATTATCGGCACAGCTTTGATGTTCTGGTTTTTCCGATTTTGGTTTTAAGCTACAGTGTTTTGGTAAGCTATTTTACGGTTTCGACGCACTTACGGGTTTGCTATAACTTATGATTCTGAGCTGTTTTCTATGCAAACTTGGTTGTGAACTAAATAGACAGCATACATAATATAAATTTGCCGAGTATTTTTCCGGATGTAGTGATCAGGAGAATAAAATGCAGCTTTCTATCATGCTCGCAAAGTGTTCGATAAATTGCCTCTGTCGGTTCTTTCTTCTTTTTGCTTTTGTTTCAGTTCAATTCTTGCTACAACATTGATGTTGTGCTGTTATTTGCTGTTGTTGCAGGTTGTGGTTGACGAATTGATGGAAAATTGGTGCCAGATTTGTCGTTTCGCGCTATGCCCACCAAATGTTCGGTAAAAGTTTTGAATCGTGATTCTTCTACATATATCTTTTTTTTTTGCTGGATTTTTGGTATTTGAACCTTATTTGTGATTGGTGCTTTTGGTATTGAATTCTTGAATTACCACACTTGATGGTTGTTGCTTTTTTTGTTGATTCTTGAAGGTTATGTGAAGGGTAAATAGTCAACTACTTGCAGGTTATCAAATTTTCATCTTAATAAACATTAATTCTAAAGTCTCAAGTTTTCTATCATGACCAAGTTATTTTGGATATTTCGTTGCATAGTAAGTAATAGCAGGGAGCATAACTAATCTGATGCACAAAAATAAATCTACATTTGTAGGCTGATGCTAGACATGGGGAAATACTGGGTCAGCTTCTCTATGAATTTTCAGAATGTTTTATGCAAGTGTGCTCTTACGAGGAGTGTCAAACCTTGTATCTGATTAGCTCTATTGTATGCTTATTTTTTCTTCTTCTTCATACCCTCTAATTTGAGAAAAAAGAGGATTCATTTTCACGACTTCATGTTGAATGTGCACAGCCTATTACAAGTAAGATTATATAAACTGTTAACTAACTCTCAATTGTATTATTTTGAACTCAACATAGAGAAGAATTCCAATAGTTATATATTCTTTTGGAGTAAGAAGTTGTTTAAGAATATTTAAATGATATTCTTTGATCACCTCTAGTATGATGTTATCTTTTTATGCATAATTTATAAACAGAAGCACAAAGGGCTTTTTGATCCATTGGATGTTGTAGCAGAAGAGATTTCTGATGAATTTTATTATGCCTTGACAATCCGAAATGGAACTACAACAATGTTTACTCTCCTTTTCCATTTCAATCTTAATCATATGATGTAAGCCTTATTTTATATGCTAATAATCAGATGAGTCCAATCATTATATAGTTAAATAGTTTGTGAAAACATTGCATCTATATGAATACATTTCCACTCTTTTATAATGATACATTGATGTCCTGTTTTTCAGGAATTAATGTAAGAGAGGACTTATATAACACTCTAGTGGTTGATTTTATGGAGTGTGCAACTGAGGTGGATTCAAGATATTTCTTTCCTTACCTGAAATGGATTCCAAATAAGAGCTTTGAGATGATAATTAGTGGACTGGATCGCCAAAAAGCAATTATCATGAAGGCACTGATTGATGAGCAGAAAAGCGGTTGGCATTAGGAATGGTAAGTTTTTCTTGTTTGCAACTTCAAAACTACGCATAACCATGATAGATTTGTCTTAACTTGATTGTTTGGGATGTAACAGGAATTAGATTGTTATTATGATTACCTAATGTCAGAAGATAAAGAATTTATGAGCCACTAACTATTTTGGAGTCAATTGCGTCAATGTATAATTAATATCTGGTTACACGGGTTGCACTTGTAGAATTTTGATACAATAAATACTATATGTCAGGTTTTTATGAAATGAATAATATTTGGGCCAACATGTGCATAGATATTAGAAGTATTGTAAACACATTTGAGCATGTGCATGGATATTAGAGAGTGAACTAGTTTGTCTAATTTTGGATCTTTTATAGACTTGTTAAGAGGACTCCATCAATGTTATGAGCCTCAAATATACCATTGTTTTCTTTTAAATTTGGACCTAATACATTTTGACTTTTGCTTATACTTAATACAGAGGAAACAGTTACTTATAAGATAATATCGAACACTCATGAACCATACAATCCATGCAGAATTGGAATACATATTCTACTTGTTGTTCGGTTCGGAAACTTGCAAGCCTAAGAATATCTAATTAAATAATATTTTGTATTTGGCAGTGGCATATATTTCATTTGAGGCTTTGATATTGTTGCTTGGGTGGATGTGAAGGAATATAAAACCCTTCAACCTGATAAAATTGCAGTTGATGGTGGTGAGCAGTATCTAAAGGTAAATTTTCTAAATTCTAAGGCAAATTATTTCTTTCCTACTCCATTTAAAAGACGATTATTGGTTTAGTTTCTGGAAGGGAGATTATAGCTTCTTAAGCATAGTAGATGGAAAGTGGTGACTGATGAATAATTAAATGGATATTTATTATTTCATTCGGGATGTTTATATATGTTTACTAATTAGCCTTTGTTCCATTCCTTTTATTCTAAAGTCATCCATAATATAGATAAATTATTTTATTTTTCTGAGTCCTAACCATTATTATAATTCTCACTCCTACAAAATAACCCTCAAAGTAGTGCAAGCACCCTCAAAGGGACTTTAATTTTAGCTTAAGGACCCAATTACAAATTACTAACAAACTAAATTGTAATTAAACCAAAAATCATTTTGAAGAATTTGTTCCTCTAATGAAGTTTGATTCAGTTTAGTTTCTGACATAAAATTCATATGTTTAACTTGCACTACAAAATTATTGTTAGATTTAATTTTAGTTAGGAAATATTCTAATGATGTTTTCCCCTTTTAAGGTTTTATGTAAATGGAGTTTTTTCAAAGTATTATTTTAATAAATATTTATTTATTATTTCAGGATCAATTTTGATTCAGATTTATGAAAGGGAAGATACAAGACCACTCAAAATTGTAGATACATGAAAGTGAAGTATGAAAGGGAAGATACAAGCACTAGTGTAAAAACAACAATATAATTTTAAAATTTACACCCGATATACTAAAAACGGGTGTAAATAAGAAATATGGTGGCAATTTTATAAATATAGTATCATTTTAAGTAATAGCACGTGAGAATTTACACCCTATTTTAAAAATAATGGGTGTAAATTAAAAATATTATTATTATCAAATCCCAGTTACTCCCGTTAAATTTAAAACGGGTGTAAATTTAAATTGATTAAAAAAATTATTTAATTTTATTACTCAAAATATTAATATTATTCTAAACACATTTACAACCCAAAATCTATTTTATTGACTCACTTTTTAACTATCTATTTTGTATATTTACTCTTAAAACTATTGTTTTCTTCAAACTTGAATCTAAACCCGACAAAAGTGCTTATTTTCCAAAAGCTATTTTTTTCTCTCATCTTCCTCACATAACAACAACAATACACTCAAATTCTTCATCTAGTTTTTCAGAAAAAATTGATAAAACAAACAACCAACAATCAGATTCCGTTTTTGACTTGGAATTGTTTCAATTTCGGTTTCGCGGTTCTATTTGAGCTTCACGGCTATGTTTGGTATTCGCGAAGGTTTTTTGTTCAGAAACCAGTTCTGTTTTGCTTCGAGTTTGGAGGTTTCGACTCAGTGCGGAGTTTGAATTCGAGCGGAGCTTTTTCAAGGTTCATATTTTGCATTCGAGCCAATTTTTCTGTACTTGTTTGTTTCAATTTCAAATAGAGTTTTGTTTCAGAATTTAATTTACGTTTTCGACTCAATTACGGGTTCTACTACAGTTTGATTGTGATTCGATTTCGGTACAGTTTTTGGTTTGGATTAAAATTAAAGTGAGTATACAACATCATAAATCTAAATTGGATGAGAGCTTACCGGTAGAAATGAAGAAAAATGCAGAATTTGTCCTAGCTCGCAAGGTGTTCGATAAAATGTCCCAACCGAATTCGTCAGTCTTTTTCTTCCGCTCTCAACATTTTCATTTCTTGGATTATTTTTTTTTATCTGTTGATAACCTCAAATAACCCAATCCAGACAAACCCTTGGTTGAATTTAAATTGATGAAATAATTTTATGCATGAAATATATCCAACATATAACATAATTTTTTTCAGCAGGGAAGAATTTATTGGTTATTATATGAGCTGAAATGCTTCAAGGTTTTGAGGAAACGATAATAAATTAATGGGTTTAACGTTGTTGTGTAGATACTCATACTGTAGCTCACTCAAGGAATAGGTCTTCTAAGACAACTAGTGATTTTGATAGTCCCCGTTCTGTGTTTCTTGAACGGGCATTTTTGTCATATTCTCGGAGGGGCACTATCAACGGCTCGGTATGGTTACTATTTATATATGTGGCTCTTTCTTGTAATAATTTCTTGTGTCTTGTTTTTTTGCATACAGAAAACAATTGCTTCTCCAGGACGTGGTATTTTGGCCATGGATGAATCCAATGCTACATGTGGAAAGCGGTTGGATTCAATTGGACTAGAGAATACCGAAGCTAACCGTCAAGCATGGCGTAAAATTATATATGAAGAAAGTGTTATGACTTAGTTAAAATATAATTTTTATGTGTATGATTTTATAATACTTGAAATATTATGACTGTACATGATTTTGTATACTTTTTCGTTAATATTAAAAATATTTTGACTTAGTTAAAATGTGATTTTTATGTGTATGATTTTATAGTATTTACAATATTATGACTGAAAATAAAATATAGCTAAATGGTGTTTATGAAATAGGGTGTAAATAGATATAATTGTTCATTCATAAATGGCGTATTTACACCCGATTTTTACTAAAATAGGGGGTAATTAAGAACATATTTACACCCGATTTTTAATAAAATAGGGTGAAATTAAAACGTAATTAAGCCCATTTACACCCGATTTTTATTAAAACAGGGTGTAATTAAAACGTAATTAAGCCCATTTACACCCGATTTTTATTAAAACAGGGTGTAATTAAAACGTAATTACGCTCAGTTACACTCGATTTTTTTAAAACAAGGTGTAATTAAAAACGTAATTACGTTAAATTACACCCGATTTTTATTAAAATAGGGTGTAATTAAAAACGTAATTACACCCAATGACACCCGATTTTTATTAAAATAGGGTGTAATTAAAAACGTAATTACGCCCAATTACACCCGATTTTTGTTAAAACAGGGTGTAATTAAAAACGTAATTACGCCCAATTACACCCGATTTTTGTTAAAAATAACGGGTGTAAATTCGTTAGACATTTCTCACCCTGTGGATATACACCCGATTTTTATTAAAAATAATGGGTGTAAATTTAATAAAAAACGGGTGTAAATTAACATTTTTGTACTAGTGAAGACCACTCAAAATTGTAAATACATGAAAGTGAAGATACAAGAATATTAAAATATAAATATATGAGATTTCTTTTGTAAGAGTCACATATTTGATTTCTTTTGTGTAAAATTCTAGGTATATGGAATGAAATTTTCTATGTTGAAATATTTGAATTTAATATAAAATAGGATAATTTTTTAATTTTAGTTATTTAACTCTGTCATGGTTCTTAATGTATTTTAAAATATCTATAATGAGTAATTTAATTTATATATTAGTAATATTCGTTAATTAAATTTAAAAATAAAAAGTAAAAATTTAGTATATTTTAATATAATAAATTTTTTATTTATTGAAGCTTTAGTGACAGCTAAAAGAATATAATTTGTAGGTATAATTTCTATTACTTGTAATACTCCATAATATATAATGACACTTGTTGAAACTGTAGCCACAAGCTCAACCGTAGCTAAAAGTTACAGTGACACTCAATTTGACGTCACATAACACCCCCTTATAGTTGACGCCAAAGGTGGGTGTCACTCAAAGTCCTATAAACATTTACCTACAGATTATTGACTTTTAGTAACACTTTTTGAGTGTCACGAGAAGCCAATTTTCTTGTAGTGACACTTTGATTATATTCTTGGAAATTTCTTTGGCCACCTCCCAACCTTCTAGTCCACCTCTGGTGAAAAACCCAAACTACCCCTGACTTCGGAAATGCATTTCCGAAATGCAAGAAAAAGGTGTTTTCGGAGATGCATCTCCGAAAGCGCCTTTTTTTTTAAAAAAAATTTGACTTATTTCGGAAATGCATTTCCTAAAACACCATTTTGGAAGTTCATTTCCGAAATATTGCGCGTTTTGCAAATTAAGCAAAACAGCCCCCTCCCCCCAAATCATTTACCCTAAACCAATATCAAACTCAACTCCTCTGAGATTTTCTACAAACCCACTTCCAAGGCTGCATCAAAGACTCCAATCACCTTGCTATACTACATTCAAAAGCCCTCCAATCACTCAATTTGTAAGTTTTATATTTGTTAGATCCATATTTCAAATGCATGTTAGGGTTGTTTTCAATTGCATAAATGATATAGGGGTAGGTTGTTAGTAGTATTTAGGTTGTTTAGAAGCATTATGGGTTGTTTTGAAGTTTGATTTTGGGGTCTGCCATTGGAGGTTGCAGAGAAGTTCTGCGCAGGGGTGTTTCGGAAGTTCATTTCCGAAAACACCTCCATCCCAGTTTCGGAAATGAACTTCCGAATTGTATCAGAAGTGCAATTTTTTTAGTTTTTTCTTTTGTCTCGCATATTAATCGATTTCAATTGTTTATAGGAACATGTCAGGCAACCAACCAGCACGCATCAGACATGGTAGAGAGACCCAGACTACGTCGGCTAGACGCGAGCGGGCGGCGGCGCAGCTGGCGTCGACACAGGGATGGGGGCAGGGCCGGGGACGACGTGTGCGAGTTCCCGTGGACGTGGGAGAGGGTACCTCTTCATCTGGATCTAGGAGTCGGCTGGCTCGGGTATCTTCTTCCCGTCAGCGAGAGGAGGAGGAGGAGCAGGAGGAGGAGGTGACAGTGCCATACCACAAGCCGGAGGGGGTACCGGATGTTGACCCTCCATCCGGGGAGGAGGATGAGCAGGAGGACAGCTACCCGGGAGGGCCCTTTGACACTTCCGTGCTGATATCCTACCGCGATCACGTCGCTCGGCGTATCTGGGAGGGAGAGGTATTTTTTTTAATTTAACCGTTTATAATTTAGACGTTTATTCGATATTTTCTTAATGGTCTATTTAACATATGCTTTTATTTGTTTTTTTGTAACAGGAGAGAGATCATTTGAAAATGGTGAACCACGCCCGGAAGATTTTCAGTCTGTTTAAACCAGCAGCTGAGTGGTTTAACGACGCGGTGCGAGGTTCAGGGCTTAGCGGGCTCTGCATGACGGGGTACACCACCATCAGCCACGGCATGCAGGGGGATTTTGTGGAGCGCTGGCACAAGGAGACGTCTTCTTTCCACTTGCCGGTTGGATAGATGACGATCACCTTGCATGACATGCAGTGTCTTCTCCACCTGCCGATCAGGGGTCCGCTGTTGGCCCACACCCGGATCCAGAGGGTCGAAGTCAGTCAGTGGATGGCGCTCTATTTGGGCATGGAGCTCGAAGCTGCTGACTATGAGTGCATCACAACATCTGGGCCTCATATCCGGTTCACCACACTGAGCTGCTATTTCGAGCACCACCTGGACGCGGCAGCCGAGGCTGAGGAGGCGGGTGACGATCTATTCACACAGTATCACCGCGGTCGCGCTCTCCGGTGCTGGTACATGCATGTGGTAGGCGCTGCATGCTTTGTGGACAATGTCATACCCCAATTTTTGACCTAAGATACCACCTCATATCATTTGCATATGCATCATTTGCATCTCTAACAAATTGCATAGCTTGTGTTTGCTACTTGTGCTCAACAGGGTTTAATTAAGAGATCACTCATCAGTACAAGTGACAACCAATTAGGGTTTTGTTCTCCCTTCATCTCAAAAGAATCATCTTCATCAACAATCAACATTTGGTCCTTGGAGATTCATTTCAACAAGCTCAGAGGCTCTGAATCAACCAGATTAGGGTTTTGACTGAAGATAGCATACTCCTGACTTTTGCTCAGAATTTGACCTAATGACTTGGGACATGACCTCAAGACCCCAAGTGCATCATTTTGACCTAATCCATTGGCTCAAGACATCTCCTACACAAAGATTGATCAGACAAATCCTCAGATCAGGGTTTTGAACTATCAGGGACTGAAATCAGGGATCACATTTGGAAAACCCTAAAAATCCCCAGGAAGTCAATCGAAGGTTTCAATCATCTTCAAATGATCCCTATGACAACATCCAATGGAAATTACATCTCAATTCAAGATCTACAGTCATCAATTTCATTTGGTCGACAATTAGGGTTTTTGACCTAATTCATCTGAACAACTGACTTTTTAATCAGGACATGGGGCCACAACTCAAACTATGGTTCAATATCCTCTAATGCCTCAATATTATCCATTCATACCATTACTTTGAGGAGGATATCTTGGTTCACTTGAAATCTCCAGAAACGCGATTCGTCAGAAAAAGTCAACTGTACAAGATCACCATTGACTTTTGGGGAATTTTGGTCAACCATGACTTTTGAAGTTTTAAATCATCAATATGTAATATATGAAGTCATTTGATCAAGAAAAATCAAGAAAATCAATCAAGAATCAAAAAGTCAAAGTTTGACTTTCCATACTTAGAAAATTTTCTAAGTGTTTTTCATGGTTTTTTCCAAACTTTGGAAGGGAATTTCTCAAAATTTCACCTACAAACTGAAAAAAACTTCCAACATGAAAGTTGTAGATTTTGATCCAATAAACAACTTTGACACATATAAATTTTTTCCATAAGATCAACCATTTAAGAGATATGGTGCTTCAAAGTTGGTACTTTTTGAAAACTTCACTTGAAATCTCATTTTCTTCAAAGTTCATGGATCTTTTTCACCCATTTCCTTAAAGGTCTTGAAGAAACTTTCAACTAGGGTTTTGAAGTGTGTAATATGAGCTTTCCAAAATGTCCAAGAGCATGAAAAAATATGGAGTGTAGCTATGGTTTTGAATTTTGCCATTAGTGAACTTTTCACTTGAAATTTCAAGTCATTTTGCCAAAGTTATGAACCAAATTGCCAAATGGACCAAGTAATGATGCATAGAAGCAATAATTGAATGATATTTTCTGATTTGAAGATCAGAATGGAAGAGGATAGGAAGCTTGGAATTTAACCATGGTTTAGTAACTTTAACCATATGCATTTAATGTAAAAGATTCCTTTCTATCCCTTAAGCCAAATCATCAAACTTTGAAGCAACTTGCAAGAGCCTTGTATTCAGAATCCATGGCCTATAAATAGAGGTTCAAATCACTTCCAAATTCACACCAAAACCTCACAATTATAGGTTTTCTCTCTTCTTTCTTAAGTTGCAAGTTTCAAGTTTCAAAATGAGGTAGAAATCCCAACCTCCAAACCTTTGAATTTCTGGCCAAAGTGATGGTCCTAACATCTCATAAACATCAAATGTGATGTGTTTGATCCATCCACACACCCCAAAAACACCTAAATCTCAGAATCACTCTTTAACCACCATGTTTGCATAAAATGAGCCTTAACATATCAATTCTCATACCAAGCCATATCTGTCCAAGTTAATCATCGAAACACACTCCATATACTTCATATGAACTGTTCCAACCCTTATCCATGACCTGAAACATCAAAATCAACTAACTTGATCCTCACTTAAGCCCTACTGCAGATCGGGTTCCACCAACTGATCAAGAGGTTTTCAATACACTCCAAGCATCCAAACATGTTCCATAAGGTCCACTGAAGGTGTTCAGATCAAGAAACAACAACTGGAACTCTTCATTTGCAGAATTCGATTCTCAGTTTTGCCATTTTTAAGGTAAGTGCTCATGAACTTCAAACTCTATTATCCATGCATCATAAATGAAATATGAACATACCATCTTGTTTCTGCACACATGAGGATCATTAACCCTCAATCAATTGCTATTTATCTTGCACATACACAATTTCATGATCAATCTCAGAATTAGGGTTCTTCACGATTTCCAGAAAATTGATGACCTTAGAGTGGAAATAAATGAAATTAAGGATCACCATCACGTTCCTTGTGAAAAACCGAGTGAGATAGACTATCTACTCGATCAAAACAATCCAGTTTCAAAGATTTTAAAAAATCAAATTAGGGTGTGTTCTTCGCGCCATTTTTTGTTCAGGAAATTCAAATGATTCATTTTAAAATATAATTAAACCAAAGCGTGTATATTACAAGCTGCGCGCGCAGCTCAGTTGGCAAGTGTTTTAGTTGGTGACCTCAAGGTCACGAGTTCAAGTCCCTATGGGACCAAACCCTTCTTTTTATCACTTATTTTCTTTGGTTTTTTACACAACTTCAACCATTAATTCAACCAATCAAATTAACTCATTTTTTATTCATTTTTTGCACACTTCTTATTTAATATACCTATTTTGACAATATTAAAAAAAATCACAAAAAAAGATTTATTTAATATGTTTTTAATTAGGTTTAAAATGACATATTTTTAAGTGTTTTCAAATACTTTAAATATTGTTTTTTAATTTAATTTTTAACCTAATCACTTGTAAATATTTTTGTGATCAAACCCTAATCACTTAGATCTTAATTAAGCATTACAATTTGTTTTTAACTTAATTAAGTTGACTTTTGTCAAATTCAGATCATTTTAAAAACAAGCGATCACGATTCTTTTTCAAAAACGATAAACCATTTCTTTTTGATTTTCAAAAGCAACCATTGATTAAATCTATTTGATTGATCAATTGATTTTCAAAACGAAGTGGGGCCTCTCGAATATTAGAGAGTATAAGACCCACTCCTTTTTCTTTTTACACAGTCTTTTTATTCAAAATAAATAAACTTTCTTTCAAAACAAACTTTCAAACCGTTTTTCAAACGACGCGTCTGTTAACAAAACAATTTCAAAGCTTTTCAAATATACCATGGGCCTCCATGTAGGTATAAGTCCCGAGCCCCTTTTGTACATACCCATTCCAGTACATGAAATTAGGTATTTCATTGTACGCCTTTTTGTACATACACTTTTTTGTACATACCCCGATCAGTTTGTTTTTTAACTTTGAATAACAAACCAAAAATGAAGGTTTCTTTAAATCTTCCCAAAAATACCATGGGCCTCCATGTAGGTATAAGTCCCAAGCCCTTTGTAAATACCTGTTTACATAGCTTTGAATAAACTCAAGTGGACTTCTCCCCGAGTGTGAGTCCTGAGCCCTGTGTATACAAATGGATCATGCTTACAGGTATATTTCCTTCATAAACTCCATTATATACACACACTTTGTCATATATATAATTGTTCATACCTGTTCATGTTTGTTCATACTTGTTCATGTTTGTTCATATGTGTGATATGTGTGCTTGTTCAACTTAGTACAACACTAGGTTCCCCATAGCCTCCTATTGGGCTTCGTGCAAAGAATCTCCCTAGTTTAGGTTAGGACATAGAGTATGGTTTCCCGGTGAAATCGCTCTAAGAGCTCAAACCAACTATACCATGCCTCCCCTTGGGCTTTGTACAAACGAGTGACCCTCCCATAGCCTCCTCTTGGGCTTACAATGCAAGGACCCTGGATTGTCCTTCCCATAGCCTCCTCTTGGGCTTACAATGCAAGGACCCTCGGATAGCCTCCTCTTGGGCTTCGTACAAGGACCCACGGGCTTCTTATAAGCATCCCCAATATCCAAATCAAAATACCCTAGGAGATTAGACATTTATCATCTCTATGATAGGAGTATCTCATATATATCATCACAAACAATCAATCAAATCAAACTTCTTTTTTGCCACAAGGCTGGCTAATCAATCAAACTGTTTTACCACCGTACTGGATGATTAATCAAAGTTTTTGTCACAAGGCTGACTTCATTGAAACTTTTGCCACAAGGCTGGCTGATTAATTAAAGTTTTTGTCACAAGGCTGACTTCATTGAAACTTTTGCCACAAGGCTGGTTAAACAAAAACATCTTTATCATTCTAAGCACCCTAAGTGGCATGGCCCCGGGCTTATAATGAAAAGATTTTTTCAAACAAAAAACATACAGATGTATGTGATGATATAGATTAGATACATCGAACATTTAGATGACATTTGTCTCTTATCCTTTGCTTCCACTAGCATAAGTGGGAACTACGATTGCTCTGACTTTCTCAACATCCCTTTGAGAATACGTAGGCACAAGGTCGATCCTTGGCGAGCAAAACAAAACAAAAAAAAACCACTCAAACCTTAGCACCCGTAGACCCCGAGCTACAGATGCTCTGATTCCCTCTAAGGGATATGTATGCAGAGGATCGCGATGATCTTTGCGAGCATAATCAAACAAACACCTTAGGCCCCACCTATTTCACAACAGAACCTCCACCGTAACATAGAATGAAAAACAATAAAGAATCCTATAGAGTACTATAGATACGTTGGGTGCTAATACCTTCCCTTCGTATAACCAACCCTCTTACCCAAAGATCTCTCCCCCCACTTTTAGGTTATTGCAGCTTTTTTCCTTTTCCTCCTTTGGAAATAATAAAAAGTTTGGTCGAAACAAAAGAAAAATCATTTTTTGAGCACTCGAGCCCAAAGAAGGCATCAGGTGTCTCATCCCACAAAAAAAGAGGAACAAAACGGTTTTTCGCCCGCGACAGAAAAATGGCGACTTCACTGGGGACCATCTTTTTATTGTTTCCAAAGGAAGGGTTAATTCTATTGGCTTTATTTTTCACTTCATTTTTTGTTATATGTGCGGTTCTGGTTCTGTTACTTGCGTGGTTCTGTTACAAGTGATACATTATGGACAAATCCTAACCCGGATTAAGTACACATAAGAAATTAGGTGGAGGGTATAGTCATGTGCAGGCGCACGTGAGAATCCTTCCGCTCAGTGGAGGTTCCTTGTTGGTAATATATGTTTAGCATGTTTCGTAGCGAAAACATTATTGCTGCATTGAACTGTAGAAGCTGAGTTGGCCGTAGAACCCCAACCCATCCTGGCCTTATTAGGACGTGGTGCAGAAACGATCCAGGTGAAGACTTGGATAGTTGTCATGCGGAGAACCACACTCAGACGAGTTTTTCTTGAGAATATTACTGGCTCATGAGATGAATTGTGGAAAGCCGGTAATATCCGAAAGAAAAATGTAGACTCTGACGTATCAGTAGAACATGTTGTACAGGTGATTAACTAGAACTATCCCATTTTTGGTTCTCTGACCTCATGCTCGTGACGCTGGACCTTCGAACTTGTGTGAATTACCATGTTTGTGTTACCATGTTTGTGTTACCATGTTTGCGTTACCATGTTCGTGTTACCATGTCTATTTTACCATGTTTGAATATGTGGCATTCATGCATCCACGCATTCATACATTCATTAAAAAAAAACCATCTTTTTCCATAAAAACATGATTTTTCCAAAGATTTAGAGAAATTTTCTTTGCAAACATTAGGATTAAGTTATGGCAGAGGTAAAGAGGCATACCAAGAAATATGGTTTCAAAGCGCCTGATGTGGGAA
The DNA here is from genome assembly GCF_029867415.1 of Vicia villosa. Lineage (NCBI taxonomy): Eukaryota > Viridiplantae > Streptophyta > Magnoliopsida > Fabales > Fabaceae > Vicia > Vicia villosa. The sequence goes on from NW_026705046.1 coordinate 989,008, forward strand.
AACTGATAGAGTTACCATCTTTTGTACAAGATCCTCCGGATTTTATGAAAAGTTATGGAAAGCTTTTGCCTATCCTGAATACTCATGTTGATGAAGGACTTCTCAAAACTCTGGTTCAGTTCTATGATCCCGTCTACCGTTGTTTTACCTTTCCAGACTACCAGTTGGTACCGACCTTGGAAGAATATGCCAATCTTTTAGGTATTCCTGTGTCTGACAAAATACCCTTCAATGGTTTGGAAGCCATTCCTAAGTCACACGTCATTGCGGCAAGTATCCACTTGAAGAAATCTGAAGTAGAAAATAATTGGACTACCAAAGGAAACCTCCCAGGTTTAACTTCACACTTCCTGGTAAAGAAAGCCTTTGATTTCATCGAAACTGGTAGCATGATAGCCTTTGAAGCTGTACTAGCCTTGCTCATCTATGGGTTAGTTCTGTTTCCCAACGTCAACGACTTTGTTGATATCAATGCCATAAAGATCTTTCTGATTGGAAATCCTGTTCCGACTTTGCTTGGTGACATGTATTTCTCTGTTCATCATAGGAATCGCCAAGGCGGTGGAATCATTGTTTGTTGTGCACCTCTGTTGTTCCAATGGATTGTTTCACACTTACCTGAGTCTCCTATTTTCACAGAAAACCGAGAAGGCTTGCGTTGGCCTCGAAGACTTATGTCTCTTACTAATAATGATATCCGTTGGTATACCTTGGCTCACTGTGGTACAGAAACCATTGAAAGTTGTGGAGAGTTCGCCAACGTACCCCTCATTGGTACACAAGGAGGAATTAACTACAATCCGATTTTAGCCCGACGACAACTCGGGTATGCAAATTCAGCTAAACCCTTTGGTCTCGCAGTGGAATGCTACTTTTACAAAGAAGGGGATGATCCTCAAATGTTGAAAACAAGAATGGTGAGAGCTTGGTACGACGTCCGATGGAAAGAAAAAGGTGAAGCGAGAAATTGCATTGCCGTGGACACCTATACCTGCTGGGTAAAGAGAAGAGCAAAGGAGTTTCAAATGCCTTATGTTTATGAAAAACCCATGTTCCCTGCAGTATCTCAATTGCCCAACATTCCCACTATGGAGGAATACCAAGACACTTTAGCCAAGATGAGGATAGAGAAAGATGCTTGGGAAGAAAAGTTTCGTAAGACCGATGTGGAAAACAGAAGGTTGAAGAAACGAGTGAAAGATCACGAAGAAACTCTTTACCGTCAAGATGGATGGCTCATGAGCAAAGATGAGAAGATTCGTCAGAAAGACGTTGCAATCAAAAGATACATCAAAGAAAGCAAGAAGAATCTTGAAGGCTCAACAAGCAATGCTCCGATGCCCGACAATTGGAAGAATATTGTTGACAAGCTGAGGACCGAAAAGGCCAAGTTGAAAGCTTATTATGGGAAAGAAATCATGAAGCTCAAGCTACACAATGCATTTGGTTCTTCATCTGATGAAGATGCTTAGGATTTGTTTAGATTTTCATTTTATCATTTGCTTCTGTAAGGAGCTATGCTCCAATGTTGTAACATTTCCCATTTATTCAATAAAAGAACAGTTTGTGTACAAATGTTTGCAAGGAAATAATCTTTAAAATATTTGGAAAAAATCATAAACTTTTTTTTGCATACATCATTCTGCATATCGAGTCTGTTGTATAGAGTCTTATCTTTTGGATCTTTCTCCATTAGATCGTCAAGCTGTCGCGTCTCAAAGTTTCTCGACCGCGCTCGCAATCAGATCACAGATACAATACTCGTTCAAGCAGAAGAAGAATAATGGAAAGTTCTGAACAAGAGAATATTGAGCTTCGTGGTACAGTGACCACTCTTCAGGAAAAATTGGAAAGTCTCACTACTCTGGTTGACTCCTTAATGGCCGCACAGAATCAGCCGCCGCCACCCAACAGTCAAGCAGCGGTAACATCTGAAGTCACTACTCCAGTCTCTACAGTTGCGTTCAGCATTCCATCTTTCTCCATGCCAGAAGGTTGGGGCACGCCTTTCAGCTTCGGTACAGGTTTCCGCCATAATGTTTCTGGGGTTCAAACATCCACAACTGAAGCGCCTGCTGCACAAAGTTCACAGTTCACTCCAAATCAGGGGGTAACTTTTTCTCAAGTCACTATGGCACTTTCTCAACCCACTATGACGGTTCCGACTCCTATGGTTCACACTGTTCTTTACGGAGACAATGAGATTTATCATGATCAGGGTGATAGCACAAATCAGCGAAGCCTTGTAGGAGATCTCCAAGAACAATTCAACAAGATGCAGCTGGAAGTTAAAGCTATCTGTGGAAAAGATTTGTTTGGAAAGAATGCCCAGGAACTATGTTTGGTTCCCAGTGTACAAATACCTGCTAAATTCAAGGTCCCTGACTTTGAGAAGTACAAAGGTAGTTCTTGTCCACAAAGCCATCTTGTGATGTATGCCAGGAAGATGTCTACTTATGCAGATAATCATCAGTTGCTTATCCATTACTTTCAAGACAGTTTAACTGGTGCCGCACTGAAGTGGTACACAGGCTTGGATAGCACTAATATTCGAACATTCAATGACCTGGGTGAGGCCTTTGTCCGACAATACAAGTATAACTCGGATATGGCTCCAGACAGAGATCAGCTTCGGTCCATGGCTCAGAAAGATCATGAAGCTTTCAAAGAGTATGCCCAACGATGGAGAGAAACTGCTGCTCAGATCAATCCACCGTTAAAAGAGAAAGAGATGACAAAGATCTTCTTGAATACTCTCAGTCCGTTTTATTATGAACGCATGATCGCTAGTGCTCCAAGTGATTTCACCGAAATGGTAAACATGGGGATGCGTCTAGAAGAAGGAGTCCGAACCGGACGTCTGACTAAAGAAGGTGGATCTTCAAGCGGAACCAAAAAGTTCGGAAGTGGTTTCCAAAAGAAGAAAGAACAAAGTGTTGACATGGTATCCCAAGGGAGGCCAAGAGGAAATGTCAATCGTCAGCGACAGGTTGCTTCTATCACACCAGTCGTTAACACAACACCAAATCCGGGATTCACTCCTCAGTTTCAGCAACAACAGCCTCGACAAACGGCTCAGCAGCTTAACAATAATCAGAATCGAGTACAAAGAGCTCCACAGTTCGATCCAATTCCAATGACCTACACAGAATTGTACCCTGCTTTGATTGAAAGAGGTCTTGTTCAAACTAAAGCGTCACCACCCGTACCTGAGAAACTCCCATGGTGGTACAAAGCTGAGGTCTCATGCCCTTATCATCAAGGAGCACCTGGCCATGATCTTGAGCATTGCATAGCCTTGAAATATGAAGTTCAGAGGTTGGTTAGATCAAATCTCCTCTCTTTCAGAAATTTGAATCCTAATGTGCAAGCAAATCCGTTGCCCAATCATGGAGGGCATGTTGTAAACATGGTGTATGGATGTCCTGGTCCGTACCGAGTCTATAATATCAATTACTCAAGAGCCGATTTGGTACAAATGCACGCCACTCTCTGTCGAGGGCAGAGTTTTCGCCAGCATCAATACGGTTCCTGTAGCATATGTTGTGTAGATCCTCACGGATGTTCGATTGTGAGAAGAGATCTCCAAGTACTGTTGGATAATGGTACTATTCAGATCTACAGAAATAGGGATGAAAATGAAGTTAACATGATAGGATGTTATCCGCATGAGCTTTTAGTCTCAGATATCAACTCGGAAATGCCTACAGTTAACGTCATCGTTCCTCATTTCAACATGCCTGAGCGCATGGAAGTTACTTACAACAAGCCAAAGGTTCTTACTGCTCCTTTGATCATTTGTCTACCTGGACCTGTTCCTTATGACTCTGACAAGGTAGTTCCATACAATTACAATGCCACAATGATAAAGAATGGACAAGAAGTTCCTTTACCTACTCTTTCATCTGTCGTGAACATCGCTGATGTAAGTCGTGTAACAAGAAGTGGACGTGTGTATACTCCACTACCTTCAAAGCAGCCTGTTGCTCCTGCTACCGGAAAAAATCCTGTTGGTACACCAGTGGGGAATCCTGTGGAAACTCCTGTCAGTAATACAAACACTGATGTTGGTCAGTCCAGTGGAACCAATGTCAATCATGACTTTGATGAAATTTTGAAACTTATCAAAAGAAGTGAATATAAGATTGTGGATCAGCTTATGCAGACTCCTTCAAAAATCTCAATACTTTCATTGCTGTTGAATTCAGAAGCCCACAGGGAAGCCCTGATGAAAGTCTTGGATCAAGCTTTTGTAGATCATGATGTGACTGTTGACCATTTTGATGGGATAATAGCCAATATAACAGCTTGTAACAATTTAAGCTTCTGTGATGAAGAACTCCCCGAGGAGGGTAAAAATCACAATCTTGCTTTGCACATTTCTATGAACTGTCAGTCAGACTCTTTGTCCAATGTGTTGGTAGACACTGGATCTTCCTTGAATGTTATGCCAAAGACGACTCTTGCTCGCTTGTCTTACCAAGGAATGCCTATGAAATTCAGTGGTGTAATAGTCAAAGCATTTGATGGATCGCGAAAATCTGTTATTGGCGAAGTCAACCTTCCCATGACAATTGGTCCACATACATTTCAAATCACCTTCCAAGTCATGGACATTCAAGCTGCTTATAGCTGTCTGTTAGGACGACCATGGATCCATGAAGCAGGGGCAGTGACTTCTACGCTCCATCAAAAGTTAAAGTTTGTAACAAATGGAAAATTGGTAACAATAAGTGGAGAACAAGCCCTGATGGTGAGCCATTTATCCAATTTCTCTTTCATAAGTGCTGATGATGTGGAAGGAACTCAGTTCCAAGGTCTCTCTTTAGAAGACGAATCTTCCAAGAAGAAAGCATGGATCTCTTCTTACAAAGAGGCAGTGAAAGTAGTAAAGGATGGAATTACCACTGGCTGGGGGCAAGTTGTGATCCCGACCAAGAATGAAACCAGAGCAGGACTCGGATGTTCACCAACATTCTCAAACTGCACCAAGAAGAATGAAACCCTTCGTCCGATCAAAGAGACATTCATTAGTGGAGGATTCCTTAACCCAATTCCTCAGGAGGTTAATGTCCTTATCGAAGAATGCATCGAAGAAGATCTACCCGATCCTGAAGAAGAATGGAAATGTTATCTCAATGACTCGGGATATATATCTCAGGAAGAACCATATCCTCCTTCGGAGAAACCCAAAGGCAAAGAAACTGAGCCTGTTCCTGCAGAGATATGGGACACCTTGGGACAACTAAGTGGAAAATTTGATTATATGGTGAAATACACTGCACCTGAAAGTTCAAAGATTGCGATTGAAAATATCCAACCAACTGGATGGGGAGATTCCTTTGAATATAATAGTCAACCAGAAGAGGCCTATCAGCCCTGTCAATTTTCTCAGCAGCCTGAAATTACTGAAGATTTCGGATTTAATGCATCTACCAAGGTTTATAATCCTGAAGATGGTTATTATCACATAAATGCCATTTTTGAAGATGAAGGGGAAGATGGTCCCGCAACTGACTCAGAAAGTGTCGCTGACAATGAGTCTCTTCATCCTGAAGACTGGGAAATACATCCTGAAAATTCTGAAGATTGTGACTCATCATATGCTCTTCAAGAAGTAGAAGAAGACCGTTTCAATTCTACAAAGAACAAGGTTGACAAACCAGGACCTTCAAATCCTGCCCGACCAGCGGTTAATGTCAATACTGAAGATCACTCTGGGGAGAATTTTCCTGAATACATAATACACAGAGGAGTTCGTTGCTACTGGAAGGCTGTCGACGTTCCGAATGTTGTTCGCCGCTCAAAGTAATCACCTCGCTGTTATTTTGACCTCCTGCCTTGCCCAAAGTAGAGAGATGTTTTATAGGGCTTTGCTTTTAAATATTCCGCCCAAATAACTTTGTGTATAGGGCTTTGTTTTAAAAGTTTCCCTCTTTGTCCTGCCCAAGACAAATGAGTTTGTGTTTAGGGCTTTGTTTCAAAGATGAATCATAAATAAAGTGTCATTTTGAATTCCCTACATTATATGTTTTATTTTTTGCTTTTTTTTCTGGAAATGGTAATCCTAAAAAACCCAAAATAAAAAAAAACTTTTTCAAAAAAAATCTGCATACACTCTTGCATTCATAAATTTTCTGAAATAAATATAAATCACATGTGCAGATTTACTATTGATAAACCCATTGAATGCAATAACCCTATGCCCTCTCCCAACTTTGAGTTTCCTGTGTTCGAAGCCGAAGAAGAGGAAGAAGAGGAGATCCCGGACGAGATCTCTCGATTACTTAAGCACGAGGAAAGAGCCATTCTGCCTCACAAAGAGCCTTTAGAAAAGATCAACTTGGGTTCTGAAGAAGACAAAAAAGAAGTGACCATTGGATCGCTACTTATCAAGAGTAAGTTGTCAGACCTTCTCAAAGAATATGTTGACGTGTTTGCCTGGTCCTACCAAGACATGCCTGGGTTGGATACCAATATTGTTCAGCATTACTTGCCATTGAAGCCAGAATGTTCGCCGGTTAAGCAGAAATTGCGAAGGACTCACCCTGATATGGCTAACAAGATTAAAGTGGAAGTTCAAAAACAGCTCGACGCAGGTTTTCTTGTCACCTCTGAGTATCCTCAATGGTTGGCTAACATAGTGCCAGTTCCGAAGAAAGATGGCAAAGTCAGAATGTGTGTTGACTACCGTGACTTGAACAAAGCCAGTCCAAAAGATGACTTTCCATTACCACATATTGACATGCTGGTCGATAACACCGCTAAGTTCAACGTCTTTTCCTTCATGGACGGGTTCTCCGGTTATAATCAGATCAAGATGGCTCCTGAAGACATGGAGAAGACATCTTTCATCACCCCATGGGGTACCTTTTGTTACAAAGTAATGCCGTTTGGATTAAAAAAAGCAGGCGCAACTTACCAAAGGGCAATGACTACTCTCTTTCATGACATGATGCATAAAGAAATAGAAGTTTATGTGGACGACATGATAGCCAAGTCCAGCACAGAAGAAGAACATATTGAATACCTTTTGAAGTTGTTTCAACGACTAAGGAAATATCAGCTTCGCTTGAATCCTAACAAATGTACTTTTGGGGTTAGATCTGGAAAACTCTTGGGTTTCATTGTCAGCCAAAGAGGTATCGAAGTAGATCCCGACAAAGTCAGAGCTATTCAAGAGATGCCTGCACCAAAAACTGAAAAGCAAGTAAGAGGATTTCTCGGACGATTGAACTATATCTCCAGATTTATCTCTCAAATGACTGCTACTTGTGGGCCAATTTTCAAGCTTCTCCGCAAAGATCAAGGGGTTGTATGGACTGAAGATTGCCAGAAAGCGTTCGACAGTATCAAGGAGTACCTGTTAGAACCACCGATATTGATTCCTCCAGTTGAAGGAAGACCATTAATCATGTACCTTACCGTGTTGGAAGAATCCATGGGTTGTATGCTTGGACAGCAAGATGAAACCGGTAAGAAGGAGCATGCCATCTATTACCTGAGTAAGAAATTCACAGATTGTGAGTCTCGTTACTCCATGCTCGAAAAAACGTGTTGTGCTTTGGCTTGGGCTTCAAAACGTCTCCGCCAATACATGATCAACAATACTACTTGGTTCATCTCCAAAATGGATCCGATCAAGTACGTCTTTGAAAAACCTGCCTTAACAGGAAGGATTGCCCGGTGGCAAATGCTGTTATCTGAGTATGACATTGAGTACCGTGCCCAAAAAGCGGTCAAAGGAAGCATTCTCGCCGATCACTTGGCGCATCAACCAATTAATGAATATCAATCTCTCAAGTTTGACTTTCCTGATGAAGATGTCTTGTACTTGAAGATGAAAGATTGTGACGAACCGTTACCTGAAGAAGGTCCTGAGCCTGGATCAAGATGGGGCCTAATTTTTGATGGAGCAGTAAACGCTTTTGGCAATGGAATTGGGGCAGTCATCATCACTCCCAAGGGTACTCATATCCCGTTCTCCGCCAGATTACTATTTGATTGCACCAACAACATCGCAGAATATGAAGCTTGTATCATGGGTCTCGAAGAAGCCATTGACTTAAGGATCAAGATCCTCGACATATATGGAGATTCAGCCCTCGTGATCAACCAAATCAAAGACAAGTGGGAAACTTACCACCCTGGCTTGATTCCTTACAGAGATTATGCAAGACGTCTGTTGACTTTCTTCAACAAGGTTGAATTGCATCATATACCTCGAGATCAGAATCGAATGGCAGACGCCTTGGCTACTCTATCTTCCATGTTCAAAGTCAATCATTGGAATGATATGACTGTTAGAACAAGATTTGTTCTTATCAATTATCTTAGTTTTGATGATAACAATAATATGAATTTTGCTTAAGATAATATGGTACTCTAATCCAATGCAATTTCCCTTTCAGGAAATATATATAAAGAGTACGCATAATTCAGCGCTCAGAAGTTGTGTCTCAAATGGTTCAGCATGCAACATCAGAACATGGTCTGGCAAGACATCAGAAGATGGTCGAAGCAGAATCAGAACATGGGTCTATGGAAGCATCAGAAGAACATGAGATCAGAAGCACTGAAGATCAGAAGATGGTATCACGCAACAGAAGCACTTCAAGATCAGAAGATCAGAAGATGCTATGCACCAAGCTGTTTGACTCTGATGATATTCAAACGTCGTATTCACAAACATCAGATCAGAAGAAAGTACAGGTGGCAGACTACGCTGACTGACAAAAGGAACGTTAAAGCTACTAAAGGCTACGTCAGTAGACACAGCGTGAACAAGGCTCGAGGTAGTTGACAAAAGCGTATAACATTAAATGCAATGCTGTACGGAACACGCAAAGCATTAAATGCACTCAACGGTCATCTTCTCAACGCCTATAAATATGAAGTTCGGATGAGAAGCAAGGTTAACGATCCTGAACAAATACAATTCAAATTAACTTGCTGAAACGCTGTTCAAACAAAAACTCAGAATCTTCATCTTCATCAAAGCTCACTACATTGCTGTTGTAATATATTAGTGAGATTAAGCTTAAACGATTAAGAGAAATATCACAGTTTGTGATTATAGCTTTTAAGAAGCATTTGTAAACTCTTGAATAGATTACATTAAGTTGTAAGGAACTAGAGTGATCGTGTGATCAGTATACTCTAGGAAGTCTTAGCAGTTGGCTGAGCAGTTTGTAACTAGAGTGATCAGGTTGATCAGTAGACTCTAGAAAAGTCTTAGAAGTTGTCTAAGCAGTTGTTCCTGGAGTGATCAAGTTGTGATCAGAATACTCTAGAAGACTTAGTCGTGGACTAAGTGGAAAACCATTGTAATCCGTGCGATTAGTGGATTAAATCCTCAGGTTGAGGTAAATCATCTCTGCGGGGGTGGACTGGAGTAGCTTCGTTAACAGCGAACCAGGATAAAAATAATTGTGCAATTTATTTTTATCGTCCAAGATTTAAAGTCACACTTATTCAATCCCCCCCTTTCTAAGTGTTTTTCTATCCTTCAATTGGCATCAGAGCGCCGGTTCTAAGGTGCAAGCACTTAACCGTGTTTAGAAAAGATTCAGGAAGAGAAAAACGCTTCATTTAAAAGATGGCTGGTGAAACTCCGACAAATCCACCTCCATCTACATCTGGCTCTGCTGAGCAATACAACGGTAACAATGGTTATACAAGACCGCCGGTATTTGAGGGTGAAAACTTTGAATACTGGAAAGATAAACTGGAAAGTTACTTTCTTGGTCTAGATGGTGATCTATGGGATCTTCTGATGGATGGTTACAAACATCCAGTAAATGCCAGTGGCGTAAAGCTGACAAGGCAAGAAATGAATGATGATCAAAAGAAGCATTTCAGGAATCATCATAAATGCAGAACTGTTTTGCTGAATGCTATTTCTCATGTTGAGTATGAGAAAATATCAAACAGGGAAACAGCCTATGATATATATGAGTCCTTGAAAATGACTCATGAAGGAAATGCTCAAGTCAAGGAGACAAAAGCTCTTGCCTTAATCCAGAAGTATGAAGCCTTCAAGATGGAGGATGATGAAGACATTGAAAAGATGTTTTCGAGATTTCAAACTCAGACTGCTGGATTGAGAGTTCTTGACAAAGGATACACCAAGGCTGATCATGTAAAGAAGATCATCAGAAGCTTACCCAGAAGATGGGGTCCGATGGTGACTGCATTCAAGATTGCGAAGAATCTGAATGAAGTTTCTCTGGAAGAGCTTATCAGTGCCTTGAGAAGCCATGAGATTGAGCTGGATGCAAATGAGCCTCAAAAGAAAGGTAAATCTATTGCATTAAAATCTAATATCAAGAAATGCACTAACGCTTTTCAGGCCAAAGAAGAAGATCCTGAAGAATCAGAATCTGAAGAAGAAGATGAACTGTCCATGATTTCCAGAAGGGTAAATCAACTCTGGAAAAGCAAGCAAAGGAAGTTCAGAGGCTTCAGAAGTTCAAAGAGATTTGAACATGGAGAATCTTCTGATGAAAGAAGATCTGACAAGAAGATGGTCATGTGCTATGAATGCAATGAGCCAGGACACTTCAGGAATGAATGTCCAAATCTTCAGAAGGAGAATCCCAAGAAGAAGTTTCATAAGAAAAAAGGTCTTATGGCAACCTGGGATGAGTCAGAAGATGATTCAGAAGATGAGCAGGCCAACTGTGCGCTGATGGCGACAGAAGATGACGGATCAGAATCTACATCAGAATCAGATTCTGAAGAGGTATTTTCTGAACTTACTAGAGATGAGTTAGTTTCCGGATTAACTGAACTTCTGGAATCCAAGTCTCAGATTTGTATTAAATACAAAAAGCTGAAAAAGCTATTTGAATTTGAAACAAAGAGGCTTGAATTGGAAAATTCTGAATTGAAAGATAAACTTTTAAAATTATCCAATGATGTTGGATCTCCTTCTAATTCAGAAAAATCCACTCCTAGTCTAAACCATATTCTGAAAGAATATGATTTAAGTTTCAGGAAGTTCTTATCTAGAAGTATTGGCAGAAGTCAGCTAGCTTCTATGATATATGCCGTATCTGGAAACAAAAGAGTTGGCATTGGTTTTGTGGGTGAAACCCCATACAAACTTGAACCTGTTGATGAAATGAAAATTACATACAAGCCATTGTATGATCAGTTCAAGTATGGCCACTCTCATGATATTAGGCACACTTCACATGCTCAAAGTTTTCACATAACACACACCAAAAGGCATGTGACACAACCTAGGAAATATCATGAAACTCACATCAAGAATTATCATGCTGTTCCTCCTATTGCTTATAATGTCAAACCCAAGTTCAATCAGACCTTGAGAAAATCTAACAAGAAAGGACCCAAGAAAATGTGGGTACCTAAGGATAAGATTATTCCTATTGCAGATATCCTTGGCTGCAGGAAGGACAAAGCACAACATGTCATGGTACCTGGACTCTGGATGCTCACGACACATGACAGGAAGAAGGTCTATGTTCCAAGACCTGATGCTTAAGTCTGGAGGAGAAGTCAAGTTTGGAGGAGATCAGAAGGGCAAGATAATTGGCTCTGGAACTATAAAGTCTGGTAACTCTCCTTCCATCTCTAATGTACTTCTTGTAAAAGGATTAACACATAACCTCTTATCTATCAGTCAATTGAGTGACAATGGTTATGATATAATCTTTAATCAAAAGTCTTGCAAGGCTGTAAATCAGAAGGATGGCTCAATCCTATTTACAGGCAAGAGGAAGAACAACATTTATAAGACAGATCTGCAAGATCTTATGAGTCAGAAGGTGACTTGTCTTATGTCTGTTTCTGAAGAGCAGTGGGTCTGGCACAGAAGATTAGGTCATGCTAGTTTGAGAAAGATTTCTCAGATTAACAAACTGAATCTGGTCAGAGGACTCCCCAATCTGAAATTCAAATCAGATGCTCTTTGTGAAGCATGTCAGAAGGGCAAGTTCTCCAAACCTGCATTCAAGTCCAAGAATGTTGTTTCTACCTCAAGGCCATTAGAACTCTTGCACATTGATCTGTTTGGACCAGTCAAAACAGCATCTGTCAGAGGAAAGAAATATGGATTAGTCATCGTAGATGATTATAGCCGCTGGACATGGGTAAAATTCTTGAAACACAAGGATGAGACTCATTCAGTGTTCTTTGATTTCTGCATTCAGATTCAATCTGAAAAAGAGTGTAAAATCATAAAGGTCAGAAGTGATCATGGTGGTGAATTTGAGAACAGATCCTTTGAAGAGTTCTTCAAAGAAAATGGTATTGCCCATGATTTCTCTTGTCCTAGAACTCCACAGCAAAATGGGGTTGTAGAACGAAAGAATAGGACTCTGCAAGAAATGGCCAGAACCATGATCAATGAAACCAATATGGCTAAGCATTTCTGGGCAGAAGCAATAAACACTGCATGCTATATTCAGAATAGAATCTCTATCAGACCTATTCTAAATAAGACTCCCTATGAATTGTGGAAGAATAGAAAGCCCAACATTTCATATTTCCATCCTTTTGGATGTGTATGCTTTATTCTGAACACTAAAGATCATCTTGGTAAGTTTGATTCCAAAGCTCAAAAGTGTTTCCTTCTTGGATATTCTGAACGCTCAAAAGGCTACAGAGTATACAATACTGAAACATTGATTGTAGAAGAATCAATCAATATCAGGTTTGATGATAAGCTTGGTTCTGAAAAACCAAAGCAGTTTGATAATTTTGCAGATTGTGATATTGACATATCAGAAGTTGTTGAGCCAAGAAGCAACGCATCAGAAGCAGAGCTTCTCAGAAGCAAAGAATCTGAAGATCAAGTATCAGCTTCTCTGGAGGATCTAAGTATTTCTGAAGAACCATCTGTCAGAAGATCATCTAGACTCATCTCTGGTCATTCAGAAGATGTCATTCTTGGAAAGAAGGATGATCCAATCAGAACAAGAGCATTCCTTAAGAACAATGCAGACTGTCAATTAGGTCTTGTATCTTTGATCGAGCCAACTTCTGTTGATCATGCTCTAGAAGATCCAGACTGGATAATTGCTATGCAAGAAGAACTGAATCAGTTTACAAGGAATGATGTTTGGGATCTTGTTCCTAGACCAGATGGATTCAATATAATTGGTACAAAATGGGTCTTCAGAAACAAGCTCAGTGAGAAAGGAGAGGTGGTAAGGAACAAAGCCAGATTGGTGGCTCAGGGTTATAGTCAGCAAGAAGGGATTGATTATACAGAAACCTTTGCACCAGTGGCCAGGTTAGAATCTATTCGTTTATTAATTTCTTTTGCCACTCAACATAACATCACTCTCTATCAAATGGATGTTAAGAGTGCCTTCTTAAATGGTTATATAGATGAAGAAGTTTATGTCCATCAACCTCCTGGTTTTGAAGACTCTATGTCTCCTAATCATGTTTTTAAACTTAAGAAATCATTATATGGATTGAAACAGGCTCCCAGAGCTTGGTATGAACGCTTAAGTTCTTTCCTTCTGGATAATGGTTTCACTAGAGGAAAAGTGGACACTACTCTCTTTTGTAAAACCTTTAAAAGGGATATTTTAATTTGTCAAATATATGTAGATGATATTATTTTTGGAACATCTAATGCTACACTTGGAAAGGAGTTTGCTGAGTCTATGCAGGCTGAGTTTGAAATGAGCATGATGGGAGAACTCAAGTATTTTCTTGGAATACAAATAAATCAAACATCAGAAGGAACGTATGTTCACCAAACCAAGTATGTGAAGGAACTTCTGAAGAAGTTTAATCTTCTAGACTGCAAAGAAGCCAAAACTCCTATGCATCCAACATGCATCCTAGGTAAGGATGAGGTAAGTAAGAAGGTAGATCAGAAGTTATACAGAGGTATGATTGGATCTCTTCTATATCTGACTGCTTCTAGACCTGACATTCTGTTCAGTGTTTGTTTGTGTGCTAGATTCCAATCAGATCCTAGAGAATCTCATTTAACTGCTGTTAAGAGAATTCTAAGGTATCTGAAAGGTACTACTAATGTTGGCTTAGTTTACAGAAAATCCAAAGAATACAACTTAGTAGGATTCTGCGATGCTGATTATGCTGGAGACAGAATTGAAAGAAAAAGTACTTCAGGAAGTTGCCAATTTCTTGGAAGTCATTTGATCTCCTGGTACAGCAAGAAGCAAGCAACTATTGCTCTATCAACCACAGAAGCAGAATATGTCGCTGCTGCTGGTTGTAGTACACAGATGCTCTGGATGAAGAGTCAGTTAGAAGATTATCAGATATTTGAGAGTAACATTCCTATATTCTGTGATAATACTTCTGCTATATGTTTATCTAAGAATCCTATTCTTCATTCAAAAGCTAAACATATTGAGATAAAACATCATTTCATAAGGGACTATGTTCAGAAGGGTGTTATATCTTTAAACTTTGTTGATACAGACCATCAATGGGCTGATATCTTTACAAAACCCCTGGCTGAAGATAGGTTTAAGTTCATTCTGAAGAACATCAGTATGGATTTATGCCCAGAATGAGAAGATGAGAAGTTCTTATGTATGAGTAACTTCTGAAATGAAAATGGATTATTTTTTTATATCAGAAGTTCTGATTGAAATCTTTTAGAAATTATGATTCGGTTATTACTAACGTTTCATTGTCTAAGTTGATTCAGAACCTCTTTTAAATCAAAACAGCTGTTACGTTTTATCTCGGGATGGTAAACCTGTCGTTACTATTCATGGATAAACGCGCGTGCAGTTGAAGGGACGCTGACCATAGGTAACTGTGCTAGTCACCTCATTCGTCTTTATTATCTCTCCTCACGTCACGTAACATTAAATGCTTTTCATCATTCGTTTCATTTCATTTTCTTTTAAATACTCTTCAAACGCTTCTCTTTTCCTATCTCTTTGCACTCCTTATCAAGTTTTTTTTCTCTCTCTCTCTTCCATATCAAACCCTACTTGTTCATTTTTCTGCAAACCCATCATGAACTCTTCATCAAGCCCAGGAAATAATGAAAATGATCAAAACAACAAAAGAAAAGCTGTTGAAACATCACCTTCCAAACCCAAAAAGATCAAAATCACCTATGATCCTCTCAAGGTGAATCCATTCGAAGCAATGTTGTCTGGAAATTATTCTAGACGAGTGTTTCATCCTCCTGGTGAAAGCCCTCCATCATCTCCATCTTCTTCCTCATCTTTCGACCTTCAAGACTCAGCTTCCTCTTCATCTAACTTTTCCTCTCCTTTAATCTCTTCTGAAGAAGTCTCTTCATCTTCACCCGCTGAGAATGTTGTCTCTGGTAAAGATGGTGGAAGATCTGCATCAGAACCAAGTCTCCCTGACTCCTCGCCTGAAAGCCCGAGAAGCAGTCAATGAAGCGTTTCACTCCTTCATGGCATGCTGGCGCAGACGTTGTCTTAGCTAGGGTCCTAGGATTTGGTCGTTGTAGTTTTCTTTTCCTTGTTGCTTCTGCTTGTTAAACATAGGAATTTCTTGTAAACCTTTTTGATTATCAATGAAAAAGTTTCTTTGATTTACATTCCAGTGATTCTATTTGTCGTTTTTTGCATCTGCATCTTTTTAAATATTCTTTTTGATGTTATGACAAAAAGGGGGAGAAGATAAATGATAAATGATTTGATTAAATCTATCAGTTGCTGGGTAAAGAGGCTCCCACACATTCACTAACAAGAACTGCAAGTTCTATATGGTTTAAGTGTTTTGCAGGTACAGAGAAGTGAAGTGAATCTTCAGAAGCAAACACTAGAAGCAAAACCATAAGAAGCGTTATTCTGTAAAAGGAATAAGCTCTTGGAAACTGAAGCAAGCTGAGTGCTGTCAAGCTTCAGAGATCAGAAGCAAGAAAGAAGAATGAATCAGAAGCACTGATAATAGAATTTGAATATCATTGTCTATCCTGTTCTGACAAAATTCTATTTGCTCTGATACATATAATGTTATGGCTCTGATACATTATTTGCTCTGATACATTATTTCAGCCTATATGGCTCTGATACATATAATGTGTTCAAACATACATTTTATGTTCTAACTCGTTCATGCTGACTTTTGTCGTTTAGTTTTTGTTCTGTAACATTTCAGGATGTAGAGATGCTCTGATGATGCTCTGGTACATTCAACAATGTTCTGATACAAATCTAGCATGAAGTGATGTTGGTAGACATTCAAAGTTCTGAAGCTATCCGAGGGAAGCAGAAATCAGAAGATGTGAATGTTCTAAAAGAACCAGAAAACTCAAGTTCTGAAGCTGTCCTGAATGGAAGCAGAAATCAGAAGCTGTGAATGTTCTGAAGATCAAAGAAATTCAAGTTCTGAAGCTGTCCTGAATGGAAGCAGAAGTCAGAAGCTGTGAATGTTCTGAAGATCAAAGAAATTCAAGTTCTGAAGCTGTCCACGATGGAAGCAGGAATCAGAAGCTGTGAGTGTTCTAAGGATCTAAAGAAATTCAAGTTCTGAAGCTGTCCAATGGAAGCAGAAGTCAGAAGCTATGAATTCTCTGAAGGCAGAAGCTTATATGATCGTCTCTACCGAAATAATCAGGGAAGTCTTTTATCAAAGTTCTTCGAGTATTTATTTCAGGGGGAGATTATTTATCTCAGGGGGAGATTGTTAATCTCAGGGGGAGACATATTCATATGCTTATGCTATAGCTGTGTAATTTGTCTTTTGCCGTCTACTCTTTCTGATCGCAAATTCATATCATTTATATATGTTTTTGTCATCATCAAAAAGGGGGAGATTGTTAGAACAAGATTTGTTCTTATCAATTATCTTAGTTTTGATGATAACAATAATATGAATTTTGCTTAAGATAATATGGTACTCTAATCCAATGCAATTTCCCTTTCAGGAAATATATATAAAGAGTACGCATAATTCAGCGCTCAGAAGTTGTGTCTCAAATGGTTCAGCATGCAACATCAGAACATGGTCTGGCAAGACATCAGAAGATGGTCGAAGCAGAATCAGAACATGGGTCTATGGAAGCATCAGAAGAACATGAGATCAGAAGCACTGAAGATCAGAAGATGGTATCACGCAACAGAAGCACTTCAAGATCAGAAGATCAGAAGATGCTATGCACCAAGCTGTTTGACTCTGATGATATTCAAACGTCGTATTCACAAACATCAGATCAGAAGAAAGTACAGGTGGCAGACTACGCTGACTGACAAAAGGAACGTTAAAGCTACTAAAGGCTACGTCAGTAGACACAGCGTGAACAAGGCTCGAGGTAGTTGACAAAAGCGTATAACATTAAATGCAATGCTGTACGGAACACGCAAAGCATTAAATGCACTCAACGGTCATCTTCTCAACGCCTATAAATATGAAGTTCGGATGAGAAGCAAGGTTAACGATCCCGAACAAATACAATTCAAATTAACTTGCTGAAACGCTGTTCAAACAAAAACTCAGAATCTTCATCTTCATCAAAGCTCACTACATTGCTGTTGTAATATATTAGTGAGATTAAGCTTAAACGATTAAGAGAAATATCACAGTTTGTGATTATAGCTTTTAAGAAGCATTTGTAAACTCTTGAATAGATTACATTAAGTTGTAAGGAACTAGAGTGATCGTGTGATCAGTATACTCTAGGAAGTCTTAGCAGTTGGCTGAGCAGTTTGTAACTAGAGTGATCAGGTTGATCAGTAGACTCTAGAAATGTCTTAGAAGTTGTCTAAGCAGTTGTTCCTGGAGTGATCAAGTTGTGATCAGAATACTCTAGAAGACTTAGTCGTGGACTAAGTGGAAAACCATTGTAATCCGTGCGATTAGTGGATTAAATCCTCAGGTTGAGGTAAATCATCTCTGCGGGGGTGGACTGGAGTAGCTTCGTTAACAGCGAACCAGGATAAAAATAATTGTGCAATTTATTTTTATCGTCCAAGATTTAAAGTCACACTTATTCAATCCCCCCCTTTCTAAGTGTTTTTCTATCCTTCAATGACTACAGTCAGAATCACGCGCCTTGAAAGGCCCGCCTATGTGTTTGCAACTGAAGTGGTCATCGATGATAAACCGTGGTTCCACGAAATCAAACGCTTCCTTCAAACTCAAGAGTACCCGCTTGGGGCATCAAACAAAGATAAGAAAACTCTAAGAAGACTTTCTGGAAGTTTCTTCCTGAACAGAGATGTGCTATACAAAAGAAACTTAGACATGGTTTTGCTCAGATGCGTGGATAGACACGAAGCAGACATGTTAATGCATGAAGTGCATGAAGGGTCCTTTGGAACTCATTCAAACGGGCATGCAATGTCCAAGAAGATCTTAAGAGCAGGATACTATTGGTTGACAATGGAATCTGACTGTTATAAACACGTGAAGAGATGTCACAAGTGCCAGATCTATGCAGATAAGATCCATGTGCCACCGACTCTACTCAACGTTCTATCATCTCCGTGGCCTTTCTCCATGTGGGGTATCGACATGATTGGAATGATCGAACCGAAAGCTTCAAACGGTCATCGTTTCATCTTGGTAGCCATTGATTACTTCACCAAATGGGTCGAAGCAGCATCTTATGCCAATGTTACAAGACAAGTGGTTGTGAGGTTTATCAAGAACAACATCATTTGCCGATATGGTGTTCCCAGCAAGATCATTACTGACAATGGTTCAAATTTGAATAACAAAATGATGAAAGAATTATGTGAGGAATTCAAGATTGAGCATCATAACTCTTCTCCTTACAGACCAAAAATGAACGGCGCCGTCGAAGCCGCCAACAAGAACATTAAGAAGATCGTCCAGAAGATGGTCGTCACTTACAAAGACTGGCATGAAATGCTGCCATTTGCTTTACATGGGTACCATACTTCAGTGCGTACTTCAACAGGGGCAACTCCCTTTTCTCTAGTATACGGCATGGAAGCTGTGCTCCCCGTAGAAGTTGAAATCCCATCAATGAGAGTCCTCATGGAGACTAAGTTATCAGAGGCTGAATGGTGTCAAAGCAGATACGATCAGTTGAACTTAATCGAAGAAAAACGTATGACTGCTCTATGCCACGGACAGTTATACCAAGCAAGGATGAAACAAGCCTTCAACAAAAAGGTTCGACCTCGTGAATTTCGAGAAGGTGACCTCGTGCTTAAAAAGATCTTGTCTTTTCAACCAGATTCAAGGGGCAAATGGTCTCCTAATTACGAAGGCCCGTATGTTGTCAAAAGAACATTTTCTGGCGGCGCCATGACTCTTGCAACCATGGATGGTGATGAACTCCCATATCCTGTGAATGCTGATGCAGTCAAGAAATACTTTGTCTAAAAAATACAAAAGAACAGCTCGGTAAGTCGAAAACCCGCAAAGGGCGACTTAGGCAAAAATGAGCGTCTCGGTGGACTGAAAACCTGAAAGGGCGGTCCAGGCAAAAATTAGAGACAATAAACAGAAAAAATTCATCCTGGTAGATTGAAAACCTGAAAGGGCAGTCTAGGCAAAAATTAGGGATTCATGACAAAGTAACTGCATCAGTCTGTACTTCGTCACCTGAGGAGTCTTTTTCATCAAAGGATCTTCAATCAAATCATCGCCAATCTGAAGCGACAAGCACAGTTGTAACTCAAAGTTGTTAAGGGAATAGTGGTTATTGCTTTCAATGTAGCCTTTTCCGCATAATTGCCATTTCCAACTTTTGTAAATACTCTATGGAATCACGCCTTTAGCTGATTACCATCCTATTAAATAAATTTGAGCCTTGTGCCCATTTGTTTGCAATCTTTAATTTCTTTCAGCTTGCAAAATGACGCTTTAATTGTGTTATTCACTTTTGAAACAAAAAAGCAAAAAAATAAGTTTTAAATGAATTTACTTCACTTTTCTTTTTCAAAATAAAAGCGAAATTTTCCTTTGAGTTGTGAACAACGGAAGGAACATCAGCAGTCGTCTCCACAGGATGAACAAAAGGATTCTCCCTGAAAAAATTGCTGAGACAACGGTATTCTTGTCCCAGAAAAGAATTCTTGAAGCAATTATCCCTCGAGGTAAAGAAGCTCTTCTATCCCTAGTGAAGAAGCTCTTCTATCCCCAGTGAAGAGGATCTTTTATCCCCAGTGAAGAAGCTCTTCTATCCCCAGTGAAGAGGATCTTTTATCCCCAGTGACGAAGATTTTCCATCTCCAGTGAAGAGTTTCTTCCATCTCAATAAGAAAAGATGCTTATCTTCCCCAGAGAAATTTAAAGCACGCAGCACCATTCATCACCCGTGTTATCTACACCGTGTTGAAGAACATTTGCCGAGTATCTGGTTGTATTGCGACGTCGGTCCGTCTCCAGTATATACTCCTCTGTCTGTCAGTATTGTCAGTATGCATGCTACATTCTTGACATTCATCATTCATACATATTTGCATCATTTATGCGTTCTTGCATTTTTCAATAATCACTTGTTCAGGATATATCTATCCCAAAAAGAGAGAGAAAAAAAAAAGGGAAAAAATAAGTATGGGCGTGTCATCTCTCCAGTAGGTTGTCACCCATAAGCAGAAAGAACATATTCTTTCTCCAGTTCCCCACTGAGATCATTCCTCGTGGAAGAAGGTTGCTTTAGTTTTCTCCTCTCAAAACAAAGGAGAAAATCCCCATTTGAGTTCATTCCTCATGGGTACAAAGTCTTGTTTGACTGTTTCTTTCCAATTCATTCTTGGTTAGAACCTTGTCTTTACCAAAGATTCAAATTCCGATTCCCCAAACAGAGTCGTGAAAAATAGACAATAAGCAATAGCCTCATCGTTTGAGCAGCTTATGTCTCTTTCAAAAGCTTTTTCCTCTCCAGGAAATCAATCATGAAGACCATTTGACAATCAGGGCCCTATTACTGTTCACAAGGCTGAATAACCAGTAATTCCCCTAACAAAGTCTCCAGGATCATTTGCATATGCATCATTTGCATCTCTAACCAATTTTTGACCTAAGATACCACCTCATATCATTTGCATATGCATCATTTGCATCTCTAACAAATTGCATAGCTTGTGTTTGCTACTTGTGCTCAACAGGGTTTAATTAAGAGATCACTCATCAGTACAAGTGACAACCAATTAGGGTTTTGTTCTCCCTTCATCTCAAAAGAATCATCTTCATCAACAATCAACATTTGGTCCTTGGAGATTCATTTCAACAAGCTCAGAGGCTCTGAATCAACCAGATTAGGGTTTTGACTGAAGATAGCATACTCCTGACTTTTGCTCAGAATTTAACCTAATGACTTGGGACATGACCTCAAGACCCCAAGTGCATCATTTTGACCTAATCCATTGGCTCAAGACATCTCCTACACAAAGATTGATCAGATAAATCCTCAGATCAGGGTTTTGAACTATCAGGGACTGAAATCAGGGATCACATTTGGGAAACCCTAAAAATCCCCAGGAAGTCAATCGAAGGTTTCAATCATCTTCAAATGATCCCTATGACAACATCCAATGGAAATTACATCTCAATTCAAGATCTACAGTCATCAATTTCATCTGGTCGACAATTAAGGTTTTTGACCTAATTCATCTGAACAACTGACTTTTTAATCAGGACATGGGGCCACAACTCAAACTATGGTTCAATATCCTCTAATGCCTCAATATTATCCATTCATACCATTACTTTGAGGAGGATATCTTGGTTCACTTGAAATCTCCAGAAACGCGATTCGTCAGAAAAAGTCAACTGTACAAGATCACCATTGACTTTTGGGGAATTTTGGTCAACCATGACTTTTGAAGTTTTAAATCATCAATATGTAATATATGAATTCATTTGATCAAGAAAAATCAAGAAAATCAATCAAGAATAAAAAAGTCAAAGTTTGACTTTCCATACTTAGAAAATTTTCTAAGTGTTTTTCATGGTTTTTTCCAAACTTTGGAAGGGAATTTCTCAAAATTTCACCTACAAACTGAAAAAAACTTCCAACATGAAAGTTGTAGATTTTGATCCAATAAACAACTTTGACACATATAAATTTTTTCCATAAGATCAACCATTTAAGAGATATGGTGCTTCAAAGTTGGTACTTTTTGAAAACTTCACTTGAAATCTCATTTTCTTCAAAGTTCATGGATCTTTTTCACCCATTTCCTTAAAGGTCTTGAAGAAACTTTCAACTAGGGTTTTGAAGTGTGTAATATGAGCTTTCCAAAATGTCCAAGAGCATGAAAAAATATGGAGTGTAGCTATGGTTTTGAATTTTGCCATTAGTGAATTTTTCACTTGAAATTTCAAGTCATTTTGCCAAAGTTATGAACCAAATTGCCAAATGGACCAAGTAATGATGCATAGAAGCAATAATTGAATGATATTTTCTGATTTTAAGATCAGAATGGAAGAGGATAGGAAGCTTGGAATTTAACCATGGTTTAGTAACTTTAACCATATGCATTTAATGTAAAAGATTCCTTTCTATCCCTTAAGCCAAATCATCAAACTTTGAAGCAACTTGCAAGAGCCTTGTATTCAGAATCCATGGCCTATAAATAGAGGTTCAAATCACTTCCAAATTCACACCAAAACCTCACAATTATAGGTTTTCTCTCTTCTTTCTTAAGTTGCAAGTTTCAAGTTTCAAAATGAGGTAGAAATCCCAACCTCCAAACCTTTGAATTTCTGACCAAAGTGATGGTCCTAACATCTCATAAACATCAAATGTGATGTGTTTGATCCATCCACACACCCCAAAAACACCTAAATCTCAGAATCACTCTTTAACCACCATGTTTGCATAAAATGAGCCTTAACATATCAATTCTCATACCAAGCCATATCTGTCCAAGTTAATCATCCAAACACACTCCATATACTTCATATGAACTGTTCCAACCCTTATCCATGACCTGAAACATCAAAATCAACTAACTTGATCCTCACTTAAGCCCTACTGCAGATCGGGTTCCACCAACTGATCAAGAGGTTTTCAATACACTCCAAGCATCCAAACATGTTCCATAAGGTCCACTGAAGGTGTTCAGATCAAGAAACAACAACTGGAACTCTTCATTTGCAGAATTCGATTCTCAGTTTTGCCATTTTTAAGGTAAGTGCTCATGAACTTCAAACTCTATTATCCATGCATCATAAATGAAATATGAACATACCATCTTGTTTCTGCACACATGAGGATCATTAACCCTCAATCAATTGCTATTTATCTTGCACATACACAATTTCATGATCAATCTCAGAATTAGGGTTCTTCACGATTTCCAGAAAATTGATGACCTTAGAGTGGAAATAAATGAAATTAAGGATCACCATCACGTTCCTTGTGAAAAACCGAGTGAGATAGACTATCTACTCGATCAAAACAATCCAGTTTCAAAGATTTTCAAAAATCAAATTAGGGTGTGTTCTTGGCGCCATTTTTTGTTCAGGAAATTCAAATGATTCATTTTAAAATATAATTAAACCAAAGCGTGTATATTACAAGCTGCGCGCGCAGCTCAGTTGGCAAGTGTTTTAGTTGGTGACCTCAAGGTCACGAGTTCAAGTCCCTATGGGACCAAACCCTTCTTTTTATCACTTATTTTCTTTGGTTTTTTACACAACTTCAACCATTAATTCAACCAATCAAATTAACTCATTTTTTATTCATTTTTTGCACACTTCTTATTTAATATACCTATTTTGACAAAATTAAAAAAAATCACAAAAAAAGATTTATTTAATATGTTTTTAATTAGGTTTAAAATGACATATTTTTAAGTGTTTTCAAATACTTTAAATATTGTTTTTTAATTTAATTTTTAACCTAATCACTTGTAAATATTTTTGTGATCAAACCCTAATCACTTAGATCTTAATTAAGCATTACAATTTGTTTTTAACTTAATTAAGTTGACTTTTGTCAAATTCAGATCATTTTAAAAACAAGCGATCACGATTCTTTTTCAAAAACGATAAACCATTTCTTTTTGATTTTCAAAAGCAACCATTGATTAAATCTATTTGATTGATCAATTGATTTTCAAAACGAAGTGGGGCCTCTCGAATATTAGAGAGTATAAGACCCACTCCTTTTTCTTTTTACACAGTCTTTTTATTCAAAATAAATAAACTTTCTTTCAAAACAAACTTTCAAACCGTTTTTCAAACGACGCGTCTGTTAACAAAACAATTTCAAAGCTTTTCAAATATACCATGGGCCTCCATGTAGGTATAAGTCCCGAGCCCCTTTTGTACATACCCATTCCAGTACATGAAATTAGGTATTTCATTGTACGCCTTTTTGTACATACACTTTTTTGTACATACCCCAATCAGTTTGTTTTTTAACTTTGAATAACAAACCAAAAATGAAGGTTTCTTTAAATCTTCCCAAAAATACCATGGGCCTCCATGTAGGTATAAGTCCCAAGCCCTTTGTAAATACATGTTTACATAGCTTTGAATAAACTCAAGTGGACTTCTCCCCGAGTGTGAGTCCTGAGCCCTGTGTATACAAATGGATCATGCTTACAGGTATATTTCCTTCATAAACTCCATTATATACACACACTTTGTCATATATATAATTGTTCATACCTGTTCATGTTTGTTCATACTTGTTCATGTTTGTTCATATGTGTGATATGTGTGCTTTGTTAGAACAAGATTTGTTCTTATCAATTATCTTAGTTTTGATGATAACAATAATATGAATTTTGCTTAAGATAATATGGTACTCTAATCCAATGCAATTTCCCTTTCAGGAAATATATAAAGAGTACGCATAATTCAGCGCTCAGAAGATGTGTCTCAAATGGTTCAGCATGCAACATCAGAACATGGTCTGGCAAGACATCAGAAGATGGTCGAAGCAGAATCAGAACATGGGTCTATGGAAGCATCAGAAGAACATGAGATCAGAAGCACTGAAGATCAGAAGATGGTATCACGCTCAGAAGCACTTCAAGGTCAGAAGATCAGAAGATGCTTTGCACCAAGCTGTTTGACTCTGATGATATTCAAACGTCGTATTCACAAACATCAGATCAGAAGGAAGTACACGTGGCAGACTACGCTGACTGACAAAAGGAACGTTAAAGCTACTAAAGGCTACGTCAGTAGACACAGCGTGAACAAGGCTCGAGGTAGTTGACAAAAGCGTATAACATTAAATGCAAAGCTGTACGGAACACGCAAAGCATTAAATGCATTCAACGGTCATCTTCTCAACGCCTATAAATATGAAGTTCTGATGAGAAGCAAGGTTAACGATCCTGAACAAAGACAATTCAAATTAACTTGCTGAAACGCTGTTCAATCTAAACTCAGAATCTTCATCTTCATCAAAGCTCACTACATTGCTGTTGTAATATCTTAGTGAGATTAAGCTTAAACTGTAAGAGAAATATCACAGTTGTGATTATCGCTTTTAAGAAGCATTTGTAAACTCTTGAATAGATTACATTAAGTTGTAAGGAACTAGAGTGATCAGTTGATCAGTATACTCTAGGAAGTCTTGGCAGTTGGCTGAGCAGGAAGTCTTGGCATTTGGCTGAGCAGAAAAGTCTTAGGAGTGAACTAAGCCTAGAGTGATCGTGTTGATCAGTAGACTCTAGAAAAAGTCTTAGGAGTGAACTAAGCAGTTGTTCCCGGAGTGATCAGGTTGTGATCAGAAGACTCTGGAAGACTTAGTTGCGGCTAAGTGGAAAACCATTGTAATCCGTGCGATTAGTGGATTAAATCCTCAGTTGAGGTAAATCATCTCTGCGGAGGTGGACTGGAGTAGCTTCGTTAACAGCGAACCAGGATAAAAATAATTGTGCATTTTATTTTTATCGCTCAAGATTTAAAGTCACACTTATTCAATCCCCCCCTTTCTAAGTGTTTTTCTATCCTTCAATTGGCATCAGAGCGCCGGTTCTAAGGTGCAAGCACTTAACCGTGTTTAGAAAAGATTCAGGAAGAGAAAAACGCTTCATTTAAAAGATGGTTGATGAAAGTGAAAGGACTATACCTACACCTGCATCTACATCTGGCTCTGCTGAGCAATACAACGGTAACAATGGTTATACTAGACCGCCGGTATTTGATGGTGAAAACTTTGAATACTGGAAAGATAAACTGGAAAGTTACTTTCTGGGTCTAGATGGTGATCTATGGGATCTTCTGATGGATGGTTACAAACATCCTGTAAATGCCAGAGGCGTAAAGCTGTCAAGACAAGAAATGAATGATGATCAAAAGAAGCTTTTCAGGAATCATCATAAATGTAGAACTGTTTTGCTGAATGCTATCTCTCATGCTGAGTATGAGAAGATATCTAACAGGGAAACGGCCTATGACATATATGAGTCCTTGAAAATGACTCATGAAGGAAATGCTCAAGTCAAGGAGACAAAAGCTCTTGCCTTAATCCAGAAGTATGAAGCCTTCAAGATGGAGGATGATGAAGACATTGAAAAGATGTTTTCGAGATTTCAAACTCTGACTGCTGGATTGAGAGTTCTTGACAAAGGATACACCAAGGCTGATCATGTAAAGAAGATCATCAGAAGCTTACCCAGAAGATGGGGTCCGATGGTGACTGCATTCAAGATTGCGAAGAATCTGAATGAAGTTTCTCTGGAAGAGCTTATCAGTGCCTTGAGAAGCCATGAGATTGAGCTGGACGCAAATGAGCCTCAAAAGAAAGGTAAGTCTATTGCATTAAAATCAAATATCAAGAAATGCACTAACGCTTTTCAGGCC
Source organism: Vicia villosa (assembly GCF_029867415.1). Lineage (NCBI taxonomy): Eukaryota > Viridiplantae > Streptophyta > Magnoliopsida > Fabales > Fabaceae > Vicia > Vicia villosa. The sequence continues at coordinate 1,015,705 of NW_026705046.1, forward strand.
AGAGAAGAAGATCCTGAAGAATCAGAATCTGAAGAAGAAGATGAACTGTCCATGATTTCCAGAAGGCTAAATCAACTCTGGAAGACCAAGCAAAGGAAGTTCAGAGGCTTCAGAAGTTCAAGGAAATTTGAACGTGGAGAATCTTCTGATGAAAGAAGATTTGACAAGAAGAAGGTCATGTGCTATGAATGCAATGAGCCTGGACACTACAAGAATGAATGTCCAAATCTTCAAAAGGAAAGTCCCAAGAAAAAGTTTCATAAGAAGAAAGGTCTTATGGCAACCTGGGATGAGTCAGAAGATGATTCAGAAGATGAGCAGGCCAACTGTGCGCTGATGGCAACAGAAGATGACGGATCAGAATCTACATCAGAATCAGATTCTGAAGAGGTATTTTCTGAACTTACTAGAGATGAGTTAGTTTCCGGTCTAACTGAACTTCTGGAACTCAAGTCTCAGATTAGTCTCAAATACAAAAAGCTGAAAAAGCAATTTGAATTTGAAACAAAGAAGCTTGAGTTGGAGAATTCTGAATTAAAAGAAAAACTTTTAAAATTATCCAATGATGTTGGATCTCCTTCTGATTCAGAAAAATCCACTACTAGTCTGAACCATATTCTGAAAGAATATGATTTAAGTTTCAGAAAGTTCTTATCTAGAAGTATTGGCAGAAGTCAGCTAGCTTCTATGATATATGCTGTGTCTGGAAACAAAAGAGTTGGCATTGGCTATGAGGGTGAAATCCCATACAAACTTGAACCTGTTGATGAAATGAAAATTACATACAAGCCATTGTATGATCAGTTCAAGTATGGCCACTCTCATGATATTAGGCACACCTCACATGCACAAAGTTTTCACATAACACACACTAAGAAGCATGTGACACAACCTAGGAAATATCATGAAACTCACATTAAAAATTATCATGCTGTTCCTCCTATTGCTTACAATGTTAAACCCAAGTTCAATCAGAACTTGAGAAAATCTAACAAGAAAGGACCCAAAAAGATGTGGGTACCTAAGGATAAGATTATTCCTATTGCAGATATCCTTGGCTGCAAGAAGGACAAAGCACAACATGTCATGGTACCTGGACTCTGGATGCTCGCGACACATGACAGGAAGAAGGTCTATGTTCCAAGACCTGGTGCTTAAGTCTGGAGGAGAAGTCAAGTTCGGAGGAGATCAGAAGGGCAAGATAATTGGCTCTGGAACTATAAAGTCTGGTAACTCTCCTTCCATTTCTAATGTACTTCTTGTAGAAGGATTAACACATAACCTTTTATCTATCAGTCAATTAAGTGACAATGGTTATGATATAATCTTTAATCAAGAGTCTTGCAAGGCTGTAAATCAGAAGGATGGCTCAATCCTATTTACAGGCAAGAGGAAGAACAACATTTATAAGACAGATCTGCAAGATCTTATGAGTCAGAAGGTGACTTGTCTTATGTCTGTTTCTGAAGAGCAGTGGGTCTGGCACAGAAGATTAGGTCATGCTAGTTTGAGAAAGATCTCTCAGATTAACAAACTGAATCTTGTCAGAGGACTCCCTAATCTGAAATTCCAATCAGATGCTCTTTGTGAAGCATGTCAGAAGGGCAAGTTCTCCAAACCTGCATTCAAGTCTAAGAATGTTGTTTCTACCTCTAGGCCATTAGAACTCTTGCACATTGATCTGTTTGGCCCAGTCAAAACAGCATCTGTCAGAGGAAAGAAATATGGATTAGTCATCGTAGATGATTATAGCCGCTGGACATGGGTAAAATTCTTGAAACACAAGGATGAGACTCATTCAGTGTTCTTTGATTTCTGCATTCAGATTCAATCTGAAAAAGAGTGTAAAATCATAAAGGTCAGAAGTGATCATGGTGGTGAATTTGAGAACAAATCCTTTGAAGAATTCTTCAAAGAAAATGGTATTGCCCATGATTTCTCTTGTCCTAGAACTCCACAGCAAAATGGGGTTGTAGAACGAAAGAATAGGACTCTTCAAGAAATGGCCAGAACCATGATAAATGAAACCAATATGGCTAAGCATTTCTGGGCAGAAGCAATAAACACTGCATGTTATATTCAGAATAGAATCTCTATCAGACCTATTCTTAATAAGACTCCCTATGAATTGTGGAAGAATAAAAAGCCCAACATTTCATATTTCCATCCTTTTGGATGTGTGTGCTTTATTCTAAACACTAAAGATCATCTTGGTAAGTTTGATTCCAAAGCTCAAAAGTGTTTCCTTCTTGGATATTCTGAACGCTCAAAAGGCTACAGAGTATACAATACTGAAACATTGGTTGTAGAAGAATCAATCAATATCAGGTTTGATGATAAGCTTGGTTCTGAAAAACCAAAGCAAGTTGATAATTTTGCAGGTTGTGATATTGACATATCAGAAGCTGTTGAGCCAAGAAGCAACGCATCAGAAGCAGAGCTTCTCAGAAGCAAAGAATCTGAAGATCAAGTATCAGCTTCTCTGGAGGATCTAAGTATTTCTGAAGAACCATCTGTCAGAAGATCATCCAGACTCATCTCTGGTCATTCAGAAGATGTCATTCTTGGAAAGAAGGATGATCCAATCAGAACAAGAGCATTCCTTAGAAACAATGCAGACTGTCAATTAGGTCTTGTATCTTTGATCGAGCCAACTTCTGTTGATCATGCTCTAGAAGATCCAGACTGGATAATTGCTATGCAAGAAGAACTAAATCAGTTTACAAGGAATGATGTTTGGGATCTTGTTCCTAGACCAGATGGATTCAATATAATCGGTACAAAATGGGTCTTCAGAAACAAGCTCAGTGAGAAAGGCGAAGTGGTAAGGAACAAAGCCAGACTGGTGGCTCAGGGTTATAGTCAGCAAGAAGGGATTGACTACACAGAAACCTTTGCACCAGTGGCCAGGTTAGAATCTATTCGTCTATTAATTTCTTTTGCCACTCAACATAACATCACTCTCTATCAGATGGATGTTAAGAGTGCCTTCTTAAATGGTTATATAGATGAAGAAGTTTATGTCCATCAACCTCCTGGTTTTGAAGACTCTATGTCTCCTAATCATGTTTTTAAACTTAAGAAATCATTGTATGGATTGAAACAGGCTCCCAGAGCTTGGTATGAACGCTTAAGTTCTTTCCTTCTAGATAATGGTTTCACTAGAGGAAAAGTGGACACTACTCTCTTTTGTAAAACCTTTGAAAAGGATATTTTAATTTGTCAAATATATGTAGATGATATTATTTTTGGAACATCTAATGCTACACTTGGAAAGGAGTTTGCTAAGTCTATGCAGGCTGAGTTTGAAATGAGCATGATGGGAGAACTCAAGTATTTCCTTGGAATACAAATAAATCAAACATCAGAAGGAACGTATGTTCACCAAACCAAGTATGTGAAGGAACTTCTGAAGAAGCTTAATCTTCTAGACTGCAAAGAAGCCAAAACTCCTATGCATCCAACATGCATCCTAGGTAAGGATGAGGTAAGTAAGAAGGTAGATCAGAAGTTATACAGAGGTATGATTGGATCTCTTCTATATCTGACTGCTTCTAGACCTGACATTCTGTTCAGTGTTTGTTTGTGTGCTAGATTCCAATCAGATCCTAGAGAATCTCATTTAACTGCTGTTAAGAGAATTCTAAGGTATCTGAAAGGTACTACTAATGTTGGTTTAGTTTACAGAAAATCTAAAGAATACAACTTAGTAGGATTCTGCGATGCTGACTATGCTGGAGACAGAATTGAAAGAAAAAGTACTTCAGGAAGTTGCCAATTTCTTGGAAGTCATTTGATCTCCTGGTACAGCAAGAAGCAGGCAACTATTGCTCTATCAACAACAGAAGCAGAATATGTCGCTGCTGCTGGTTGTAGCACACAGATGCTCTGGATGAAGAGTCAGTTAGAAGATTATCAGATATTTGAGAGTAACATTCCTATATTCTGTGATAATACTTCTGCTATATGTTTATCTAAGAATCCTATTCTTCATTCAAAAGCTAAACATATTGAGATAAAACATCATTTCATAAGGGACTATGTTCAGAAGGGTGTTATTTCTTTAAACTTTGTTGATACAGACCATCAATGGGCTGATATCTTTACAAAACCCCTGGCTGAAGATAGGTTTAAGTTCATCCTGAAGAACATCAGTATGGATTTATGCCCAGAATGAGAAGATGAGAAGTTCTCATGTATGAGTATCTTCTGAAATGAATGTGGAACATTTTTTTTTTAATCAGAAGTTCTGATTGAATTCTTTTAGAAATTATGATTCGGTTATTACTAACGTTTCATTGTCTAAGTTGATTCAGAACCTCTTTTAAAGCAAAACAGCTGTTACGTTTTATCTCGGGATGGTAAACCTGTCGTTACTATTCATAGATAAGCGCGCGTGCAGTTGAAGGGACGCCGACCATAGGTAACTGTGCCAGTCACTTCATTTGTCTTTATTATCTCTCCTCACGTCACGTAACATTAAATGCTAGTCATCATTCGTTTCATTTCTTTTTCTTTTAAATACTCTTTAAACTCTTCTCGTTCCCTCTCAACTTTTTCTATCTCCTTGCATTCCTCATAAAGTTTGTCTCTCCCTCTCTTCCATATCAAACCCTACCTGCAAACCCATCATGAACTCTTCATCAAGCCCAGGAAATCATGAAAATAATAAAAACATCAAACGAAAAGCTGTTGAAACATCTCCTTCCAAACCCAAAAAGATCAAAATCACCTATGATCCTCTCAAGGTGAATCCTTTCGAAGCAATGTTGTCTGGAAACTATTCTAGACGTGTGTTTCATCCTCCTGGTGAAAGCCCTCCATCATCTCCATCTTCTTCCTCATCTTTCGACCTTCAAGACTCAGCTTCCTCTGATTTTTCCTCTCCTTTAATCTCTTCTGAAGACATCTCTTCATCTTCACCCGCTGAGGATGTTGTCTCTGGTAAAGGTGGTGGAAGATCTGCTGCAGGACCAAGTCTCCCTGATCCCTCGCCTGAAAGCCCTAGAAGCAGTCAATGAGGCGTTTCATTTCTTCATGGCATGCTGGCACAGACGTAGTCTTAGCTAGGGTCCTAGGATTTGGTCTTAGTAGTTTTCTTTTTTCTTTGTTGCACAACCTCTTGTAATCCTCTTTTGATGATCAATGAAAAAGTTTCTTTGTGTTTTACATTCCAGTAAATGTTTTCTTTTGTCGTTTTATACATCTGAATTTTTCTTTATATTCTTTTTGATGTTATGACAAAAAGGGGGAGAAAGATAAATGATAAATGATTTGATTAAATCTATCAGTTGCTGGGTAAAGGCTCCCACACATTCACTAACAAGAACTGCAAGTTCTATATGGTTTAAGTGTTTTGCAGGTACAGAGAAGTGAAGTGAATCTTCAAAGCAAACACTAGAAGCAAAACCATGGAAACTGAAGCAAGCTGAGTGCTGTCAAGCTTCAGAGATCAGAAGCAAGAAAGAAGAATGAATCAGAAGCACTGATAATAGAATTTGAATATCATTGTCTATCCTGTTATGACAAAATTCTATTTGCCCTGATACATATAATGTTATGGCTCTGATACATTATTTGCTCTGATACATGTTTTTAGCCTAAATGCTCTGATACATTTGGCTCTGATACATATCATGTATTTGAATATACATTTTATGTTCTAACTCGTTCATGCTGACTTTTGTCGTTTAGTTTTTGTTCTGTAACATTTCAGGATGTAGAGATGCTCAGATGATGCTCTGGTACATTCAACAATGTTCTGATACAAATCTAGCATGAAGTGATGTTGGTAGACATTCAAAGTTCTGAAGCTATCCGAAGGAAGCAGAAATCAGAAGATGTGAATGCTCCAAAAGATCCAGTAATTCAAGTTCTGAAGCTGTCCTGAATGGAAGCAGAAATCAGAAGCTGTGAATGTTCTGAAGATCAAAGAAACTCAAGTTCTGAAGCTGTCCTGAATGGAAGCAGAAGTCAGAAGCTGTGAGTGTTCTAAGGATCTAAAGTAATTCAAGTTCTGAAGCTGTCCAATGGAAGCAGAAGTCAGAAGCTATGAATTCTCTGAAGGCAGAAGCTTATATGATCGTCTCTACCGAAATAATCAGGGAAGTTTTTTATCAAAGTTCTTCGAGTATTTATTTCAGGGGGAGATTATTTATCTCAGGGGGAGATTGTTAATCTCAGGGGGAGACATATTCATATGCTTATGCTATAGCTGTGTAATTTGTCTTTTGCCGTCTACTCTTTCTGATCGCAAATTCATATCATTTATATATGTTTTTGTCATCATCAAAAAGGGGGAGATTGTTAGAACAAGATTTGTTCTTATCAATTATCTTAGTTTTGATGATAACAATAATATGAATTTTGCTTAAGATAATATGGTACTCTAATCCAATGCAATTTCCCTTTCAGGAAATATATAAAGAGTACGCATAATTCAGCGCTCAGAAGATGTGTCTCAAATGGTTCAGCATGCAACATCAGAACATGGTCTGGCAAGACATCAGAAGATGGTCGAAGCAGAATCAGAACATGGGTCTATGGAAGCATCAGAAGAACATGAGATCAGAAGCACTGAAGATCAGAAGATGGTATCACGCTCAGAAGCACTTCAAGGTCAGAAGATCAGAAGATGCTTTGCACCAAGCTGTTTGACTCTGATGATATTCAAACGTCGTATTCACAAACATCAGATCAGAAGGAAGTACACGTGGCAGACTACGCTGACTGACAAAAGGAACGTTAAAGCTACTAAAGGCTACGTCAGTAGACACAGCGTGAACAAGGCTCGAGGTAGTTGACAAAAGCGTATAACATTAAATGCAAAGCTGTACGGAACACGCAAAGCATTAAATGCATTCAACGGTCATCTTCTCAACGCCTATAAATATGAAGTTCTGATGAGAAGCAAGGTTAACGATCCTGAACAAAGACAATTCAAATTAACTTGCTGAAACGCTGTTCAATCTAAACTCAGAATCTTCATCTTCATCAAAGCTCACTACATTGCTGTTGTAATATCTTAGTGAGATTAAGCTTAAACTGTAAGAGAAATATCACAGTTGTGATTATCGCTTTTAAGAAGCATTTGTAAACTCTTGAATAGATTACATTAAGTTGTAAGGAACTAGAGTGATCAGTTGATCAGTACACTCTAGGAAGTCTTGGCAGTTGGCTGAGCAGGAAGTCTTGGCAGTTGGCTGAGCAGAAAAGTCTTAGGAGTGAACTAAGCCTAGAGTGATCGTGTTGATCAGTAGACTCTAGAAAAAGTCTTAGGAGTGAACTAAGCAGTTGTTCCCGGAGTGATCAGGTTGTGATCAGAAGACTCTGGAAGACTTAGTTGCGGCTAAGTGGAAAACCATTGTAATCCGTGCGATTAGTGGATTAAATCCTCAGTTGAGGTAAATCATCTCTGCGGGGGTGGACTGGAGTAGCTTCGTTAACAGCGAACCAGGATAAAAATAATTGTGCATTTTATTTTTATCGCTCAAGATTTAAAGTCACACTTATTCAATCCCCCCCTTTCTAAGTGTTTTTCTATCCTTCAGTGCTTGTTCAACTTAGTACAACACTAGGTTCCCCATAGCCTCCTATTGGGCTTCGTGCAAAGAATCTCCCTAGTTTAGGTTAGGACATAGAGTATGGTTTCCCGGTGAAATCGCTCTAAGAGCTCAAACCAACTATACCATGCCTCCCCTTGGGCTTTGTACAAACGAATGACCCTCCCATAGCCTCCTCTTGGGCTTACAATGCAAGGACCCTGGATTGTCCCTCCCATAGCCTCCTCTTGGGCTTACAATGCAAGGACCCTCGGATAGCCTCCTCTTGGGCTTCGTACAAGGACCCACGGGCTTCTTATAAGCATCCCCAATATCCAAATCAAAATACCCTAGGAGATTAGACATTTATCATCTCTATGATAGGAGTATCTCATCTATATCATCACAAACAATCAATCAAATCAAACTTCTTTTTTGCCACAAGGCTGGCTAATCAATCAAACTGTTTTACCACCGTACTGGATGATTAATCAAAGTTTTTGTCACAAGGCTGACTTCATTGAAACTTTTGCCACAAGGCTGGCTGATTAATTAAAGTTTTTGTCACAAGGCTGACTTCATTGAAACTTTTGCCACAAGGCTGGTTAAACAAAAACATCTTTATCATTCTAAGCACCCTAAGTGGCATGGCCCCGGGCTTATAATGAAAAGATTTTTTCAAACAAAAAACAAACAGATGTATGTGATGATATAGATTAGATACATCGAACATTTAGATGACATTTGTCTCTTATCCTTTGCTTCCACTAGCATAAGTGGGAACTACGATTGCTCTGACTTTCTCAACATCCCTTTGAGAATACGTAGGCACAAGGTCGATCCTTGGCGAGCAAAACAAAACAAAAAAAAAACCACTCAAACCTTAGCACCCGTAGACCCCGAGCTACAGATGCTCTGATTCCCTCTAAGGGATATGTATGCAGAGGATCGCGATGATCTTTGCGAGCATAATCAAACAAACACCTTAGGTCCCACCTATTTCACAACAGAACCTCCACCGTAACATAGAATGAAAAACAATTAAGAATCCTATAGAGTACTATAGATACGTTGGGTGCTAATACCTTCCCTTCGTATAACCAACCCTCTTACCCAAAGATCTCTCCCCCCACTTTTAGGTTATTGCAGCTTTTTTCCTTTTCCTCCTTTGGAAATAATAAAAAGTTTGGTCGAAACAAAAGAAAAATCATTTTTTGAGCACTCGAGCCCAAAGAAGGCATCAGGTGTCTCATCCCACAAAAAAAGAGGAACAAAACGGTTTTTCGCCCGCGACAGACAAGAGTGCAAGTTACGTCGATGTGACCTACCTCCGCTACTTCATGGACCTGGATACCGTTCACCAGTGGAACTGGGGGGCAGCTACTCTGGCATACCTCTACCAGAAGCTGAATGAGGCCTCCAACTAGAGGACGAGGCAGTTGGTCGGATCCTGCTAGGGGTGCTCGCGGTGCGGTTTGGGCGGTTTTGACGAAAAAAATCATCCGAACCGCAAGAGAAAAATTCGTGCGGTTTGGTTTGGTTTGGTTGGCTTTTAAAAAAAATCCGAACCAAACCAAACCAAACTAATGTGGTTTGGTTCGGTTCGGTTGGTTCGGTTTTTTACAAATATTTTATTAAGCCATACATACACATATAGATGACAACATAATTTTGTATTTAGACATTCATACACTATCAAATAACAACAAAACTCGTCATATTTTGACAACAAATTTTTATTTAATATTTAAAAATTAAATTATACAAAAGTGAAATATTAAACATAAAATAATAGCATAAAACAATATAAAAATTGTTATAATGAAACAAAAAAATAGAAGAGACGGGAGATTAGTGAAGGTGAAAAACGAAAAAAAGTGTTGAGAGATTAGAAAAGAAGATGCGCGATAAAAATGAAACTGCAATACGTAACATTTACATAAAAATGAGAAGGTGAAAAAGAAAGAATATAAGAGAGTAGAGAATATAGAAGAATAAGAAGGAAGATGTATGTGGCAAAGAAGGTGCGATAATGTTATTAGATATTTTAGAAGACCGGGACTGAAATTATATGTGTAAGGATGAGAAAATTGTTGGTAATTTATCGTACCTGATCAGAAGAATCGTCAAGGCGTCAGAATCTGGCTTGAAGAGCAAGATGGGGGGTACCTGCAAGGTCCTCCGATGCTAAAGTCAGTAGCTATCAGAGAATGAAGGTTTTGAGAGTGAAGAATCTGATACCTGACCCTATAGTGAAAGAGGGTATTTATAGCCCCCAGCGCTGGGTCAAGGTTTCATAATTGAGCCAAATTCAATTGGAGGCCCACGTGCTAGGAAACTGCCAGAACGTCCTTGTGCTAGGGTTGAGTCAGCAGGTGACCCACGTTCTGGATGAGCGTGGCGTAGGATCCGGAGGGGGTTGACCAGATCCTTCGCTGAAGTGTGACGCGTGGTCTTCGCGCCTGGTTAATCCGTAACGGCTACCAAGTAAATGGGCCCAAACGCTTTGGGCCTGCTCGACTGGTGGGGAGAGCTGGGCCTGCTCGGCCCAGTCCAGAACAGTAATCATAAGGCTAAGGTATAATAGGATGTGAGTTAAGTAAAATTTAGGTTGTAACATAATGCGGTTTGATTCGGTTTGGTTCGGTTTACAAAATACAAACCGCAAACCGAACCAAACCGTGCAGTTTTGTTAAAAGATGGCCCAAACTAATCCAAACCAAATGCGGTTTTTTGCGGTTTCGGTTTGGTTTGCGGTTTTTTATTGGGTTGGTTTGGTTTTGAACACCCCTAGATCCTGCACACTACTTACGGTACGTTTCATTTTAATTGTTTCGTATTTATTTATGTTTCGTATTTATTTATAATACATTATCGTGTTTCTGTTTCAGAGCTTGATCATCTCCTACTTCTCCCGCATCCACGACTTCCACATTGATCCTGTGTACGTTGACGCCATACCCAGGGCCGCCAGATACGTTCTCTAGAGGGGGAACAATACGGTGGGATCATACCGTGGATACCTGGACCGCACGATGCACGACGACGTCACCTGGAGGCCGTTCAGCGACTACGCTCAGGTTGCCCCCTTTTTTGACGACATTGCTTTATATTCAGGCTGGTTGGCATGCGGGACCGGCATCATGGTCCGGTATCTCCCTGAGCGGTGCATGCGTCAGTTCGGATTCGTGCAGCAGATACCCAGGTCACCCTTTGAGGCTGCTCCGGACACAGTGACCCGAGTGCAGCTCACTGCCATATGGGAGGACTGGCAGCATCATGTGGTACCGGAGGAGTATCGTCGCCGGCGGGTCACCCAGGACTGGCACAGTGTGGAGGGGTACGTCACATGGTTCTATCGGGTTTCACATCCTCTGCTGACACCCGACACTCCCGGCGCTCCTAGGCCAGCACACGAGGAGATCATGGAGAACCAGCAGGCCGATGATGACCACGCCATTGATCTCCTGCCGATCTGCCAGCGGATAGAGATGCTTGGGCGGGACGCGTTGGATCGAGGTGTCGTTCATCAGGGCGGTCCAGAGGCAGTCGCCGTGATGGAGATGATCGTCACTGATGCGGGCCGTGCGGCGGCATACAGGCGGCAGAGGAGGGCCCAGGGTGAGAGGGTTAGGCACACCCAGTAGTGGTCGAGTTTATTTATTTTTTGTTTTCGGATTGTATCTTTAGCACACTATTTTTTTTTGGATTTGGATCGGCTTGTATATATTACTTTTTTTATCATATTAGTTTTTTCTGTTTATATGTCATTTATTTTATTTCCCGGTTTCCTTTAATTAAAAATACGAGACTGTTAAGAAAAACATTAAAAAAACACAGTTTCTGCATAATTCGGAAGTTCATTTCCGAAACCCCCCAAAATCTGAACAAAGGTGTTTTCGAAAATTCATCTCCGAAAACACCCCCCATGAGGTGTTTTCGGAGATGCACTTCCGAATTGTGGAAAATTTTTTAAAAAAAAAAGCGCTTCGGAAGTTCATTTCCGAAGCAGGAATAATTTGGGTTTTTCGCTGGGGTGACCCCCATAGGAAGGTGGCTAAAGAAATTTTCATATTCTTATACACACACTTTTGTTAGTAATGTTTGACAAAACAGTTAAAGTGGGAATTATGAATTTATAAACACTTTTTATACACACAAATTCACAAGTCTCGCATCAAAAGATTTGTAAAACATAAATAGTAAAAATGTGTATCTAACTACAGTAACTTTATTTCTAAATTATTCAAAAATTTACATTAAACAATATTTTACGGTGTTAGATAAAAGATCACGACGTCAAACATTTCTAAAAAATATGTCATACAAAAAAACTAAAAAGTTTAAATATTTTAATTTTAAAATTTGTTATTATATTTATTCGTATATATGTCTGTTTATCAAACTTTGAGGGCATTTTTAAAAACGTAACCCTAACATAGAGTGATATACAGTACTTAGTTAAATAGGTTTTTTTTAAAATTCTAGGCCCAACTTTATTGATAAACAGTTCAGAGTTTAGACGGAGTCAAACTTTGCTCTTGCTAATAGCTCTCACTTATTCTCTCGAACTAAGCACTGAAATAACAACATAAGGTAACGGCTACCTTGCTCTTGCTAATAGCTCTCACTTATTCTCTCGAACTAAGCACTGAAATAACAACATAAGGTAACGGCTACCTTATGACCGTTAACGGTTACCTCTCACCGGTAACGGCTACTTCACGGTGGTAATTGCTCGGAAAGATTCTCTTCTCTTCATCTTCTTCTTCTTTCAGTCATGGATGTAGACACTTTCTTTCCAGAAGCCAATGCACACTTGAAAGTGGACACAAATGTAGCTCAACACTCATCTGAAGCGAAAAACACGAATGAGCAAAACCGTGTGAAATCCTTTGCAGCTGTGGTTTCAAACAATGTCTTTGACATACCCTTAAGCCAGTTCCTTACTCCTTGCCTTAAAGGAGACATATTAGCCATCACCATTCCTGGAGATGAGTATAAACTAGGAGTGGAGGCTTGTAAACACAACCTCCGTGAAAGAGTCATCTAGTCCAAAGGGGCGGTTCCGTTAACAGTGACAAACTTAAGAATCAAACTTTTGGAGCTTTGGTCGTCAATAGGAAAATGGAGAATAACATCCCTTGGAAAAGGCTTCTTGAATTTTCCTTCTCATCTTTGGAGGATGTCATGCGTGTTAGGTCTGTGAGTGCTTGGTCCATACCGCAAAGAGTTTTGAAACTTTTTCCGTGGACTAAGGATTTCATTCCTTCAACTCTAAAAAAAACTTCTGCTCAGGTATGGATAAGAATTCACGGGCTTTGTCAGGAGTATTGGCGACCGATAATCTTATTTGCAATTGCAAGCAGTATAGGAACACCAATTTTCATTGACTCTGCCTCTAACAAGTCAACTTTTGAGAGACCCTTTGGACACTTTGTCAGGGTTCTAGTTGATTTAGATCTAACTAAGGAATTTGTTTATAAAATTCTGGTTGAAAGGGTGGGCTTCGCTTTCTTTGTAGACATTGAGTATGAAAAAGTTCCTGAATTTTGTTCATACAGCTCGTGCAATGGACACAATGTTTCCTCTTGCAAAAGGAAAGAGACAATCCTGAAAGGATCAGAATGAGATAAGAAGCACAATAAAGGTGTTGACTCAAAGGGTAAAAAAATGGTTGATATTGTAGCTTCAAATAAATAAACTGCAGATAAAGATCCTGATTTGTCCAAGACTAAGGAAGGAAACATCTACAATGAAGGGGAAGCTCTAATCCTAAGCACCTTCAAACTGCTATTGTTAAAAGCACTGCAGCTGTAAACTTTGTTGTTAGAACAAGATTTGTTCTTATCAATTATCTTAGTTTTGATGATAACAATAATATGAATTTTGCTTAAGATAATATGGTACTCTAATCCAATGCAATTTCCCTTTCAGGAAATATATAAAGAGTACGCATAATTCAGCGCTCAGAAGTTGTGTCTCAAATGGTTCAGCATGCAACATCAGAACATGGTCTGGCAAGACATCAGAAGATGGTCGAAGCAGAATCAGAACATGGGTCTATGGAAGCATCAGAAGAACATGAGATCAGAAGCACTGAAGATCAGAAGATGGTATCACGCAACAGAAGCACTTCAAGGTCAGAAGATCAGAAGATGCTATGCACCAAGCTGTTTGACTCTGATGATATTCAAACGTCGTATTCACAAACATCAGATCAGAAGGAAGTACACGTGGCAGACTACGCTGACTGACAAAAGGAACGTTAAAGCTACTAAAGGCTACGTCAGTAGACACAGCGTGAACAAGGCTCGAGGTAGTTGACAAAAGCGTATAACATTAAATGTGATGCTGTACGGAACACGCAAAGCATTAAATGCACTCAACGGTCATCTTCTCAACGCCTATAAATATGAAGTTCTGATGAGAAGCAAGGTTAACGATCCTGAACAAAGACAATTCAAATTAACTTGCTGAAACGCTGTTCAAATCTAAACTCAGAATCTTCATCTTCATCAAAGCTCACTACATTGCTGTTGTAATATTTTAGTGAGATTAAGCTTAAACGTTAAGAGAAATATCACAGTTGTGATTATAGCTTTTAAGAAGCATTTGTAAACTCTTGAATAGATTACATTAAGTTGTAAGGAACTAGAGTGATCGTGTGATCAGTATACTCTAGGAAGTCTTAGCAGTTGGCTGAGCAGTTTGTAACTAGAGTGATCAGGTTGATCAGAATACTCTAGGGAAGTCTTAGGAGTGAACTAAGCCTAGAGTGATCGTGTTGATCAGTAGACTCTAGAAAAGTCTTAGAGGGTATCTAAGCAGTTGTTCCTGGAGTGATCAAGTTGTGATCAGAAGACTCTGGAAGACTTAGTTGCTGACTAAGTGGAGAACCATTGTAATCCGTGCGATTAGTGGATTAAATCCTCAGTTGAGGTAAATCATCTCTGCGGGGGTGGACTGGAGTAGCTTCGTTAACAGCGAACCAGGATAAAAATAATTGTGCAATTTATTTTTATCGTCCAAGATTTAAAGTCACACTTATTCAATCCCCCCCTTTCTAAGTGTTTTTCTATCCTTCAATTGGCATCAGAGCGCCGGTTCTAAGGTGCAAGCACTTAACCGTGTTTAGAAAAGATTCAGGAAGAGAAAAACGCTTCAGTAAAAGATGGTTGATGAAAGTGAAAAGACTACACCTACACCTGCATCTACATCTGGCTCTGCTGAGCAATACAACGGTAACAATGGTTATACTAGACCGCCGGTATTTGATGGTGAAAACTTTGAATACTGGAAAGATAAACTAGAAAGTTACTTTCTGGGTCTAGATGGTGATCTATGGGATCTTCTGATGGATGGTTACAAACATCCAGTAAATGCCAGTGGCGCAAAGCTGTCAAGGCAAGAAATGAATGATGATCAAAAGAAGCTTTTCAGGAATCATCATAAATGCAGAACTGTTTTGCTGAATGCTATCTCTCATGCTGAGTATGAGAAGATATCTAACAGGGAAACGGCCTATGACATATATGAGTCCTTGAAAATGACTCATGAAGGAAACGCTCAAGTCAAGGAGACCAAAGCTCTAGCCTTAATCCAGAAGTATGAAGCCTTCAAGATGGAGGATGATGAAGACATTGAAAAGATGTTTTCGAGATTTCAAACTCTGACTGCTGGATTGAGAGTTCTTGACAAAGGATACACCAAGGCTGATCATGTAAAGAAGATCATCAGAAGCTTACCCAGAAGATGGGGTCCGATGGTGACTGCATTCAAGATTGCAAAGAATCTGAATGAAGTTTCTCTGGAAGAGCTGATCAGTGCCTTGAGAAGCCATGAGATTGAGCTGGATGCAAATGAGCCTCAAAAGAAAGGTAAATCTATTGCATTAAAATCTAATATCAAGAAATGCACTAACGCTTTTCAGGCCAAAGAAGAAGATCCTGAAGAATCAGAATCTGAAGAAGAAGATGAACTGTCCATGATTTCCAGAAGGCTAAATCAACTCTGGAAGACCAAGCAAAGGAAGTTCAGAGGCTTCAGAAGTTCAAAGAGATTTGAACATGGAGAATCTTCTGATGAAAGAAGATCTGACAAGAAGAAGGTCATGTGCTATGAATGCAATGAACCAGGACACTTCAGGAATGAATGTCCAAATCTTCAGAAGGAGAATCCCAAGAAGAAGTTTCATAAGAAGAAAGGTCTTATGGCAACCTGGGATGAGTCAGAAGATGATTCAGAAGATGAGCAGGCTAACTGTGCGCTGATGGCGACAGAAGATGACGGATCAGAATCTACATCAGAATCAGATTCTGAAGAGGTATTTTCTGAACTTACTAGAGATGAGTTGGTTTCCGGTCTAACTGAACTTCTGGAACTCAAGTCTCAAATTAGTCTCAAATACAAAAAGCTGAAAAAGCAATTTGAATTTGAAACAAAGAAGCTTGAGTTGGAAAATTCTGAATTAAGAGAAAAACTTTTAAAATTATCCAATAATGTTGGATCTCCTTCTGATTCAGAAAAATCCACTCCCAGTCTAAACCATATTCTGAAAGAATATGATTTAAGTTTCAGGAAGTTCTTATCTAGAAGTATTGGCAGAAGTCAGCTAGCTTCTATGATATATGCTGTGTCTGGAAACAAAAGAGTTGGCATTGGCTATGAGGGTGAAATCCCATACAAACTTGAACCTGTTGATGAGATGAAAATCACATACAAGCCATTGTATGATCAGTTCAAGTATGGCCACTCACATGATATTAGGCACACTTCACATGCACAAAGTTTTCACATAACACACACCAAGAAGCATGTGACACAACCTAGGAAATATCATGAAACTCATATTAAAAATTATCATGCTGTTCCTCCTATTGCTTATAATGTAAAACCCAAGTTCAATCAGAACTTGAGAAAATCTAACAAGAAAGGACCCAAGAAGATGTGGGTACCAAAGGATAAGATTATTCCTATTGCAGATATCCTTGGCTGCAAGAAGGACAAAGCACAACATGTCATGGTACCTGGATTCTGGATGCTCGCGACACATGACAGGAAGAAGGTCTATGTTCCAAGACCTGGTGCTTAAGTCTGGAGGAGAAGTCAAGTTCGGAGGAGATCAGAAGGGCAAGATAATTGGCTCTGGAACTATAAAGTCTGGTAACTCTCCCTCCATTTCTAATGTACTTCTTGTAGAAGGTTTAACTCATAACCTCTTATCTATCAGTCAATTAAGTGACAACGGTTATGATATAATCTTTAATCAAGAGTCTTGCAAGGCTGTAAATCAGAAGGATGGCTCAATCCTATTTACAGGCAAGAGGAAGAACAACATTTATAAGACAGATCTGCAAGATCTTATGAGTCAGAAGGTGACTTGTCTTATGTCTGTTTCTGACGAGCAGTGGGTCTGGCACAGGAGATTAGGTCATGCTAGTTTGAGAAAGATCTCTCAGATTAACAAACTGAATCTTGTCAGAGGACTCCCTAATCTGAAATTCCAATCAGATGCTCTTTGTGAAGCATGTCAGAAGGGCAAGTTCTCCAAACCTGCATTCAAGTCTAAGAATGTTGTTTCTACCTCAAGGCCTTTAGAACTCTTGCACATTGATCTGTTTGGACCAGTCAAAACAGCATCTGTCAGAGGAAAGAAATATGGATTAGTCATCGTAGATGATTATAGTCGCTGGACTTGGGTAAAATTCTTGAAACACAAGGATGAGACTCATTCAGTGTTCTTTGATTTCTGCATTCAGATTCAATCTGAAAAAGAGTGTAAAATCATAAAGGTCAGAAGTGATCATGGTGGTGAATTTGAGAACAGATCCTTTGAAGAGTTCTTCAAAGAAAATGGTATTGCCCATGATTTCTCTTGTCCTAGAACTCCACAGCAAAATGGGGTTGTAGAACGAAAGAATAGGACTCTGCAAGAAATGGCCAGAACCATGATCAATGAAACCAATATGGCTAAGCATTTCTGGGCAGAAGCAATAAACACTGCATGTTATATTCAGAATAGAATCTCTATCAGACCTATTCTAAATAAGACTCCCTATGAATTGTGGAAGAATAGAAAGCCCAACATTTCATATTTCCATCCTTTTGGATGTGTATGCTTTATTCTGAACACTAAAGATCATCTTGGTAAGTTTGATTCCAAAGCACAAAAATGTTTCCTTCTTGGATATTCTGAACGCTCAAAAGGCTACAGAGTATACAATACTGAAACATTGGTTGTAGAAGAATCAATCAATATCAGGTTTGATGATAAGCTTGGTTCTGAAAAACCAAAGCAGGTTGATAATTTTGCAGGTTATGATATTGACATATCAGAAGTTGTTGAGCCAAGAAGCAACGCATCAGAAGCAGAGCTTCTCAGAAGCAAAGAATCTGAAGATCAAGTATCAGCTTCTCTGGAGAATCTAAGCATATCTGAAGAACCATCTGTCAGAAGATCATCCAGACTCATCTCTGGTCATTCAGAAGATGTCATTCTTGGAAAGAAGGATGATCCAATCAGAACAAGAGCATTCCTTAAGAACAATGCAGACTGTCAATTAGGTCTTGTATCTTTGATCGAGCCAACTTCTGTTGATCATGCTCTAGAAGATCCAGACTGGATAATTGCTATGCAAGAAGAACTGAATCAGTTTACAAGGAATGATGTTTGGGATCTTGTTCCTAGACCAGATGGATTCAATATAATCGACACAAAATGGGTCTTCAGAAACAAGCTCAGTGAGAAAGGTGAAGTGGTAAGAAACAAAGCCAGACTGGTGGCTCAGGGTTATAGTCAGCAAGAAGGGATTGATTATACAGAAACCTTTGCACCAGTGGCCAGGTTAGAATCTATTCGCTTATTAATTTCTTTTGCCACTCAACATAACATCACTCTCTATCAAATGGATGTTAAGAGTGCCTTCTTAAATGGTTATATAGATGAAGAAGTTTATGTCCATCAACCTCCTGGTTTTGAAGACTCTATGTCTCCTAATCATGTTTTTAAACTTAAGAAATCATTGTATGGATTGAAACAGGCTCCCAGAGCTTGGTATGAACGCTTAAGTTCTTTCCTTCTGGATAATGGTTTCACTAGAGGAAAAGTGGACACTACTCTCTTTTGTAAAACCTTTAAAAGGGATATTTTAATTTGTCAAATATATGTAGATGATATTATTTTTGGAACATCTAATGCTACACTTGGAAAGGAGTTTGCTGAGTCTATGCAGGCTGAGTTTGAAATGAGCATGATGGGAGAACTCAAGTATTTCCTTGGAATACAAATAAATCAAACATCAGAAGGAACATATGTTCACCAAACCAAGTATGTGAAGGAACTTCTGAAGAAGTTTAATCTTCTGGACTGCAAAGAAGCCAAAACTCCTATGCATCCAACATGCATCCTAGGTAAGGATGAGGTAAGTAAGAAGGTAGATCAGAAGTTATACAGAGGTATGATTGGATCTCTTCTATATTTGACTGCTTCTAGACCTGACATTCTGTTCAGTGTTTGTTTGTGTGCTATATTCCAATCAGATCCTAGAGAATCTCATTTAACTGCTGTTAAGAGAATTCTAAGGTATCTGAAAGGTACTACTAATGTTGGCTTAGTTTACAGAAAATCCAAAGAATACAACTTAGTAGGATTCTGCGATGCTGATTATGCTGGAGACAGAATTGAAAGAAAAAGTACTTCAGGAAGTTGCCAATTTCTTGGAAGTCACTTAATCTCCTGGTACAGCAAGAAGCAAGCAACCATTGCTCTATCAACAACAGAAGCAGAATATGTCGCAGCTGCTGGTTGTAGTACACAAATGCTCTGGATGAAGGGTCAGTTAGAAGATTATCAGATATTTGAGAGTAACATTCCTATATTCTGTGATAATACTTCTGCTATATGTTTATCTAAGAATCCTATTCTTCATTCAAAAGCTAAACATATTGAGATAAAACATCATTTCATAAGGGACTATGTTCAGAAGGGTGTTATATCTTTAAACTTTGTTGATACAGACCATCAATGGGCTGATATCTTTACAAAACCCCTGGCTGAAGATAGGTTTAAGTTCATTCTGAAGAACATCAGTATGGATTTATGCCCAGAATGAGAAGATGAGAAATTCTCATGTATGAGTATCTTCTGAAATGAATGTGGAACATTTCTTTTAATCAGAAGTTCTGATTGAATTCTTTTAGAAATTATGATTCGGTTATTACTAACGTTTCATTGTCTAAGTTGATTCAGAACCTCTTTTAAAGCAAAACAGCTGTTACGTTTTATCTCGGGATGGTAAACCTGTCGTTACTATTCATGGATAAGCGCGCGTGCAGTTGAAGGGACGCCGACCATAGGTAACTGTGCTAGTCACCTCATTCGTCTTTATTATCTCTCCTCACGTCACGTAACATTAAATGCTTTTCATCATTCGTTTCATTTCATTTTCCTTTTAAATACTCTTCAAAATGGTTTTTGGTTTCCTATCTCTTTGTTTTCCTCTTAAAGTTTTTTTCTTCTCTCTCTCTCTCTCTCTCTCTCTCTTGTTTTTCATTTCTTCTCTCAAAACCCAGCGTTCAACCTTAGCCTGTTGAAGATCTATGACTCAAAGGCGACAGATCTCTGTGCATCTCGGGATGGCTCTTCTAATACCTCTCAAGTCAGATCCTTCTTTGATGTTGTTATCAACTTTCATCCAAAGACAGAAGACTTTCTTGAGTTGTGGGAAGATATGCTCAACTTCTATGTTGAGTTTCTTGACCGAATGTTGTATTTTTTAATTTTTGTAGTGATTTCCTCTTTGGAAATCCTTTTTTGTATTTGCTAGGAATGTTTCTCATCTTGTTAAACATAGGAACCTTT
This sequence comes from Vicia villosa, assembly GCF_029867415.1. Lineage (NCBI taxonomy): Eukaryota > Viridiplantae > Streptophyta > Magnoliopsida > Fabales > Fabaceae > Vicia > Vicia villosa. Next base: position 1,036,108 of record NW_026705046.1, read on the forward strand.
TGTAATATCTTTTGATTATCAATGAAAAGTTTCTTTGTGTTTTACATTCCAGTAAATGTTTTCTATTTGTCGTTTTATACATCTGAATCTTTTTTAATATTCTTTTTGATGTTATGACAAAAAGGGGGAGAAGATAAATGATAAATGATTTGATTAAATCTATCAGTTGCTGGGTAAAGGCTCCCACACATTCACTAACAAGAACTGCAAGTTCTATATGGTTTAAGTGTTTTGCAGGTACAGAGAAGTGAAGTGAATCTTCAAAGCAAAAAGCAAACACAAGAAGCAAAACCATGGAAACTGAAGCAAGCTGAGTGCTGTCAAGCTTCAGAGATCAGAAGCAAGAAAGAAGAATGAATCAGAAGCACTGATAATAGAATTTGAATATCATTGTCTATCCTGTTCTGACAAAATTCTATTTGCTCTGATACATATAATGTTATGGCTCTGATACATTATTTGCTCTGATACATTATTTCAGCCTATATGGCTCTGATACATATAATGTGTTCAAAACATACATTTTATGTTCTAACTCGTTCATGCTGACTTTTGTCGTTTAGTTTTTGTTCTGTAACATTTCAGGATGTAGAGATGCTCTGATGATGCTCTGGTACATTCAACAATATTCTGATACAAATCTAGCATGAAGTGATGTTGGTAGACATTCAAAGTTCTGAAGCTATCCGAGGGAAGCAGAAATCAGAAGATGTGAATGTTCTAAAAGATCCAGAAATTCAAGTTCTGAAGCTGTCCTGAATGGAAGCAGAAGTCAGAAGCTGTGAATGTTCTGAAGATCAAAGAAATTCAAGTTCTGAAGCTGTCCTGAATGGAAGCAGAAGTCAGAAGCTGTGAATGTTCTGAAGATCTAAAGAAATTCAAGTTCTGAAGCTGTCCAATGGAAGCAGAAGTCAGAAGCTATGAATTCTCTGAAGACAGAAGCTTATATGATCGTCTCTACCGAAATAATCAAGGAAGTCTTTTATCAAAGTTCTTCGAGTATTTATTTCAGGGGGAGATTATTTATCTCAGGGGGAGATTGTTAATCTCAGGGGGAGACATATTCATATGCTTATGCTATAGCTGTGTAATTTGTCTTTTGCCGTCTACTCTTTCTGATCGCAAATTCATATCATTTATATATGTTTTTGTCATCATCAAAAAGGGGGAGATTGTTAGAACAAGATTTGTTCTTATCAATTATCTTAGTTTTGATGATAACAATAATATGAATTTTGCTTAAGATAATATGGTACTCTAATCCAATGCAATTTCCCTTTCAGGAAATATATAAAGAGTACGCATAATTCAGCGCTCAGAAGTTGTGTCTCAAATGGTTCAGCATGCAACATCAGAACATGGTCTGGCAAGACATCAGAAGATGGTCGAAGCAGAATCAGAACATGGGTCTATGGAAGCATCAGAAGAACATGAGATCAGAAGCACTGAAGATCAGAAGATGGTATCACGCAACAGAAGCACTTCAAGGTCAGAAGATCAGAAGATGCTATGCACCAAGCTGTTTGACTCTGATGATATTCAAACGTCGTATTCACAAACATCAGATCAGAAGGAAGTACACGTGGCAGACTACGCTGACTGACAAAAGGAACGTTAAAGCTACTAAAGGCTACGTCAGTAGACACAGCGTGAACAAGGCTCGAGGTAGTTGACAAAAGCGTATAACATTAAATGCGATGCTGTACGGAACACGCAAAGCATTAAATGCACTCAACGGTCATCTTCTCAACGCCTATAAATATGAAGTTCTGATGAGAAGCAAGGTTAACGATCCTGAACAAAGACAATTCAAATTAACTTGCTGAAACGCTGTTCAAATCTAAACTCAGAATCTTCATCTTCATCAAAGCTCACTACATTGCTGTTGTAATATTTTAGTGAGATTAAGCTTAAACGTTAAGAGAAATATCACAGTTGTGATTATAGCTTTTAAGAAGCATTTGTAAACTCTTGAATAGATTACATTAAGTTGTAAGGAACTAGAGTGATCGTGTGATCAGTATACTCTAGGAAGTCTTAGCAGTTGGCTGAGCAGTTTGTAACTAGAGTGATCAGGTTGATCAGAATACTCTAGGGAAGTCTTAGGAGTGAACTAAGCCTAGAGTGATCGTGTTGATCAGTAGACTCTAGAAAAGTCTTAGAGGGTATCTAAGCAGTTGTTCCTGGAGTGATCAAGTTGTGATCAGAAGACTCTGGAAGACTTAGTTGCTGACTAAGTGGAGAACCATTGTAATCCGTGCGATTAGTGGATTAAATCCTCAGTTGAGGTAAATCATCTCTGCGGGGGTGGACTGGAGTAGCTTCGTTAACAGCGAACCAGGATAAAAATAATTGTGCAATTTATTTTTATCGTCCAAGATTTAAAGTCACACTTATTCAATCCCCCCCTTTCTAAGTGTTTTTCTATCCTTCATTTGTTACAAGGCCATCTCCTGAATATGAAGGACACTCTGAAAGTGAATATATTGATGCAACGCAATTGATGGAACTGGTGCCTGAGACTCAAATTGATGAGGCTCACAAAAAGCAAATAACTACTTTCCTCATGGACTCTTGGGCAAACATGGCTGAAAAGGATAAGGAGGATGATAATGGTGTGGATCTTTTTTAGGAAAAAGATTTCCAACTGGTTACATCTAAAAGAAGAAAAGGCAAGAAAGCGTTGACTCTTGCACATACTAGGCGGGTGTCTAGTCAACCCAATCTTCATCAATGAACTGCCTCTACTGGAACATTAGAGGAATAGCAAATAATGCTTCTAGAGTTGCTCTCAAGAAGCTGATCAATAAAAACTCTCCAGATTTTGTTTTCATAGCAGAACCTTGGATGAATTTTGACTCTTTCCTTAAAGGCTGGATAGCCAGGTTTGATCTAAAACTTTTTTCCTGGAACATTAGAAATAACCAATTGCCTAATCTATGGTGTTTTTGCAAAATTCACATGGATCCTGTTTTGATTGATACTGATGATCAACATGTTTCTTTTAAAATTAATCATAATGGCACTGATTTTGGTTTCTCTGTTGTGTATGCTTCCAATAATTACATTAGTAGAAGAAATCTTGGGTCTAGGCTTAGAAATATCACAATTCCTAACATCCCTTGGTCTTATATTGATAACTTTAATACTATTGTTAGTGCTGAGGAATATAAAGGTAGTTATTCTCCCTCTAAGATTCCAATTACTGACTTCTTTAACTAGTCTGATAGTAATAATATCATTCATCTTCCTACATTGGGAAATCCTTTCACCTGGTGCAATGGTAGAAGAGGTAGGCTTAGAATTGAGAAAAGGTTGGATAGGGCTATTTGTAACTTGAATCTCTTGGATTTGTGTAAGCATGTAGTTTGCCATACTCTTCCCAAGATTATATCTGATCATTATCCTTTACTTTACACCATAAATGTAACACCCCATACATAACTGACTAGTGTATTATGCATGAAATGTTAAAATTGATACTGAGTACATACAAAGCTTTAGATATAGAAAGATCCATAATACAATACAACATGAAATTCTAATAAGAATTACAAGACATTTGTCTTCAATGGATCTGCACAGCGGAAAGAGAGATCTGACGAGGTCTTCGAGCCAACACCACTTCAAGCCATCAATCCGAAATTGCTATCTGTCAAAAGCTACTAAATTGCACCTGAAAAATATAAGTTGATTGGGGTGATATTACTAAATCTCAGTGAGTCCTCCTATCCTATGGGTCCACTCGGATCTACAGGGTACATGCATCAAAACCGAATCCACCATTGATTCGGGGTTTATCCTCACATCCGGTACAAGCACGGAGAAAACAAGGAATCGTCCACCATAGGACTCATCATATCACAAGTATAACCACAAACAAGTATGCCAAAACCCATACCCATGTATGGGGAATCCAGAAGTGTCACAACCCTCGGCTAGATTATAGAATGAACGCACCCTCGATGGGTTCACCCATGCCTATTGTCAAGAGACTCGTACAAGCACACTGCAAGAGTAGTTAAGCGGGTTCGCACAAGCCTATTTGGCCGCGAGATGACATTAGCTTAAATGGCGTCATTGTCCCGGTAACTACCTGTACGCACGTGTGTTCACACCAAGTACTAAACCGTCATCTTGACACATGAGCCCACCGGGCGAAAGCCTAGTAGTAGTCTACATGACTTCACTAGAGGTGAGTTACCGAAAATGTATTGGCCTACGTGGCCACATAATCCCACCATACCGAGCACGCAAGTGTGTTAACGCCAAGTGAGTAAAACCCCGTACGGAAACTCACGAGCACACTGCAACGATAGCTCAGGTGCGCGTCCTTTGATCACATCATCGGACTATTCTACGGACTCCATGGTCCAGGAAAATACCTTGACTTCATAGTAAGAGGTATATCCCAATCTAGCCACCGGCCACTTCGATTCAAGCATACGTACATACAACAAGCGTAAGGTCATAAACCAAACCAATCCGAATGTTTAACCAAAACATTTGGATATCAACATATTTCCATACTTGTTCTCATCATAGTATTCAGAATCAATCACAATTGAATAGACAAGAACTATAGAATAAACATATTCAATATTATGCATAACATTCCACGTAAGCAGTCGAACGGAAATAAAGGCAGTGCCTGTCATAAAACGTCACACATTAAACGTACATATGTATACTAATGGTTAAGGAGGAGTTTGGTTACGATTGAAACCAGAACTGCACTCAAGGGTAAGAAAACAGAATTCTGCAATCAGCATCTTCCGCTTAGCAGCCTCACGTCCGCTTAGCGGGCTCGCAACAACATTTACTTCTGGAATATCTGCTGGGCGGCCTTCGCCCGTCCGCTTAGCGGACTCGCGATAATCTGCATAAATTTAACAACATCCGCTAAGCGACCGTAGTCCGCTTAGCGGACCATCATTATTGCAGAAAAACTCAGAACATATCAGTTCCGTAATGGGGTGTCTATACCCCTTAAAACCACCTGCATGCAACAACCAAAGATGTATCCAGCCAGCAAATATCAAGAGCAACTAACAATTAACACAATTATCATGTTAGTGTCATGGATTTATGATTATTTTCTCACAATCCCTAAACCCCAATCACTAACCCTTTCATGCAAATCCCCAAGTTACTATCTAAGGACTCACCTTGGATTTAGGGAGGTTAGAAAGATGTTCTTTGCTGCCATTGGACTTCCACCATGGTCAAAGTTTCACTTTATCTTCATCAAACCCGTAGCTCCTCTTTAACACACATTCAGCATTGACCACCCTACTTCAAACTCGTTTTTCTTCACAAATAAACAAGCTATTAGAACAAAATAATATACCAAATCGAAGAGAATTCCGTGTAGAATCCAAATCTTCAAGAATCACCTGAATCGGAGTTGTGAGCAGAGAGTTATGATCAGATTAGTGAGAGCTGTCCATGGAATACGAAAATGGAACTTGAATGGAGATGCAAAGCTTCTTCTACTTCTCTTTCCACTTTTTCTTTCACAAATTCTGAGTTTGGAATAATGTGTCTCTAACTAACCAATCATGTGCCATGCAATATAAGGTTAAGGTCCATAACACCCTCTAACTAAGTCATATTTACACCATTGCCACTTAGTTAGTTTCTAACCAATTCCTTTTGGTTCTAACTAATCCACTCACCATCTTAGTCACTTATAATGCATATTAATAATCATGCTTACACAATTATGGGGTATTATATTCTCCCCCCCTTAAATAGAGTTCGTCCTCGAATTCCTTCTGTTCACCATGAAAACCAACAACTCATATCTCTCTAATCAAGGGAAAGAATGTTACTCACATTCGTCTTTAGATAATCTCACTACTCTGTCTGAGGATCATTCCATAAGAAGAAACACGATCCATCAAAATACTTGCGTCTCACTATACATGATTAGAAACCTTAACCTTCAAGCAACACGTCTATTCAGATACTTTGTCTTGACATATCTGGGGAAAGATCCTTCCAGGGTCCTTGACCTTCACTGCTCTGCACTGAATCCCCAGAACTTTAGAGACCCTAGTAATCCACTCATATTGGATATCTGTTGTCCAAACTCTATTATGTTCACCCTTGTCCAACACACTTATTGATTCACTCAGGATCCTTGAATTACTTCCCATCCAAGCATTCTTGTCACAATATTCTGTTCTATGGCGACGCTTCAAATTATTCTCTACCAAAGTCCATACAATAACGTTAGGCGTTAGCCAAATATCTTGGTCTTAACTTCTGGTTTCCAAAATGTTAGGATGGTTGTCTCAAGTTTACCCCTTACTTATACAACTGAATCTCCTTACTTAACTCTCGCCTCAGTGCTAGACGTATCAGTTATCACCGCAATCCAGGATAGCGTAGCATCTTGCAACTATAGCCTCGACATTCGACAACCTCACACAAGATTCTACTGATGAGAGGTGAAATTCAATAGCTGACCTATAACCATTGCCCGGGTCTTCCTGCACGATCATAGTGCACAAGGCTTAACCTCAAAGAACTTGTGCCAGCTGAATGTCTCCACTAGCCTTCAGCATTCCGGCGATCACGATACTATGTCCAACCCTTGATGCTTACAAGTTCAACTGATGATCTACGAACATCGGATCACATGTCATCCACAAGGTCTCTTCCCAATCTGGCCCACTGTCGGTATCTCTCGTGGTTATGGTGGATCCCCGAGAGAGACTGACAAAACGAAATGCTGCTTCGACGAGTTCCTCTTGGGAAGATACTTCCACTCCAAGAGAAGATCCTACAATTAGTCCGTTCCTTCCTACCTCGGACCTATTTGGTTCTTCCTTGATCTGTTGCACTACTCTGATTCCAACAATTCACACACCTTGAAATCCTCTGAGTTACGCTATATCCATAGTTCAGTTAGTTTCCATTAATACACAATAATTCCTTATCTACAGTTGTCCAAATACAACATGTGCCAGGAATCCATATACATCCATCGCCGACTACAACTCCTCGAAGTTGCGTATTCCCCAGAACTAAGTCTCTAGTTACTCTATCATTTCAGATTAGATCCATCTATCACAACTTAGGCACACGTTTCGATCTCAGGATATTGAAACCCAAATACTCACTGACTTAGAGGTTCGTCCTTGTCACTAATTTCCATAGTGTACAACTGCTACGTTTTCCCTTTCCAACAAGTCTTTGTTGCTCAACCGGGTGTATCGAATCCTTCACGACGTACTGCAGCTCATGATAACTCTAGCAGTTTTACACAACTTCCACCCAACCATACACCTTCATTCTCTTAGTGTGGTATCACCTCTGATAACTCGTGCGACTTACTGATATAACAATCCTCCCATAGCCACACTCCATTCACGCAGTCATTTAATGTATGTTCCACCTCTAAATCAGACACTGAACTGACTTCCTCGGAGGCTGCATCCGTCATTGCAGTGCTTTCAACGGTCTGAGTGTAGTCACAACGCAAGAAATTGCACTTTGTACTTCGAACGTCTCTTTTATAGACTCCTCAGAAGTTCTCAAACAAAATGTCTATGCTTTACCTAGATTCACACTTCTTTACTCTGAGCATCTACCAATACCCTACCAGACACATCACATCGAGCCGATCCAAGATACATTTCGCCTAGTCTATCACTGGTCGCCAATGGTATAGGATAGCCACTCAAATGTTGACCAGGATATTATGACCGCACATGAGTCCCACCCTAGACACTCATGCAAAATTGCCAACTTAACACTTCATGAAACGGGAACATCCCAAGGTACAATCTGATACTAACTCACGCGATCACGATCACTCAGGGTCTCCATAAGTATAGTATTGGATCTTGATCCATTTCACCATCAGCTGTCTAGTCATTCCTCTACTATCGAGCGCGACGTATGGATTCTTATCCCACATACCTTATGAGAGTCTGGATCTGCATCTCACAAGTGCCAAATTAGAATTCTACCTTGAGCTTCAGATCACCTTTGTCCCACACATGTCGGAAAAAGATGACTCACGCATCTTTGTGCACGATAGCGATACTGGGGCATTATACCCGTCTGGTAGTACCAACATGGTGGTCTAACTCCGAGGCCATGTATCCAGGTAAACTACCTCAGTGGCGTATAACGATCTCCACGCGTATCCTAAAGTCACAACCGACAAGTGTCTGAACAGTCTTCCAATAGGCTCATCGTTCCTCAAGTCCTTCGAATCACACTCCTCAGGATGCTAAAACCTGAGAGTGCTACACATCAAGGTTTACTTACTCGGAACGCCAAAACGCCAAGCACGAAGATTTGAAGTTCAACTTCGGATTACCATGCAGTGCGCGTACCCACTCGTCCCACGCATGCATGAGATTCCAAGGATAATTTAGTCCAGATAGGAATACTATGGTTCCTAACAACCAACACAACTGCGATCATCCTATTGACGTTCCAGATAGATCTTAGTTCTTACTCGGCTGAACGCCCAACGCCAAGCGTAATTCTATGGCTCCACTCGGGGTCAGACGAACAACAACTAACAAGAACTTAGGTTACTGCATTTCACGCTTCTACATCATTTCATATTCCATCTAGCGTAGTTCTAGAACCTAAATATAAAATGATAAGAACAGAAATACACATCCTCTTCTATCGACTGGGTATTCAAGCCTCGCCCAATCGTAAGTTACCACATTCGTACATTCCACCAACCTTTACTAGGTAACCACTTTTGTCTAAGATACCCTAAGTTGAATCAGGATCCAACACTCCGTCCATCCAATTACTGTCCATGCCAGCGTAATCAGAAAGGTCTGACTCCTCTATCCGCGCTTCCAAAGGTTATTCTGTCCTATCAGCTCACCAGCCACACCTAACACCGGCAGCATCATCAGTACTGAATCCTAATAAATCCTAGCTCAACACCTTCGGAGAATCTCACTTACAAGGCCCTATCTCAATCCTTACTGGTTTTCCCTTGCTATTACCAAGACTTAGAGAAAGTTTCACTCCGTCTAATCAAAATCCTGGGGGTTCTGGTTGTCTCAATCCACACCTTGGTAGTTCGGGTATTACTTCTCTGTGTCAAACGCTCCTCTTAAGTCTGATAACTCCAACATCCCTTCTACTTACGTCGTCCAATAAATCCAGCTTCCATATATAATTCACCACCCAACTAATCCTTGCTACTTGGGTTCACGACACTTACAGGTTACAAGTCCTCGTGGCGGCTCTGCCGTAATCCTACCGTCCCACACTCAGTCGATGAGTTGATCAAGTTCAACAACTGAATCAGATACCAGTAAAATCAGGCTGGCAATGCACACATGTGAGGAGGAAAGGAATTGCTAGTGATGTCTCATGGCTCGGCCGAGAATCGACCCGCTCTGATACCAACTGTAACACCCCATACATAACTGACTAGTATATTATGCATGAAATGTTAAAATTGATACTGAGTACATACAAAGCTTTAGATATAGAAAGATCCATAATACAATACAACATGAAATTCTAATAATAATTACAAAACATTTGTCTTCAATGGATCTGCACAGCGGAAAGAGAGATCTGACGAGGTCTTCTAGCCAACACCACTTCAAGCCATCAATCCGAAACTGCTATCTGTCAAAAGCTACTAAACTGCACCTGAAAAATATAAGTTGATTGGGGTGAGATTACTAAATCTCAGTGAGTCCTCCTATCCTATGGGTCCACTCGGATCTACAGGGTACATGCATCAAAACCGAATCCACCATTGATTCGGGGTTTATCCTCACATCCGGTACAAGCACGGAGAAAACAAGGAATCGTCCATCATAGGACTCATCATATCACAAGTATAACCACAAACAAGTATGCCAAAACCCATACCCATGTATGGGGAATCCATAAGTGTCACAACCCATGGCTAGATTATAGAATGAACGCACCCTCGATGGGTTCACCCATGCCTATTGTCAAGAGACTCGTACAAGCACACTGCAAGAGTAGTTAAGCGGGTTCGCACAAGCCTATTTGGCCGCGAGATGACATTAGCCTAAATGGCGTCATTGTCCCGGTAACTACCTGTACGCACGTGTGTTCACACCAAGTACTGAACCGCCATCTTGACACATGAGCCCACCGGGCGAAAGCCTAGTAGTAGTCTACATGACTTCACTAGAGGTGAGTTACCGAAAATGTATTGGCCTACGTGGCCACATAATCTCACCATACCGAGCACGCAAGTGTGTTAACGCCAAGTGAGTAAAACCCCGTACGGAAACTCACGAGCACACTGCAACGGTAGCTCAGGTGCGTGTCCTTTGATCACATCATCGGACTATTCTACGGACTCCATGGTCCAGGAAAATACCTTGACTTCATAGTAAGAGGTATATCCCAATCTAGCCACCGGCCACTTCGATTCAAGCATACGTACATACAACAAGCGTAAGGTCATAAACCAAACCAATCCGAATGTTTAACCAAAACATTTGGATATCAACATATTTCCATACTTGTTCTCATCATAGTATTCAGAATCAATCACAATTGAATAGACAAGAACTATAGAATAAACATATTCAATATTACGCATAACATTCCACGTAAGCAGTCGAACGGAAATAAAGGCAGTGCGTGTCATAAAACGTCACACATTAAACGTACATATGTATACTAATGGTTAAGGAGGAGTTTGGTTACGATTGAAACCAGAACTGCACTCAAGGGTAAGAAAACAGAATTCTGCAATCAGCATCTTCCGCTTAGCAGCCTCACGTCCGCTTAGCGGGCTCGCGACAACATTTACTTCTGGAATATCCGTTGGGCGGCCTTCGCCCGTCCGCTTAGCGGACTCGCGATAATCTGCAGAAATTTAACAACATCCGCTAAGCGACCGTAGTCCGCTTAGCGGACCATCATTATTGCAGAAAAACTCAGAACATATCAGTTCCGTAATGGGGTGTCTATACCCCTCAAAACCACCTGCATGCAACAACCAAAGATGTATCCAGCCAGCAAATATCAAGAGCAACTAACAATTAACACAATTATCATGTTAGTGTCATGGATTTATGATTATTTTCTCACAATCCCTAAACCCCAATCACTAACCCTTTCATGCAAATCCCCAAGTTACTATCTAAGGACTCACCTTGGATTTAGGGAGGTTAGAAAGATGTTCTTTGCTTCCATTGGACTTCCACCATGGTCAAAGTTTCACTTTATCTTCATCAAACCCGTAGCTCCTCTTTAGCACACATTCAGCATTGACCACCCTACTTCAAACTCGTTTTTCTTCACAAATAAACAAGCTATTAGAACGAAATAATATACCAAATCGAAGAGAATTCTGTGTAGAATCCAAATCTCCGAGAATCACCTAAATCGGAGTTGTGAGCAGAGAGTTATGATCAGATTAGTGAGAGCTGTCCATGGAATACGAAAATGGAACTTGAATGGAGATGCAAAGCTTCTTCTACTTCTCTTTCCACTTTTTCTTTCACAAATTCTGAGTTTGGAATAATGTGTCTCTAACTAACCAATCATGTGCCATGCAATATAAGGTTAAGGTCCATAACACCCTCTAACTAAGTTATATTTACACCATTGCCACTTAGTTAGTTTCTAACCAATTCCTTTTGGTTCTAACTAATCCACTCACCATCTTAGTCACTTATAATGCATATTAATAATCATGCTTACACAATTATGGGGTATTACAATAAACTTAGAGAGAGTCACTTTTAAATCCTAATTTGAGTTTCTTACTATGTGGATTCTTGATGAGGATTGCTCTAAAGTAATTGAGGATGTTTGGAAAACTAATGTTTATGGCTTCCCTATGTATGTCCTTGACAGAAAGCTTAAGCTTCTTAAAACTAAACTTAAATATTGGAACAAAAATCATTTTGGGAATGTAAATCTTAATGTCAGTAATGCTGAGAAAACTTTGAAAGACATTAAGAGGGATATTGGCACCAATGTCTACACTGATAACTTACAAGATAAGGAAGCTAAGGCACAACATGATCTTGAGATAGCTTTGAACATGGAAGAGGAATTCTTGAAGGAGAAATCTAGAATAAAATGGAAGGTTAATAGAGATATAAACACTAGTTTCTTCCATACTTATGCTAAAATTAGGAGGAAGACTAGTGTTATTTCTGCATTGGTTATTGAGAATGAGGTTGTCTTTGACCAGGACAGATTAGAGAGAAATATTGTGAATCATTTCCAAAAGCTTTTTAATAATGATGCTGTTTTGCAGGATAGTCAATTGCCTAGCTCAGTCATTCCAAAATTGGTGACTGATCAAATCAATGAGCTGCTAACTATGACTCAAAGCACTAAAGAGATTCATCAGGTTGTCCAAAACCTTAGGGCTAACTCTGCTCCTGGACCAGATGGTTTTGGGCGACGTTTTTTCTCGTTCTTTGGGCACGCTTTTTAAAAACGTCGCCTAAACCAAAGTAATAGGGGACGATTATTAGTGGCCTCTAAGGCGACGCTTTTTCATGTTCTTTAGGCACGCTTTTTAAGTGTTCTTTAGGGGACGATTATTTGTGGCCTATTAGGCGACGCTTTTTAAGTGTTTCGAGTTGTGGCTACAATTAATAACTGTTCCCTTAAATCTAGACAAGGAGGAACATCTTTAAAGTGTAGCCATAGCTTATAGGCTGTTCTTTTACATTGTCCATATAAAATATACAATTTTTTGATTGTTTTCTAATTAATATAATCAATGATGACTGGCTTCAAAAAAATGTCGATAATAACTTAAACAAGATCAAATTTAACCATACATCAACAAAAGATAAATTATAATAAAATCTAATTCAAACATTAATTCAAGATAGTAGCCAATACATGAAATTCCTAACGTAACAATACTTATAATAATAAGTTTAATACTTTGAAGTATGAACCTAGCAAAATAAGAAAAAACATAATTCAACAAAACAACAAAAAACAAGTTCAAGTTTAATGCTTTCAACTACAAGAAGAAAAAAAGACCTCATCCAACTCATTCAAGTTTGTCTTCTTGGAATTCATCATCCACATCGTCCTTTTGAAATTCATCACACATGTCGTCTTTCAGAAATTCTTCATCTACGTCTTCCTCTTGAAATTCACCATCTATATCGTCCTCTAGAAATTCATCATCTAGATCAATTTCATCCTCTTGAAATTCATCATCTAGATCTATGTCGTCCTGTTGAAATTCATCACCTACAACGTCCTCTTGAAATCCATCATCTATGTCGTCCTCTTGAATTTCATTATCTATGCCGTCCTCTTGAATTTCATCATTGATATCGTCATTTTCAACATCTTCATTGATACCTTGCTGCATAAGAAAATAAAACAAAATACATCAACAAGAGTTAAACCTCGCACAAATAAAAACTAAAAAAACGAGTAACACACTCGTTTGTACAAACAACACAAATTGAAGAAACAAAATTTATACATGAAATCAATCTACATATTTGTAAAATTATATCATGCTCCAAGGATGATATAGAATACTCTGTCAAGTGATTATATTTATAATGTAGTTGATTAGCAATCTGTGATTATTATAATCAACAAGCTAGATTGACACCTTCAAATTATAATAAATAAATATAATATGGTCACTCCCATATATACTCTATTATATGTTATTATAAATATCTATTATTGTAATACTCTGAATATCTATAAATTTATATTCTTGATATGGTCTGAATCACAGGAATATGGACCACGTTGATATCAAATTAAATAAATAAAACCTATATTAATCTAATTCATATTTTTAGATCTATATAACCTGTGTACAATATCTATATGACAGAGAAGTTTTCCAACAGAGTATATTTATTTATAATTTTAAGGGCTTATCACGGAATATGGTATCATATCAACGTGGCCAATATTCACCCCATACAACCAGAGTATGAATCTAGTGGTATCATAAAATTTACTAGACTCTGAATACTTTTAAATCAATAATATTGGTATGTATGGTTACCTTTCTATGACATGTAGCATGAGTTGATGTAGAGGAATGCAATTTTTGTGTCATATCCTTTGGGGAACTGTTAGCATCTCTATGAGATAATCCTAACAAATCTTCGATTGACTCCATATTAATTTGAGGACTCCATTGTTGTATTACGGTCTTAAAAGCATTTTGAAATCTATCAATCTGATCTTGAAACACGTGCCTTAATGTAGAGACCTCTTCACTGTGTGCTTGTTTCAAAGAATTAATCTCCGCCTTTCGCTTTAAGGAAGTTTTAGTTATGTTTCTCCCATAACAGTGTACCCTGCCAGGACACTCCTTTCCAAAAACAGCTTTAAACGCTTTTGTGTCACTTTTCTCCTTTTCAACCATTTCTTGAAGTTGGGACTAGCATAAATTGCAAGAAAATATTAACTACTATATTATAGATAATGTTATCCGACTATATTAACTAAATATATTATATAAATAATGTTACATACAATTACTTTTCAGTTTCTACATCCATAACCTTTCCTTTATTTCCTTTTCGAGTTTCAACAAACATTTCTGATTGAGTGGGCTCTCTCTTTTCCTTTTCACGCTGCACAAATCAAAATAATTCCATAACAAAATAACCTATGAATTAAAATGCCTATTACAGAAATGAGACATGAGTTAAAATGCTCAGAGAACCATCTATCCAAGGAACACTTTAATTGAGCAAGGAACCATTCATACAATGAATACTTTATCTAGAAGGAAAGAAAGTTACCACTTTTTCACGAGTCAAAGCAAAGTTTTTGGGACCCATTCGATGCATCCATTTTAGTTGAGCTCTATTTCTAGTGTTATTGTCACTGATTGCCTACATTTAAATTTTAGAGAACTATTATAATAAATCTTACTTGATTATGACATGTAGAAAGGTGCAAAATCAAACACATACATAAAAAATTTATTAATCTTACTTTTATAGCTTCCTTACTCCAATAATCACAAAGACTCTTAAATTGAGCAATGGGCATCTTTGGCGGACGATTTTTGAGTCTCTCAGTCATGTTGGAATACTTCAAAAAATGTTTCTTCTTAATAGCGTGCTTATATCTTCTCCATGCATCTCTAACAGTGGTCTCAACCCAATCTCGTGCTTCAACCGACAAGATAAACTTCCGCTAAAATATTATAAGATAAGACAAGATCAAGAAATAAAACAGATTTTTTTTTGAATAATTAGACATTCAAATTCACAGATACACACATACATTATTATATCTCCAGAAACGGTTTTTATTATCATCTGGAATTTTTGACCAATTGGTGTAACGCAGAGGACAAAATGTTGAGTTCCTAGCCAATGTTCCTAAGAAGAGGCTCAAGTCAGATACTACTTTATCACTAGGACCAGAAGCGAGAGTTTATTCGCTTATATAGGTAAATTTTTCACAACGGTTTTCATTACCAACCGTGGTGATAAGTTTCTCTCGCTCTCTCTCTCTCTCTCTCTCTCTATATATATATATATATATATATATATATATATATATATATATATATATATATCTGTGTGTGTGTGTGTGTCACAACGGTTGTACAAAACAACCTAGTGATATCCCTTCTATTTTTTTTAAAAACTAAATAAAAAAGAAAAGGCGCGCCTTAACGTTAAAGGAATAAAAATTTTAGAACGCTGAAGTTCGAACCCATGAAAGCTTGATTTTATCACCACGGTGAGCATAACAACCGTTATTATATCCTAAAAAATTTTAAAAAGCGCCTAAGAGTTGAGATGTCACCACGGTGTTTGGAAGAACCGTGGTGACTTGGGCGTTGTTGTTTGGCGTTTTGTAGTAGTGAAGAAACTATACTTCTTTCCTCCTAAATTCTTATCAAAGTGCAAAATAGAAGCCATAGCTATTTTATTTGTGCCCCATATAAACATCATCACAATATCCCATCCTCGATAAGAGATATCAATATCAAACTTCCAAGGTCTGCCAAGTAAAATATGATAAACATCCATATCAAGAACATCATAAAGTACCTCTTCTCTATAATGTTTTCCGATGGAGATAATAACTTTGCAGGCCGGTGTTAATCTAACTTGGGAACCCTTTCAAGTGATCTAGCAATTTCTGCGACTCCATATTCTCCATGATTCCACTATCCACATTCAAATTAAACACCTTGTTCTTGATAGAACAATGCGTTTTAAACAAAATTTTTGCATTGCCCTTCATCTTTAGATGCTAGTAAAATTCTTTGCAACACAAAATTTACCATCTCATAAGATTCTTCCTCCGCAAACTCAACCCCTTCATATTCATCGTTCTCAACTGCATGTCCTTCTCTTTCCTCTTCCTTTTTCCTTTCTTCCGTAATAGCAACGACTCTCCTTGTTAGATAAACATTTGATCCGTGACCTCTTCCATTACAACGACAACACATATCTTTAGTGGGTTTAGCATATGGATTATTCTGCCTATGGAATGGTGCTTTACCCTGTTGCATACCAATAGGCTTACTAGTCCCCTTATTCTTAGGGTTGAAATCCTTGGTTGTTGAACTCAATTCTTGGGCGAATACCTAAAAGATGAGAAATTTTGAGGGGACTTCTCCATTAATTCTTACTTTAAAGCTAGAATGGATGCCTCAGCTACGTTGCATACAGTTTGTAAACCCATATTCTCCTGCAAGGATCTCTTCATGCCAATGATGTATCAAGCCATTTTCTTGCTCTCTAATTTTCCCAATTCATTGCACTCAGAAAAATGCAGGATCTCAGTTGTGTATTCAGTCAATCAGTCATAGTTCTTTTCCCTGAACATACTCAATATACATCTTATAAAGAATTTGTTCATAATCCTCCAATAAAAACCACTCCAACATCAACTTTTTCATTCTTCGCTAAGTTCTGATTGACCTATTCATTTGCCTCTGCCTCTAAACAACAAGTTTATCTCACCAGACAACAACATTACTCTTCAGCCTGATCGACACCATGTTAACTTGTTTGTTCTCAAGGACGCCCATAATGTCGAAGAACCTGTCGATGTTTATCTGCCAATCCAAATACTCCTTCGCTCCCATTGTTCCATAGAATAATGGATTAGAAGCCTTCACTCGATAATCATGGTTATATTGATTCCCATGATCAACTATCTCTTCCTCATATGGTTCTTCTTCTTCAGAAATCAAATTTTCAGAAACAATAACACGTGATTGTTTCCACCCTGCGAAATCCTAACTTTTTCTCCTCCTCCGTCTCTTTGCTAATTCCCGTTATTGTTCGCGTTGTTCACCTAATTTGTTAAATTTTCCATCTGTTCAGTCAAAGCAGTTAGAGTTATGGTAAACACTGGAGTAATTCCCTCAAGTTATACTCTGGTTATCGGTTGATCTCTCATGGATGATAAAATTAAAAAAAAGAAATAGGAGAAAACCTGCTCTGATACCACCTAACGTAGTCGGAATCACAAAGGATTAGCAAGCGCTAAACCTAGAATGAAAACACAGGACTGCAAGTGCCAAACCTGTCAGATAAACTCTAGAATCCACCAATATAGAAATTACAAAATTTTATGATATCAAAAGATGTCTTTTAATTCAAAAGAGAAATAAAATAAAAAATTGCAGAAAATATTAAAATGTTGTTTTTGAACCTGAAACAAACTTGGATGGCATAAAAATTGCCTCAAAACCAAGAGAAAACAATAGGCCAAACTAACAAAAGATCTAACTAAAGCTCAAGCTGCCAGCCCCATCACCAACGGATCAAGGGACCCCAAGCAACATAGAAGCATGAAGCTCCACTAGAACATGTTAGTACTCTTATCCACTAAAGGTTTATATATAAGATAAGATTCTAAATTCAGTCTAAGAAAGAGAATAATTTAATGGTGGCCGACTAAGAAACCAATTTCAAACCAAAGAAATCACTCTTATCCTCCACTCTTTCACATATGATGACGAATCAGAAAAAAACTTGTCATTACGAGCAAACGAATTAATCCCATACGTGGCATGCCAAATCATAGAAAACTCCTTAACTTAGCCTTAGATCATACTAGAAATAAAAAACTCAAAAAGACACCTAGTTCCCCAGGGTTAACCGACTGGACACTCAACCACTTAAAATCCCATACTAGACACTAGAAGTTAGAATACAAGTAACAAAAAGATTAGAGGCATGCTCAATCTAATCAAATAAGGTTATATTACAAGTAACAAAAAGATTAGAGGCAGGCTCAAAACAATCCTCAAATAAGATACAAGAGATACCCTTTAAGTGGACAATGACCTATTATTTGAACAGATTCTCTTGCAAAAGTTGTTAGAAAAAATTGACTACCTTACAAAGAGTCCAACTAACCTTAATAAAAAGGGTTGAATCTGCCCTCGCTAAGGGGGATTAAGAAAGAAGACTGAGATCAAAATAAGCAAAAGCCACTGAAAAAATAATATAGTCCAGATCCAATCATACACATATTTGAATTATTTTTGTGATAACTTTTTATTTCTATTAACCAAATACTTTGGGTAAACTTGAAAATCCATTATAAATTATTGACAAGTTTCAAAATTTAACTAAAAATTACTTTAATTTAGTAATATATCCAATCGTTCATCTAACCGTTCGCCTCTTAAATGCAAATATCCTTGTATTCCTTATAGTAGTCATAATCAATGTTGTCAGAATCGAGATTTTACATAAGATCGGGAAGGGACATTAAAATCGTAAAATATAAAATCGTAATCAAGATCGGAAGATCTTACGAAATTAATTTTATAAGATCGAGAGATGATAACAAAATCGTAGAATATAAGATCGTAGCCGAAATTGTAATATTTTACTAAAAAAATAATACTTATAATATTTTCTAACTTGCAATGACACAAACAGCTAATATTATAAAACCTTTTCATATTATTTTAAAAATTTATCATATATTATAATGTATTATATTAAAAAAAATTTGAAACATCTAATAAAGTCAATAAAGCCTGACGCACGGTTCCTATTTCCAATTTCCAAGAGACTATTATTATATTATTTTGAAAAGCTAATACAGTCACGTGACGTGAACCTTACCAATTTGCAAGAGACAAAAACCAAATATTAAACAATATTAAAATAAAATACTCAGTATAGAAGATGAAAACACAAGGAAAATAAAAAAACAGAGCACAAAAACGAAAAACAGAGTAGCAGCGTCTTCTTCTCCGGCAACAAAATATGAGAACGTTGAAGTCTATGGCGCCGAATTTGCAGAAGCGTCTTCTTCTCCGGCAGCAAAATATGAGAACGTTGAAGTCTATGGCGCCGAATTTGCAGAAGCCTACCAGTTAGGATTCAGAGCTATTGAAAAAATTAGGTGTTTACGGATTTATAGCATACGGGTTCTAAACCGGGTCGCACTTGACCCGGGTAACTAAGCCCTTCCTTTTCCAGGTTTCCGGTATTCTACCATCAGATTTCCAAATCTATTCATTTCGCCGAGATTTCAGCACAAAAACGATCCTATTTACGATCCAGATCGGTGGATGTGATTGAGATCGCAAAATCGTGCGATTCCATGATCTGGATCACGATCTTGACAACATTGGTCATAATACTCCATTATGCACATTGTTATTTCATATATGGAACCATCTATTTGTATACATATTTCTAGAAAATGCTAATTATAATAAAAAAGGAATTCGTGATTTCATCACGAAAGTGTTATATGCACACAAGATTGATTTCTGTTTCTTCTTCTATGGTATGATCAAGATAAATCTACACATGTGTTATTTTACTTTTTGTTAATAAATAATGGTAATATTTACTCTCTATACTTCAGCCACATATTCAAGGTGATTCAAAAGGTAATGATTATGATATGGATGTTGCAATGGGGAAATGTTCTTGTAAAAAAAATTAAATTAATGTGAAAGTGACTATTGAGTATGTAGATAAAATAGCGGTAGTGTCGATCAGTGTTTTAAAAACTGGACCGGTCATCGAACCGGTGAGGGTACTGGGTCACTGGTTTATCGGTCGAACCACTGGGTCACTGGTCGAACCGCACGACCAAACAGGATTAAATCAGATAACTCGGTTGAATAGACCTGTTATTATATAGGTATAAAACCGGTCGAACCGGATGATTCAGTCTCTAAAAAAATATAACTAGCTTTTAATTTTTTTAAAAATATCGTATCATAAATTCACAATTTCATAACTTAAATTCAAATTTTAAACAAAGGTATCACACATAACAAAATAGTAAAAAACTACAAAGTCTAATTACAACATAATCTAATTGAATAGTTTATAACAAAATAACTCCAATGTGTACCAAATTTAATTCAAAATAGGATCCTCCTAAAAAGAAAATCAAATAAAATTCAATATGTTTATGCTATTTAAGAAAATTTATTAGCAAAGATAACAAATAGACAATAAAGTTTTTAATTTGTCACTAACGAATAAAACTATGTGGGAATGCTATTTAAGTAATACACTACTAAATATATTAAAAAAAAAGTTAAAAAAAAAGTTTAAAAGAAATGTTAAAAAAAAATTTTAAAAAAAAGTTAAAAAAAAAAGTTTAAAAAAAAAACAAAAAAAGAAAGCAATTAAACCGCCGATTTTCCGGTTTTTTCCGGTTCCCACCGGTTTGATGGCATACCCGATCTGACTATTGAATCAGACCGATTACTTGGCCGGTTCCCGGTTCGACCGGTCCGACCGGCCGGTCTGGTCCGGTTTTTAAAACACTGGTGTCGATAAGTAATAACTAATAAACATTAGGAGGCATGAATATGATGAAATCACGAATTCCTTTTCGTTATAATTAGCATTTTTCCAAAAAGGAAAATGCTAATTATAACAAAAAGGAATTCGTGATTTCATCACGAAAGTGCTAGATGTACACGTGATTGATTTATGTTTCTTCTTCTATGGTATGATCAAGATAAATCTTCTCATGTGTTATTTTCCTTTTTGCTAATAAATAATGGTAATATTTAATCTCTATACTTCAACCACATATTCAAGGTGATTCAAAAGGTAATGATTTTGATATGGATGTTGCAATGGGGACATGTTCTTGTCAAAAAATTAAATTAATGTGAAAGTGGCTATTGAGTATATGTAGGTAAAATAGTCGTAGTGTCGATAAGTAATTACTAATAAACATTAGGAGGCATGAATATGATGAAATCATGAATTCCTTTTCCTTATAATTATCATTTTTCAAAAAGGAAAATGCTAATTATAACGAAAAGGAATTCGTAATTTCATCACGAAAGCGCTACATGTACACGTGATTGATTTCTGTTTCTTCTTCTATGGTATGATCAAGATAAATCTCCCCATTTGTTATTTTTCTTTTTTGCTAATAAATAATGGTAATATTTAATCTCTATACTTCAGCCACATATTACACGTTATTCTAAAGGTAATGATTGTGATATAGATGTTACAATGGGGACATGTTCTTGTAAAAAAATTAAGTTAATGTGAAAGTGGCTATTGAGTATGTAGATAAAATAGCCGCAGTGTCGATAAGTAATAATTAATAAACATTAGGAGGCATGAATATTATGAAATCACGAATTCCTTTTTGTTATAATTAGCATTTGCTAAAAAGGAAAATGCTAATTATAACGAAAAGGAATTCATGATTTTATCACGAAAGCGCTACATGTACACGTGATTGATTTCTATTTCTTCTTCTATGGTATGATCAAGATAAATCTACCTATGTGTTATTTTTCATTTTGTTAATAAATAATGGTAATATTTACTCTCTATACTCTAGCCACATATTCAAGGTGATTCTAAAGGTAATGATTGTGACATTGATGTTGCAATGGGGATATGTTCTTGTAAAAAAGTTAAATTAATGTGAAAGTGGTTATTGAGTATGTAGATAAAATATCCGTTGTATCGATAAGTAATAACTAATAAACATTAGGAGGCATGAATATTAAAAAAAAAGGAAAATGCTAATTATAACGAAAAGGAATTTGTGATTTCATCACGAAAGCGCTACATGTACACATGATTGATTTCAGTTTTTTTTTCTATGGTAAGATAAAGATAAATCTATAATGAAAGTGATTCTAAAAGTAATGATTGTGATATTAATGTTGCAATGGGACATGTTCTTATAAAAAAATTAAATTAATGTGAAAGTAGCTATTGAGTATGTAAATAAAATAGCCGTAGAGTGTTGATAAGTAATAACTAATAAACATAAGGAGGAGGCAGGAGGCATGAATATTTAAAAAAACTATTGTGCTGTGACAAATAAAAGCCTCTGAGATTCGCGTGATCGTGATGTATAGCATTACTCTTCTAATTAATCAAAAGTGTACGTAGTTAATTAATTTGAGGGCATCATCTTGTCATGTTGCATATCAATTTCTTACACACTCAATTCAGTGTAACGTATACGCTACCATTTACATATATACATATATGGTCCCTAATAGATGTACATACTTATTATTTTTTATCAATGGCATGGCAAACTTCACCATTCATCACACTTCTCTCTTTGCTTATTCTCCTTTTCATGATATCAATAACCACAGGTACTATTATTTACGCACATTTTGATCCGAGTTAATATTAATACACCTAAACATTACACCTAAATATTTAATTTGATTTTTACATGCAAACTTTAATGATGAATTTGTAGAAGGGACTAAGAAGTCGTCATATGGGTACGACTCTAGAAAATTGTTTGTATTTGGAGACTCCTATGCTGACACAGGAAACTTTTTAGACTCGCAAGCTTATGAACCTCCATATGGAATCACATTTCCTCATCAACCATCTGGAAGATTCTCCGATGGTCGTATTCTCACCGATTATGTTGGTAACTATCCCATCACTTATGCATTAACAAATATTGATCGTGTTCTTTGTCTTCTATTATAATATCTCTTTATAGTGGTTGATGTTCTAACAAACACGCATTTATTTTACTTTGAAATATACAATTACAAACAGCTTCCTCTCTGAATATAAAATCTCCTGCACTATATTCATTGAGAAATTCATCTGATCTACAATTTGGTATAAACTTTGCCTACGGAGGAACCAGTGTTTTCAATACATTTCTCAAAGAACCGGACATGGTTATCCAAATCGACACATTTGAGGAGTTAATCAAACAAAATATCTATACTAAATCCGAGATTGACTCCTCAGTTGCCCTAGTCACTGTTGCTGGTAACGACTATTTTCCATATTTGTATAATGGGAAGAGCATTGAGGTAAATGATTTAACTTACTTAATAGTAACACTAATTATTTTTTATTGTATGTATTATGAATAATAAATTATAATATATGTTGCAGGATATATTTGTGTTCGGTGCTTCACTCATAAAACAGTTGTCAATAAATCTTAAACGCATCCATAGCGTCGGAATAAATAAAATAGCAATTGGATTATTAGAGCCTGCTGGGTGTTTGCCAGGAATAACTATAACATATGATAAGTGCAATGACACTGTTAACTGGATCGCCATGAAGCACAACGAAATGTTACTCCAAGCTGTGGAAGATCTGAACAAAGAAAATGAATCAGCTTTCGTCGTGACACTAGACCTCTACAACTCTTTTCTCTCCGTAATTGAAACAATGCAGAAACACTCAACCGTGGAGAATGTGTTGCGACCATGTTGTGTTCCAGAGAGTTCAATTTATCAGTGCGGAACTGTAGATGAGAGAGGACAAAAGAAATATAGTTTATGTGATAATCCAGAGCTTTCATTCTTTTGGGACGATTTTCATCCTACTCAAAAGGGCTGGGAGGCTGTTTACAACATGGTGCAAGCTTCTCTGTCCCTATAATATTGTCCTTGACTTTCAAAAACACCAATTACATGGTGCTTAAGTTATCAAGTAAAGAATAAGGCTAGCTAATACCAGTAAAATAAATAAATAAGTTCCTTTCATGAAAAATAAATAAATAAGTTCTTTTCATGACCTTTTGGAAGCTTTCTTTCTTTGACTTGTTCATATGTAGATCAGGACAATCAGATCAGAAGTGACCAGGCTTATTGTAGTTGTAGCATATCTTTTGGCATCTCTTTTGTCTCAGGAACTTGAGACTTTCTGAAGCCACTACTCTTACCAGAGAATCTCTTATTCCTTTTGACCAGATGTTGAAACCTATTAATGATAAATGCCATTTCCTCATCATTCGAGTTATCATCAAAAACTCCTTCATCAAAAGCTACTTCTGATTTGCGGACTCTTGAGGATCTAGAACTTTATCACTAGATTTCTCAGCAGCAAATTTTAGAGCCACTGACTTGGACAACTTCATAGGCTCGTCTCCATCCAGTTCCATTTCATTGCTCTGAAGGTTGCTAATCAGACTTTTAAAACTTAAGGTCTCCAGGTCTTTAACTTTCTGAATAACTCTAACTTTAGGTTTGAATCTCACATGAAGACTCCTCAAAATCTTCTTGACATGATCTGCAAAAGTATAACTCTTGTTCAAAACCTGAAGGCCTGATACAAGAACTTAAAACCTATAGAACATAGTTTCAATATCTTCATCATCCTTCATTTTGAAGAATTCGTACTGGTGAACCAGAAGATTGACCTTAGCTTCTTTCACCTTTATAGATAGCACATAATGATTCAAAGATAGTCTTGGCAGTTAACTTATCTATGATCTTTATGTATTCAGAGTGAGGTAGAGCATCTACAATAATACCTCTTACTCTGTGGTGTTTTTTGTACACTTTCTTTTGAGTTGGTGAGAACTTTTCTACTAGCAACCGTTCCCACGCCATTTACTTGAATATCAATGCCATCCTCAAGGATTTCCCAAATATCATCATCAAGCCCAATGATGTAGGTGTGCATTTTCCTTTTCCTCCACTCAAAGTGAGTTGAGTCACCATTGTATGCTAGTGGTTTAGCAGAATAATGATTTTTTTCAGAAGCACTATAATCATGTGGAATACTAGTGTTAGTAACATGACTATCACCAGTATCTCTCATCTAGTATACTTTTTCTCTTCAGGATCTTTTTATGTGCTACTGTTAAGTGTTAAGTATAGATCATGCTCTGATGCCAACCGAAGGTGAAAAAAATACACAAGAAGGGGGGCATTGAATTGTGTATCTGATAATTATTACCTTTTCAAAACAACAGCTTCTGAATCTAACCAAGTTTAGATTCTAAGCAAACAGTAAATCACACACAACAATTATTTTGGTTCTCTATAACAAAAGTAGTCCAGTCCCCTTGTCATACAAGAACTTTTCACTATAATCAGAACCTGATTACAATTTTCTTAGACACACTTGTCCAAGACCTCATGCTCAATCACTCTGAAAGAGACTCCCTTGCCTAAGCCAATTGTTCAGGACTTCCTGCTCAATCACACTAGAAAGAGACTTCCATTCCTTAACCAACTGTTTAGGATTTCATTGCTCAATCACACTAGAAAGACACTTCCTTGCCTTAACCAACTGTTCATGACTTCCTTGCTCAATCAGACTAGAAAGATGCTTCCTTGCTTAAACACTCAATCTAAGACTTCTACAAAATTCTAAACAAAATGTTTAGGATTAAAATAAGATGTACGTGATATACAATCAGAGGTACAAAAAATAATGCACACCCAAAGAGCTTTGTTCTTGAGATTTCTAAGATATACAAGTGTAAGAAACTCTCAAGACTATGTGCAACCACAACAACTATGTACATAAGCTAAGAGAGAGAAACAATTCTTGTTCTTGTTGTGTTTTCTTGTTGTATATTCTTGTTGCTTCTTTTGAATCTTTATCTCCTTATATAGAGGGAACATAAGAGACGTTGGAATTGCACAAGTGTCTTTGCTGAAACAGTTTCCAAAAGAGAGACATTGGAGTTGGTACGATGAGGATCTTCATCTTCTGAATAATTTCTTTATTCATTGTGTCTTTCTCAAGTAAGGCATCCATAGGCATGTTAGAGTAGACTGAAGAAATCATGTCAATCTACCTTGAGCCTTGTGCTAAAACCTCTAGTTGACTTTCTCCATGATTCTAGCAGTTTGATAAGATAGAGCTGCTTATGCACAGAGTACGCACAAGTGAACATTGAACTGTGGTTCCAGCAAGGCGCTTAAAGCTCCATTTGAATATCAGAGGTTGAGTCAACATGGAATTGAAGTCTTATTAAAACATCAGACGCTGAGATAATTTTGGGGCTGAGGTTCTATTCGAAAACCAGATTTTGCTTCAATAGAATCTGAATTGCATATTCTTTATAATCTATTTAACTTAGTCAGAACCTAGTTAAATATCAGCTTAATGATCTTGCACTCTTAAGCAAATGTTAATATACCCTCTTATTCTTTAAGTACTTTGTTATCATCAAAACTCAAGGAGTATGAACAAATTTTGTTCCAACATCATGCATATAGTAAAACAAACATTGGGCCTTTAAAAACATACCATTTATTGAAAGAGAAATTGGGCGATTATGAAAATGTTAGATGCACAAAGAGGTTTCCAAATTTACTCATTGTAATGCTTGTAAAATTTTTTGTCATGCCTCCAGTCTTTACCTTTTTTCAGGCCTCTATATCAAGAACGTCACAAAGTACCTCTTCTTTATAATGTTTTTCGATGGAGATAAGAACTTTGCAGGCTAGTGCTACTCCAACTCGGTAGCCCTTACTTACCCAACATAAGGTGTATGGTTTCTCATGGGATTATATGGACAACTTCAAATAATCTATCAATTTCTGTGACTCCACATTATCCATGATTCTACTATCCACAATTATATTAAACACCTTGTTCTTGGTAGAACAATGCGTTTTAAAAAAAATCCGCTGCCCTTCATCTTTGGATGCTAGTAAAAATATATGCAACACAAAATTTACCATCTCATCAGATTCTTCCTCTACAAACTCAACCCTTTCATATTCATCATTCTCAATTGCATGTCTTTCTCTTTCTTCTTCCTCTTCCTTTCTTCCGCAATAGCAGCGACTCTCCTTGTTGGACAAGAATTTGATTTGTGACCTCTTCCATTACAATAATAACACATATCTTCAGTGGGTTTAGCATATGGATTATTCCGCCTCTAATATAGTGCTTTATCCCGCAGCAAACCGATAGGGTTGCTACTCCCCTTATTCTCAGGGTTGAAATCCTTGGTTGTTGCATTCCTTTCCCCGTCTCCTGCTGATTCAAAGTTATTCTAGGGTGAATACCTTAAAAATGTTAAATTTCGAGGGGATTTCTCCATTAGTTCTTCCTTCAAGGCTAGACTGGAAGGGAGAACCACTAGTGGTGATTAGGGCTAGACTATATAGGGAGAACTACAGTTCGATCCCCCGCAACTGCGATCGGGAGGGGGCTGGAACCAGTTGATTCCAGAACTGACCCCCGAACCGGACTAAACCAGTGGTGATAAACCAAAAAAAAAGCTAGACTAGATGCCTTAGCCATGTTTCAAACAGTCTGTAAACCCATATTCTCCTGCAAGGATCTCTTCATGCCAATGATGTATCGAGCCACTTTCTTGCTTTCTGATTCTCCTAATTCATAGTGCTCTGAAAAATGTCAAAACTCAGCTGTGTATTCAATCACAGTTCTTTTCCTTGAACATACTCAATATACATCTTATAAAGAATTTATTCATAATCCTCCAATAAAAACCGCTCCAGCATCAATTGTTTCATTCTTCTCCAAGTTCTAATTGGCCCATTCCTTTGCCTCTACCTCTAAACAACAAGTTTATTCCACCAGACAACAACAGTACTCTTCAGCCTGATCAGCACCATTTAAACTTGTTTGTTCTCAAGGACGCCATAATGTCGAAGAAACTGTCGATGTTATTTGCCAATCCAAAAACTCCTCCACTCCCATTGTTCCATAGAATAATGAAATATCAGCCTTCACTCGATAATCATGGTTATGTCGATTCCCATAATCATTTACCTCTTCCTCGTATAGTTTTTTTCTTTAGAATTCAAATTTTCAGCAATAATACCATGATTACTGTTTCCACCCCTCAAAACCCTAACTTGTTCTCCTCTCCTATCTCTTTGCTAATTTCTGTTGTTGTTGGCGTTATTCATCTAATTTTCTAAATTTGTTATCTGTTTAGTCAAAACAGTTAGAGTTGTGTTAAACACTGCGGTAATTCCCTCAAGATCTACTTTTCTTACCAGTTGATCTCCCTTGGCTGATAAAATTACAAAAAGAAACAGGAGCAAACATGCTCTGATGCCACCTGATGCAGTCAGAATCAAAAAGGATTACAAAGCGCTAATCCTAGAATGAGAACACATGGTTGCAAGCACAAAACCTGTCACATAAACTCTAGAATCCACTATATAAATAAATTACCAAATTTTATTATATCAAAAGTTGATCTTTTAATTCAAAACTGAAATAAAATAAAAAATTGCAGCAAATATTAAAATATTATTTTTGAGCTGAACTAACAGAAGATCCGACTAGAGGTCAAGCTGCCAGCCCCACCACCAATGGATCATGGGACATTAAGCAACACCAAAACCATGAAGCTCCAGTGGAACATGTTAGTACTCTTGATTCACTAAAGGTTTAGATACAAGATAAGATTCTGAATTCAACTGGAGAAAGAGAATAATTCAATCGTGGCCGACTAAGAAACCAATTTCAAACAAAAAA
The DNA here is from genome assembly GCF_029867415.1 of Vicia villosa. NCBI lineage: Eukaryota > Viridiplantae > Streptophyta > Magnoliopsida > Fabales > Fabaceae > Vicia > Vicia villosa. The sequence goes on from NW_026705046.1 coordinate 1,064,775, forward strand.
AACAACTCTTATCCTCCACTCTTTCACATATGTTAACGAATCAGAAAAAACTTGTCATTACAAACAGACTTATTGATCACATACCACTGCATGCCAAATCATAGCAAACTTCCCCCTTAACATAACCTTAGATCATACTAGAATTAAAAAAACTCAAAAAGACACTCAGGATCCCCAGGGTTAATTGACTGGACTCTCAACCATTTAAAATCCTATACTAGACACTAGAAGTTAGATTACAAGTAACAAAAAGATTAGAGGCAGGCTCAAACCAATCCTCAAATAATATTAGATTACAAGTAACAAAAAGATTAGAGGCATACTCAAACCAATCCTCATATAAGATACAAGCGATACCCTCTAAGTGGACTATGACCTTTTGTTTTAACATGTTCTCTCTAGAGGGGAACCTATCCTGTAAAAGCTGTAAAAAAATAGCTGTAAAAAAATCACTACCTCATAGAGAGTCTAACTAACCCTAATAAGAAGAAGAGTTGAATTCGCCCTCGTTAAGGGGGACTAATAAAGGAGACTGAGATCAAAATAAGCAAACACCATAGAAAAAATAGTATAGTCCAGATCCAATTATACACATATTTGGATACTTGAATTATTTTTGTGATAACTTTTTCTTGCTATTAACCACATACTTTGGGTATCCATTATAAATCAGGGTTAATGAACTTTTTGGTCCCTCTAAATATTCCAGATTTCGTTTTTAGTTCCACTAAATATTTCATTCAAAGAATAGTCCCTCTAAAATTTTTCATCCACACTTTTAGTCCCTCCTGCTAGCGTTTGTTAACAAAGTTGACGTGGCACTGCCAGCGTGGAAACGACACTGACATGGATGTCATGTGGCATTTGGTCCCCATACTATATTTTTTTATATAAATTTTATTTATAGCGACGGACATTCCGTCCCAAACATGAACATCATATATAAGCCCAGAATTTGTAGCTAATCCGTAGGTAATTTGTAATTAATTCCTAGCTAATTCAAAAACATATTTTTTATGACCTAGAATTTGTTTTTTTTCAAGATATTTTTACAAGAAATTCTATCACATTATAAGGATATCTCTCACAATTTTTTTTACTTGAGATTAATTGAATATGAATTATTTTTACGAGTCGATTTTCTTTAAAACGGAAATACGGAAAACGTTAGCATATGATTGATTTTTGGCTATTATTTTTCAGAGAGTTACATCATAATATATATATAATATCTGTAAATTTTCATGGCATTTCGAATAAGTCACGATTTATTTTGATTTTTTAATCAAATCACATATAAATGTATTTTTTTCAAGTGACAAAATGAGAAGTTTAACCCTATTGATTGTAAAATGTCTGACATGCTTTAATTTTTTTCACGTTAGTGTATAAAATTATAAGGATCTCTCCCACAAAAAATGATTTTTTTTTGCATGAGGTTAATTAATTAAGAATTTTTTAAGCGCCGATTTTCCACGAAACGGAAACAACGCAATATTGGAATATGATTGATTTTTTAGCTAATATGTTGCAAGGAATTAGATGATAACACATAAAGATTATATGCAAAGTTTCATGACATTTAGCATAAGTCTCGATTTATTTTGAATTTCTGATCGAAACACATATATGTGTTTTTATCAAAATATCAAAATAAATCGACACTCATTCAAAATGCCATGAAAATTTGCAGATATTTTATATATGTTATGATATAACTCCTTGAAAAATAATAGTCTAAAAATCAATCATATGCTAACATTTTCCTTGTTTCCGTTTTAAAGAAAATTGACTCGTAAAAAAAAATCATATTTAATTCATCTCAAGTCAAAATAAATTAAAATTTTGTGAGAGATATCCTTATAATGTGATAAAATTTCTTATAAAAAATCATGAAAAAAAAATTCTAGGTCTTAAAAATGAGGTTTTTGAATTAGCTAGGAATTAGTTACAAATTAGCTACGGATTAGCTACAAATTCTAGACTTTTATATGATGTTCATATTAGCGATGGATTATCTGTCGCTATAAATAAAATTTATATAAAAAAAATAAAATGAGAACCAAATGCCACGTGGCATCCATGTCAGCATCTTTGCCACATTGGTAGTGCCATTTCAGCAATGTTAATGGACGTTAGCAGGAGGTAGGGGTATTCAAAACCAAACCGACCCAATAGAAAACCACAAAACCAAACCAAACTGAAACCGTAAAAAACCACATTTGGTTCGGATGTGTTTGGGCCCTTTTTTAACAAACCGCGCGGTTTGGTTTGGTTTGCGGTTTGAATTTTACAAACTGAACGAAATCGAACCAAATTGCATTATGTTACAACCCCCAAACTTCACTTAACCTATATCTAACCCAAACTCAAACCTATTATGCCTTAGCCTTTTGATTACAAATGATTATCCCTTCCCTTCACTTAAGATTTCAGTTTAAGTCTTCTCAAATCTCTCCTAGCGGTATTGCGCCTTCTTCTCATCTTCTTTTCCAAGTACATATCCCCTCTTCTTTTCTAGTCTTTCATCTCTTAAGTTCTTTCTTTTTCATCTTATTATTTTTATTCTACTGTTTTCTCTTTCAATTACGTTTTTAATGTTCCTCTTCTTATATAATCTCTCTTCTCATTTGCTCTTTCTTTTTCATCTTCTCTAATCTTTCATCTCTTTTTTTTTTTCTATTTCATTATATCAAGATAACTAATATAGTTAGTTACATTATTCAGTTAGACTGTTAGCAGTAAGTTACCCTTTTGCCCTTTTTGTACTTTGTATATATTAGAAGCTGTACACTATTGGTCAAAATGAGATAATGCAAATATTCTTTACTTTATGGTATCATAGCTCACTGAGCTTTGATGACCACCGTCATCTCTTCTTTTACCACTGTCTCTTCCTTCTGTCACCGGTTTTTTTCTTCGACGGTTCTTCCGGTGATTTCTTCGATTTTGCGATTTTTCTCCCTCTCTTCTCCCGGTGATTTTTTATCCTCTTTTCGCTTCACGATGGATCACCAGAGCTTCTCCGATTTTGCTACCAACTCTGCTATTCCCTACTATCTCCATACGAACGAAAGTCCAACGCTTGTTCTTGTTGCTCCGCCATTGGACAATAAGAATGACCACATTTGTTCAAGATCGATGCACATCGCTTTGATTTCGACGAACAAAGAAAAGTTCGTTTATGGTACGTTCCCAAAACCTCAAGTTGTTGATCCTCTCTACGCGCAATGGATTCGCTGTAACACAACGGTACTTTCTTAGATTCAGCGATCAATTTCAGAAACAATTGCGAAATCTGTGTTATGGATCGATTCTGCAGCTGGCGTTTGGAAAAATATTCGAATTAGGTTTTCTCAAAGCGACATATTTCGCATTTCAGATATTCAAGAGGATCTCTATTGATTCCGCCAAGGTACTCTTGACGTTTCTGATTATTTTATGCAATTGAAGGTGTTTTGGAATGAACTTGAAAATTATCGTCCCCTCACATATTGCAAGTGTTCAATTGCGTGTTCTTGTGATGCTCTGCAATCTGCTCGCATTTACCGTGAGCAAGATTATGTGATTCGGTTCTTGAAGGGATTGAACGAACCTTTCTCTCACTCCAAATTGCAGATTATGATGATGCAACCTCTTTCGGATATAGACAAAGCCTTTTCCCTGGTTATTCAGCAAGAACGGGAATTGAAATATGGTACTCCCTTTGCTTCCCCTGAAAATCCTTCCTCTGAATCTCCTTCTACTGCTCTTCAAATCAACACTCATGCCAATGGTAAGGGAGTGTCTTACGGCAAAGGGAAAAGCCCTTATCCTGCCCAGAAAGGAGGAAACAGGGTATGCACTCACTGCGGTTGTACGAATCACACTGTGGATACTTGTTTTGTGAAACATGGATATCCTCAAGGCTATAAAAATGTACCAAGACTCAGTCAAATAGCCAAAATCAGACTCATGTTCAAGCTAATAATACTACACAAGCTGCTGATTCAACTATTGGTTCATCCACAACCACATTTGGGTTTACTCAGGAGGAACTTCAGAATCTACGAGCCTTACTTTAACAGTCTCAACTAGCTATAACTATCAATGCCGTCACCACCTCTCCTTCTGTCTCAAACGCTCACTCCCTTCATTATCCTGGTAAGAACCCTAAACTTTGGATTCTTGACACTGGAGCCACTGATCACATAGCTTTTCACTTAGATTCCTTTACTACTTACCAATCCATTATACCTATTTCCGTAGCTTTACCAAATGGTTCTCATATCACAACCAACATTTCAGGAACCATAATCCTATCTCCCTCCTTAACCCTTTACAATGTACTCTATGTCCCTCAGTTTCATGTAAATCTTATCTCAGTCACAAAATTAACTACCACAAATAAATGTTTTCTAAAATTTTCCTCGACCCTGTGTGCCATTTTGCAGAACCATTAGTAGAAAATGATTGGTAAAGCTAAATTGCACCAAGGCCTCTATGTGATTGATACCAGTGATGTCTCCTCTTCATGTAATTCTTTAGTTTCAAATTATTTTGAACTATGGCATGATAGACTAGGACACCTTTCCAATACTGGAATGCATTGTATGTCTAAACAGTTTCCTATCATTCCTTGTAACAATAACATGAATCCTTGTGATTCCTGCCATTTGGCAAAATTAAAGAAATTACCTTTTCCTAATAGTGTCACTCATACTAATTCTCCTTTTGAACTCTTACATGCTGACTTATGGGGCCCTTTGGCCACTGATTCTATTTTAGGTCATAGATATTTTTTTACTCTAGTAGATGACTTCACTAGATTCACATGGGTTGTATTTTTTAAAACAAAATCTGAAGCTAAAAACAACATTATTCAATTTGTTGCTTTGATTGAAAATCTATTTAAAACCACTCTCAAATGCTTTAGATCTGACAATGGTTCAAAATTTCTTAAACTCAAACCTTTCTTCCTTTCTAAACATACCTTTCATTCAAACATACCCTTAAATTTATGGACTTTTAGCATTAAGCATGCAGTTCACCTCATCAATAGAATCCCTAGTCCTCTCCTTAAATCTAAATCTCCTTATGAACTACTTTACCATACCTATCATATTCTCATTCATCTTAAGGTTTTTGATTGCCTTTGTTATGCCACAACCTTACAAAACAATAGGACAAAATTTGATGCTAGAGCTAGGAAAGTTGTTTTCCTTTGCTACACTGATGGTACTAAGGGATACTTACTATATGACCTAAAATATCATGCTTTATTTCTCTCAAGGCATGTTGTCTTTTATGAGACTTTCTTCCCTTTCAAAGTTATCACTTCCCAAAAATCTGTCACCCCCCATGACAACTTGGACATTGCTTATGACTGTGACATTAGCAACCTTGGCCCCTTAAATACTATTGCCATACCTGCCACTTCTGTCCCAGTCCACAATAACAGTCCACCCTCACCTGACACAACAATAATGCCTTCCCTATCCAGTCCCCATCATACTCAATTATCTCCTCATTCCTCTAGTCCTATGGTTATTTACCATGACCCTCACATTACCCAAGAAACACTGTTTGCACCCTTAATCCCTATATCCTCACATGCCTCACAATCTTCCTTACAAACTTAAGCCCTTCCCACAAAAAAATCTACCCGACTCAAAAATCCTCCCTCATACCTTCAAGACTTCCACTGTAATCTTTCAACCTCTTCCTCAAATAGCCAAGCATCTCCCTTAATCACAACTCCTTATCCTATTTCTAATGTCCTTTCTTACTCAAATTGTTGCCCTTCCTTTAAATTATTTTGTTGCTCTATTTCCACTACCATAGAACCAAAAACTTACCTACAAGCATCCAAACATGACTGTTGGAGAAAGGCTATGGACTCTGAAATTTAGGCCCTTAAGGACACCCAAACTTGGTCCATTGTGGATCTTCCTCCAGGAAAATCTCCAGTTGGTTGTAAATGGGTGTATAAGGTAAAATATCTTGCAAATGGTACCATAGAGCATTATAAAGCCCATTTGGTTACAAAGGGCTATACTCAATTAGAAGGGGTTGATTACTTTGATACATTTTCACCTGTTGCTAAAATTACTACTGTTAGAGTTTTACTTTCTATTGCAGCTATCAAACAGTGGCATTGGGAACAATTGGATGTTAACAACGCTTTCCTTCATGGAGAGGTCTATATGTCTATTCCTGTTGGTTATGCCTCTCTTGGTCCAAACAAGGTTTGCAAGCTCAACAAGTTCTTGTATGGGCTGAAACATGCCAGTAGACGATGGCATGCCAAGCTATCTTCAGCTCTTTTTTCCTTGGGATTTTCTCAATCTGAAGCTGACCACTCCTTATACACTATAATCACTCCTCACAACTTCACTGCTCTTTTGGTTTATGTTGACGATATTGTCTTGACAGGTGATTCAATTGAAGAGATTAACCATGTGAAGTCTTTTCTGCATCAGCAATTTCAAATTAAAGATCTTGGTCACTTACGATATTTTTTGGGCTTAGAAATTGCAAGATCAACTTCTAGTATTTTTCTCAACCAATGGAAATATGTGTGTGAAATCCTTGAAGAAACTGGTTATCTTGGTGCTAAACCAGTCTCAACACCTCTTGATCCGCATGCAAAGCTCTCTTCTACTGATGGTGCTGCCTTGGAGGATCCTTCCTCATATCCCAAACTCATTGGTAGATTACTCTATCTCACTCATTGTCGCTACCCGCGAAAATCAACAGAGTCGCCACTAACATATTTATCCTGAAAAGGAAGGGAATGCCAGCAAACCACGAAACAAAACACCGGTCTCACGACCAGAGAAGAGGGTAAGGGAGTCGGTTACGCGAGGGGAAGGTATTAGCACCCCTCGCGCCCATCGTACTAGATGGTATCCTGTTAGGTGCCAAATTGTGTTTATATTTAGTTTAATTAATGGCACCTTTCGACCGTTTTTATCGGATATTCGTACAATTCCCTGAAGTTTTAGATAATTATTTATAGTTTATAATATTAAGCTTTCATTTTATGTTAATATGTGTTTTAGTTATGATTTTTGTAGGTTTTAGCCAATTTTGGGGAAGTTTGGAGCTTGTTTTGAGCTTTGCAAGAGAGTGCCTGGCAGAAGTATGCGCGCGTCGCGCTGGGATGTGGGCGCGTCGCGCCCTGGGCAAGATATTTTGGAGCTTCCAAGCAGAGAGTTGCGCGCGTCGCGCGCATGGGCGGTTTATAGTTTTAAGTGTATTGGCGCGAAGCGCGCTGGAGGGCGCGACGCGCCCTGGACAGAATTCAGAAATGCTATATAAAGGGGTTTTCAGATATTTTGTGTTGGTTGGTTGATCTTGAGAGCTAAAGAACACTTGTGCACTGTAGCAAACAAAGAATCGAAGATTGGAAGCTTTGATCGTCGATTAATCGCCTTTGATGCTTGTTGATCTTCATCCTTTACTTCTTGAGCAAGCTACCATTTTCATGGATAGCTAAATCTCTTTTGTATCAAGATAAGATGTAATCTTCCTAGCCTTTTGTAGGTTTTTCTTGTGAATATATGTGTATGAACAAGTGATGATCAATATAGATGGTTTAGTTTGTTTATTAAAGCTTTTTCTTTGGTATAAGTGTTTGAGACATCAATGTTTGTATCTAGACCTAACTAATCATCTTTCAAACTATAAGTTGCAGACATGGATTTAGAGTTTGACGTTTACTAAGTATCGGTTCTTAAAACGTTATTTGTATTGTTTAAACGGTGGAGAAATCGTCGGTTAAACAATACGGTAAATCTAACTATATCGTTGCGGACACGGACGATATAGGTGTCGATACGTAATTATATTGATCGTTAGCAAGTTCATAAGCATCTATTTATAAGGAAACATACAAATTTAGGTCGATGAAATCGAATCTTGATACATTTTCTTTAACTTAGAACTTTCATTAATTTACTCTTTGCTACTAAAAGAATTGAATGATCTTTTGCAAACCCAAATTTAAAGTAACATTAACTCAAGACAAAATAGGCTATAGAACGGCGGTGATATCGCAATAATCCCTGTGGATACGATAATAGCGAAAAGTACACCACAATACTCTTTCAACAAAATGGCGCCGTTGCCGGGGATTGTTGTTTAGATATTGCAAGCATTGCAATAGTTTGTTTTGTATTGAGTCTTATAATTAATATCTTGTTTCTAAATTTATTTTCCTTGTGTTTGTTAATTTGCTTGGTTTGTTTTTCAGATTACAGTTTATGCGAGGACGTGTACCTGCAGATCAACTCCTTTTTGATCCTGAGATTGAGAGGACTGCTCGTAGAGAGAATAGCAAAACTCGTAGGAGGAGACAACTAGCTAGGGAAAGAAGACAGCAACAAGAGGCATCTTCTTCTTCAACTCCTGTCGAAAACTTAGTTGAGGAAGAAATGGCTGCGGATCCTCCAGCTCGAGGGCCATGTGTTAACAGCCCTCGTCTCAATGCACAATTTGCTCGTGATCAGGCCAATGGAAGAAACTCCGAAATGAAGACGGGGTTACTTCAATTATTATACCAAAATCCGTTCACAGGGGCAGATCACGAGGATCCATTTACTCATCTAACAAAGTTCTACGAGATTGCCGGAACAATTGGTGCTCCGGAAGACCAAGAAGAGCAGGTGTTCAGGAGACTTTTTCCTCATTCCTTAATTGGAAAAGCTAAGGAATGGTACCTTGATCAACCTAATAATGTCATGACAAATTGGAACGAGTTAGAAGAGAAGTTCTTGGATCGGTTCTTTCCTCACAATAGGTTCATGGAAGCGAAAACTTCTATTGCGGTGTTCTCTCAAGGGTCGAATGAATCTCTCAATGAAGCATGGGAGAGGTTCAAGTCCATGGTTAGAAAGTGCAAAGGTCATGGGTTTGATGAGTTGTCTCAAATCCATATCTTTAGAAATGGACTCCAACCTCAACCAAAAACTCTTTTAGATGCTACCGCGGGTGGTTCGTTGATGTCAAAAACTGCTGCAGAAGCGATTGCTATCATTGATAGAATGGCTTTGAATGATCATCAAGGGCAACACAACCGTAGTGCATTGCAAAGAAAACCGGGAGTTCTTGAATTGAATACTAGTGATGCAATACTTGCTCAAAACAAGTTATTGACACAACAAGTAGAATTGCTCACTCAACAAATGTCAAAACTCCCTCAACAAATCAAAGAGATAAATGGGAGCCCTTCTAAAAATCAACATGTGATGTGTTGTGAATTGTGTAGGGGTGACCATCAAACAGGTTTTTGTCCTCCACCGGGTGAAGAGGTGAATTATGTGTCTAATCCTAATCAAGGATATGGTGGAAGACAACAACAACAACCTTACAACAATAACCAAGGTTACCAACAAAGAGGTAATCAAGGTTATCAACAAGGATGGAGGCCGGAAGCGGGCCCATCGAATCGTCAAAATCCTTATCAAGGCGGTTACAATCAACAACCTCAACAAACAAAGCTTTCTATCGAGGACACTCTTAGCCAATTCATGCAATTGCAAATTGCAAGCCAAAAGAGTACGGATGCCGCAATTAAGAACCTTGAAACTCAAGTCGGGCAATTGTCAAAGCAACTTGCCGATCAAAACAAAGGTCCTTTTCCGGCTACTACACAAGAAAATCCTCGTGAGCATTGTAAGTCAATTCTAACTCGTAGCGGTAGAAAAATTGATATGGGTGTAGGAGAAATAGTTGAGGAGGAAATTGTTGAGAGTGAAAAAGATAGGGTGATTGAAGTAGAAAAAAATGTTGAGGGTGATTTAGTTGAAAATGAGAAAGAGAAAGAATTAGTGGAAAAAGAAACTCTTGAGAAAGTTGTAGAAAAAGAGAGAAAAAAATTGAGTGTGAGTGAAAAGGGAAAGAAGAAGGTGGATGATTCTATACAAGTGAAGAAATTACCTTACCCTCCCGGTCCGTCAAAGAAAGAAGATACAAAGCACTATGCTCGGTTCTTGGACATTTTTAGCAAGTTGCAAATCAATGTCCCTTTTTCCGAAGCATTAGAGCAAATGCCGATGTATGCAAAATTCATCAAAGACATCATCACTAAGAAGAGAAGATTCTTGGATCCGGAGGTAGTAACGGTGAGCTCTTGTTGTAATGCGTTAATTCAACGCACTACTCCGATAAAATCAAATGATCCTGGGCGGGTAACCTTACCGGTGTCTATTGGAAATGTTCACATAGGCAAAGGTTTGGTAGATACCGGTTCTAGCATTAATTTGATCCCATTGTCTATGGTGAGAAGATTAGGAATCAATGATTTGAAGCCGACAAGAATGACGTTATCATTAGCAGATAAATCCACAGCTCACCCTCATGGAGTTACGGAAGACTTGCTTGTCAAGGTTGACAAATTTTGGTATCCTGTTGATTTTATCGTCATAGACATGGAAGAAGATCCTGAGATTCCATTGATCTTAGGAAGGCCTTTTATGAAGACGGCCCGAATGATGATCGATATTGATGATGGCTTAATGAAATTAAGGTACCAAGATGAAGAATTATGTCTTGATCTCTTTGAAGCCATCAAGCATCCTAATGATGAGGATGATTGTTTTAGAATCGATGCTACCGAAAGGGCTATTATGAAAGTGGAGAATCAAATGCACTTGTCGAATCCTCTTGAGAAGACTTTAATGGAAGCTCTCGAAGTTCTCACCAAAGATCAAGAGAAGGAAATTGAAGATTGCTTGAGAAATTTAGAGGCTTGTGAGGAGATGAATCCATTTGAAACTCAAATTGAAGAGTTGAAGGATGAACCTAAAGTTGAAGAGCAAAAGGTGGAGTTGAATGTGTTACCATCTCACTTGAAATACGTGTTTCTCGGTGACAATTCTACTAAGCCGGTTATCATTAATAGTGGTTTGTCTAACAAGGAAGAGCATCGATTGAAGGAAGTGTTGACGAAGAATCAAGAAGCAATAGGATGGGTTTTATCCGACTTGAAGGGTATTAGTCCGGCCTATTGTATGCATAAGATTATGTTAGAAGATGATTTTCGGCCCGTGGCACAACCTCAAAGGCGATTGAATCCAACCATGAAAGAAGTTGTTAGAAAAGAGGTTGTGAAGTTATTAGAGGCGGGGATGATTTATCCCATCTCCGATAGCGAATGGGTGAGCCCGGTGCATGTGGTTCCTAAGAAGGGTGGATTGACAGTTGTGAGAAATGAGAAGAACGAGTTGATTCCTTCGAGAGCGGTGACCGGGTGGCGTATGTGTATTGATTATAGGAGGTTGAACCAAGCAACAAGAAAAGATCACTTTCCATTGCCTTTTATGGATCAAATGTTAGAGAGGTTAGCCGGAAGAAATTTCTATTGTTTCTTGGATGGTTATTCGGGATACAATCAAATATCAGTGAATCCGGCGGACCACGAGAAAACTGCTTTTACATGTCCTTTTGGCGTTTTCGCTTACCGAAGAATGCCATTTGGACTATGTAATGCTCCTGCAACATTTCAAAGGTGCATGCAAGCTATCTTCTCTGATTTGATTGAGAAAAGCATCGAGGTGTTCATGGATGATTTTTCTGTGTACGGGTCGTCATTTGACTTGTGCTTAAAGAACCTTGATGTGGTAATGGAGAGATGCATTGAAACAAATTTGGTTCTCAACTGGGAGAAATGCACTTTCATGGTGACGGATGGGATTGTTCTTGGCCACAAGGTTTCTTCGAAGGGTCTTGAGGTCGATCCGGCAAAAATTGAAGTTATTGAAAAACTTCCCCCTCCGGTGAATGTGAAAGGCATAAGGAGCTTCTTGGGACATGCTGGGTTCTATAGAAGATTCATCAAGGATTTCTCCAAGGTCGCAAAGCCTTTGAGTAATTTGCTCAACAAAGGTATGGAATTTAATTTTGATGAATCATGTCTAAAAGCTTTCCTAGAACTTAAAGCAAATTTGACCACCACACCCATAATTGTCGCTCCTAATTGGTCGCTTGAGTTTGAACTCATGTGCGATGCGAGTGACTATGCGGTTGGTGCGGTCTTAGGCCAAAGGAAGAACAAACAATTCCATGCTATACATTATGCGAGCAAAGTTTTAAATGAGGCACAGGTTAACTATGCCACTACCGAAAAAGAATTGCTCGCAATTGTATTTGCATTGGAAAAGTTTCGCTCTTACCTCATTGGTTCTAAAGTTGTGTGTTATACTGATCATGCCGCAATCAAATATCTTCTCACCAAGCCTGATTCAAAACAGAGGCTTATTCGGTGGATTCTTTTGCTTCAAGAATTTGATCTTGAAGTGAAAGATAAGAAAGGTACAGAAAATTTGATTGCGGATCATTTGTCTCGGTTAGTGAATACCGAGGTGACAAACAATGAAAAAGAGGTGAGGGAAGAATTCCCCGATGAAAAACTGTACATGGTACAAGAAGTTAGACCCTGGTTCGCAGATATGGCTAATCACAAAGCATCTGGCTGGATACCGGAGGATCTAACTTGGAATCAAAGAAAAAAGTTTTTAAACGATGCTAATTTTTATGTTTGGGACGATCCTCACTTGTTTAAGTTGAGTAGTGACAATCTTTTGAGAAGATGTGTCGCGGATGAGGAGGCAAAAAGCATTTTGTGGCATTGCCACAATTCGCCTTATGGTGGTCATTTTAATGGTTTGCGTACGGCCACAAAAGTCCTTCAATCGGGATTTTGGTGGCCTACTTTGTTCAAAGATGCTTACCACCATGTTGCCTCATGCGACAGTTGTCAAAGAACTGGTGGAATAGGGAAAAGAGAGGAAATGCCCCTCCAAAGTATTGTAGAAGTTGAGGTATTCGATTGTTGGGGCATTGATTTTGTTGGACCATTCCCTTCCTCAATGTCAAATGAATACATCTTGGTAGCTGTTGATTATGTGTCTAAGTGGGTGGAAGCGATTGCTTCACCCAAAGCAGATGGTAAGACCGTGATAAAGTTTTTGAAGAAAAATATATTTTCGCGGTTTGGCTCGCCAAGAGTGATAATTAGTGATGGTGGATCTCATTTTTGTAATGCTCCGCTTGAAAAAGTGTTGGAGCAATATGGAGTCAAGCACAAGGTAGCTACTCCATATCATCCACAAACAAATGGGCAAGTTGAGAGGACCAATCGAGAGATTAAGAGAATTCTTGAGAAAACTGTGTCTAGTTCTAGGAAGGATTGGTCAATGAAGTTAGATGAAACCTTGTGGGCGTATCGGACCGCTTTCAAAGCACCGATCGGTCTTACACCATTCCAAATGGTGTATGGTAAAAGTTGCCACCTTCCCGTAGAACTAGAGCATAAGGCATATTGGGCCTTGAAGCTTTTGAATTTTGACCACAAGTTGTGTGGAGAGAGAAGAAAAATCCAACTTAATGAGTTGGAAGAGATGAGATTGCATGCCTATAAGTCCAATTCGATTTACAAGGAAAAGACCAAATTCTATCATGATAGTAAGGTTAGAATGAAGGACTTTAAGGTAGGGCAATTAGTTTTACTCTTCAATTCCCGGTTAAGACTTTTTCCGGGAAAGTTGAAGTCTAAATGGTCCGGACCGTTTTTGGTCAAAGAAGTGAGAAGCCAAGGGGCTATTGTGATAGAGGACCAAAAATCAAACCAAGAGTGGGTAGTAAATGGTCAGAGGTTGAAGGTGTATCGAGGAAGCGATTTTAATCGTGAAACTTGCGTTTTATCGTTTGGTGATCCTTGATTGCCTTTGACCGTCGAGCTGACCGACGTTAAACAAAGCGCTCTTGGGAGGCACCCCAAGTTGTATATATTCACTTGTATTTGTGTTATTTTTGCAGGTGGGATTTTTGAGTTGTCGTCGAGCCAGAAACGATCTACCGGTATTTTTGGGCGTGCTGAAACAATGCAGTTTTTCTGCTGTTTCTGGTGTAGCGCGCGTCGCACCCATATGCGCGCGTCGCGCGCTATGTGTACTCAAGGACCCCTTCCAGGCAGAGATGAGGGCGTGTCGCGCCGAGTCTGCGCGCGTAGCGCGCTGTGCGTATTTTTGAAAAAAAAAAAAAAATAATTTTGTTTGGGCCCACCCATGCTGGGCCTGACCCAAACCGAGGTTAGAAGGGGAGTTAGGGTTTTTGGAGGTCTGTTGCCTCCATTGTTTCACCCTTTTCCTCTTTGTTTCAAGAAAAAAAAAAAATCAAACACACACAAAGCTCTTAGTTCCTTGTGCAATTTCCTCACTAATTTTCGTCTCCCCATAATCATCATCATCAAAGGTTTGTTCTTGTTCCCTTCTCTTTCCATTAACTTAGTTTAGAAGTTAGGTTTTTAGATTTAGGAATTTCTTGATAATTTTGAAAAATTAGGGTAGAAAACATGTTATTGCTGTATATAATGCTTGCTGGGACCCTTAGAAGGGAGGAGAAGCTTGTTCTCCTCTTCTGTTTTGCATAAAATTGAAGAATTTTTCTGGGTTTCGCAGAGCGCGCGTCGCGCCCTGTTCAGCGCGCGTCGCGCCCTGGGTTAAATTTTGAATTTTTTTTATGCATTCTGTGAAGTTGTATAGGGTCTGTTTTGTGATTGATGATGAATGTGGATTGATGTAGGCTATTAAAATTGAGGTTATGCTAACTTTGTTTCAATTTGTGTGTGTTTTGTTTGATTTTAAATTTGTGCAGGAATGGCACCCTTTTTAAAGAGAAAGAAGACTGGTTCTGGTGAGGGATCTTCCTCACAAGCTGGCAGGTTTGATCGGACGAGGTTTCTAGGTCCGGAGCAAGAGGCGAGGTACCATGAGCTTGAAAGCCGCGTTGTGTGGAGTGAACGCACGGTGGTTCCTATTGACCACGGCCTCTTCCAAAGGGCGTGGACTGCTTTGTCTGAAACATGCTGGGACAAGTTGTTCACTCCACCACAATTCTATCAGGTGGAGATTGTTAGAGAGTTTTATGCAAATGCCTTGCCTCCTAGCAGTTGGACAGGTACTGAAGCTTATCCGTTTAAAACATGGGTGAGAGGTAAGGCCATTGATTTTAGCAAAGAGGCTATTTTTGATTTTCTGGATAACCCTCTTGCTTTGGTAGAAGAGTGTCAGTACCATCCCAGGTTGAATAGAGGAAATTGGGATGCAGACAGCATTAGGGACAGGATTTGCAGGACTGGTTTCACCTATACTCTGACTAAAGCTGGGCTGCCAAAGACTTTTACTCGTAGTCAGTTGACGGAGGAGGCTCAGTTGGTGGCTTCGGTGGTCCTTTACAACATTAGGCCACGGAGTCACACTTCTTCCCTCACCATTGATACGGCAGGTTTGGTTCAGGGTATTCTGAATAGTGATAACATTGATGTGTCCAGGATTGTGGCGAATGAGCTGAAAAGAGTCGCCCTGAATGGGACTCTTCATGGAGATGGGGTGAAATGTAGGTTGATTTTTCCTGGTTTAATAATGGGTTTGTGCAGGAAGGCTGGTGTCCGGTTCCCAACTGGTGGGATGATCCCCATGGATGGTATTATAGATGATATTTTTGCTAACAGGTACTGTTTGCCTGGAGGTCGTCCTTTTGGTGTTGCTGCTGGTGCATCTGACCTTCCCGATGCTTCTCAGGCTGTTCCGGTTGCTGCTACACCGCCTGCTGGTCCACAGTATGGTGATGCAAGTGATTGGAACTATCAGATGCATATGGCGCATCAGAGAGCGTTTATGTTTTTGCAGGATTCTATCCGGCAGCTTTCTCTGCAGCAGCCTGTTGGTTCCAGGGATGATTTATCGGCCTATGCTGCATGGCCTGAGGGCAGGCCAGATCCTGAGGAGGGGATGGAGCAGGATGATCCGGAGACTTCCGATGAGGAGTAGACTTTGTTTTTTATTATTGCTTTATGTTTTATTGTTTTTAGTTTTATGTTAGAACAGTTTTTAGTTGTCTTTGTTTTTAATTTTGTTCCATCCTGGTGGATGAGGTACTTTGAAAGGCTAAGTTTACGCCTTTGGATAATTAACACCGTTTGGTGTGGGTTTTATTTTATATAAGTTCAGTTTATTTTATTTTTGCATTTATTTATTTTTAAGTAGTTTATTTTAGTTTAGTGTTTATATTTTAGAAATAATGGTTTGACAAGTTGTCCTGATGATTAATTAGCTGGAACACAAATTTTTATTGCCACGATGAATTTGGATGATGCAACACAATTTGAGTGGTGATGATATAAGTTGAAAACTGTACGCGCAAGGTACATCCTTTATCGTTTTATTTATCAAGTACCTTTGATTCTGATGCTTTTAATTGTACAAATTAGTTGTCATTAATTTCTGTGGATAAAATTAGTTCAATTGTGAATCACTTTAGCCTAGCTGTAGTTGTGAGGAGACTTTCCACTGTGTATATATATAAATTGTGCTGGATACCAGCAATGTGCGTTTTAACTCGTTTTTATTATGATTAATCTTGCATTGTTATTAAATTGTGTTAAGCATGAAAGTGATCAAGGCGTTTTGTTCTGCACTACGAGTATAACTTCTCTTCCAAATATAACCTACCCGGTGAGTGTGTGAGTATTTGCTAACCACTTTGAGCCATTTTGCCAAGATTCAATCGGTATCATGTCATGCCTTATAATTGCCGATTTTTGATTTGAATCTTGATGACTTTCTTTGAACCTTGAAAAGTACCATGAAATGTGGTTAGGATTGATTCCTTTTCGCCTTAGAATAGGGAGCATTCGTGATTATGTGGTGGTAATATTCAAGTTGGGGAGAATAAAATTTTGATCTTGGTTGTATTGGTGTGTAGAAGAAAATAAATAATTGCTCAAGAGAGAAAAAGAAAAAGAAAAAAAAAAAAGAGAAAAAGAAAAAGGAAAAGAGAAGAGCTTTGTATATAGCTAGTTCTTTTAAAATAAAAAGATGAACTCTTGAGCAATAAAATTGTGTGATCGGTTGATAAGGATGTGTGGATATAATCATGATTTGAATGCTCTCTTAGGAATTGACCCCTTTTGTTTCAATGGCCGTGAGATATGAGACACTTCCTTGTTAACCAAGCCAAGCTACAACCCGAAAGTCCTTAGTGATTCATGCTTATATACTTTTTATATATCTTATGCTTAGATGAGTTTATAATTAATTCGGTATGTTTGCGTCATTGTCTGGTGAGTGTTAGGATCCTCCATTTTTGTTCTCTCAGTAGAGAAATACGTAGGTGTGATTCATTCTTGAACTTCTTTTGCTTTGTGGAATTTCTGACATAGAATTTGTATATAGGATTAGCATTGTTATCATGGTACTTTGATGAAAACTGGTCTTTGTGATCTTTGTGTACTTTTGGAATTTGAACCATTCAATTGTTCTTGTTTCTACCTTGTTGTTTCATTTGTGATATTTTGTGTTCCCGGTAATTTATCATTGTGTTGTTTGAGGACAAACAAGAGTTTAAGTTGGGGAGAGTTGTTAGGTGCCAAATTGTGTTTATATTTAGTTTAATTAATGGCACCTTTCGACCGTTTTTATCGGATATTCGTACAATTCCCTGAAGTTTTAGATAATTATTTATAGTTTATAATATTAAGCTTTCATTTTATGTTAATATGTGTTTTAGTTATGATTTTTGTAGGTTTTAGCCAATTTTGGGGAAGTTTGGAGCTTGTTTTGAGCTTTGCAAGAGAGTGCCTGGCAGAAGTATGCGCGCGTCGCGCTGGGATGTGGGCGCGTCGCGCCCTGGGCAAGATATTTTGGAGCTTCCAAGCAGAGAGTTGCGCGCGTCGCGCGCATGGGCGGTTTATAGTTTTAAGTGTATTGGCGCGAAGCGCGCTGGAGGGCGCGACGCGCCCTGGACAGAATTCAGAAATGCTATATAAAGGGGTTTTCAGATATTTTGTGTTGGTTGGTTGATCTTGAGAGCTAAAGAACACTTGTGCACTGTAGCAAACAAAGAATCGAAGATTGGAAGCTTTGATCGTCGATTAATCGCCTTTGATGCTTGTTGATCTTCATCCTTTACTTCTTGAGCAAGCTACCATTTTCATGGATAGCTAAATCTCTTTTGTATCAAGATAAGATGTAATCTTCCTAGCCTTTTGTAGGTTTTTCTTGTGAATATATGTGTATGAACAAGTGATGATCAATATAGATGGTTTAGTTTGTTTATTAAAGCTTTTTCTTTGGTATAAGTGTTTGAGACATCAATGTTTGTATCTAGACCTAACTAATCATCTTTCAAACTATAAGTTGCAGACATGGATTTAGAGTTTGACGTTTACTAAGTATCGGTTCTTAAAACGTTATTTGTATTGTTTAAACGGTGGAGAAATCGTCGGTTAAACAATACGGTAAATCTAACTATATCGTTGCGGACACGGACGATATAGGTGTCGATACGTAATTATATTGATCGTTAGCAAGTTCATAAGCATCTATTTATAAGGAAACATACAAATTTAGGTCGATGAAATCGAATCTTGATACATTTTCTTTAACTTAGAACTTTCATTAATTTACTCTTTGCTACTAAAAGAATTGAATGATCTTTTGCAAACCCAAATTTAAAGTAACATTAACTCAAGACAAAATAGGCTATAGAACGGCGGTGATATCGCAATAATCCCTGTGGATACGATAATAGCGAAAAGTACACCACAATACTCTTTCAACATATCCACGCCTGTGTCTAAAACTATGGGTGTGTAAGCAAACTGCACTAACCTGGACTAAAATGCATGCAAAATGTAGGGAAAAGAAAGAATTGTGCTCGCACGGGCCCTACCCTGCTGCCTACGTATCTGTTTTGCAGAATCAGAGCTACTGTAGCTCGGCTAACTAATTTTTGTTTGTTTTGTGTTTTTTAGGTGAACGAGTTACATTCGCACTCCGCTGCTCGACCTTTGGAGTCTTATGCTTAGGAATGGAGCGGAAATAACAAGCTCTTAAGAAAAGAAAATCAAATATTGTGGTTTGTGTTTTAAAGAATGCATGAGGAAAACCTAAACTAAGGGGAGAAAGCTTGCTACCTATGTTATCATACAAAGGGTACAAGTCTAAGCTACGCTAGCAACCTATGGGGAGAAGCGAATGCAAACAAGAATATCACACAAACGAGTCTCGCTCGTAAAGCAAACAACCTACTGGCGCAGGCCAAGTAGTAGAAAAGCGGTCCCGCCATAGCCAAGGGGAACGGATCACCCAAGTCAACCAAGCATTAGACCTCGCACAAAGCGATCGGGCCATACACAAGAGGAGCGAATCCCTCTCAGCAACAAAGTCGTCACAGATCTAAAAGGAAAACGGTGCATGCGTACACCGAGCATCAACGTCGGTCAACGTGAGCTATAGGAAATGCGGGGGTTCGACTCCATGAACCCTTTACCTGACATACTCGATAACAGGATCTTGTGCTAGTTCAGAAGCAAGCAACGCGTAACGTGCGCTTACTGAACGGACTCAATGAGACTGGGCGGGGTTGATTGCTAACCCTTTCCGCATGCCTTCCATGAGGACTTAACAGAGTGCCTTTAAAGGTCTTATTACACCGTGACTCCCTGCCGCAAAGCATAAATATAAACACACCAACAAAAACAAAGCCTCTTTCGAGGGCTTGGCCAGATGAATTCCTAAATCCTACTTCTTATGTTATTGGATGATGCAAAAACGCGGTAAAGTACGAGAAAAGATAAAATGAAACGGGATAAATACCAAACAGATTATGATCCGTAAACTGCAGCAGAATAAGAAAGAAAACCAGAGATCCCGCAAGCGAGCTAGCAAAGCAATAGCAAATAGTCAGCACACCGATTAGCCATATAAGCAAACAAGGGTCGACGTCGTGAAAATAAATCACGCATCGACGTATGCAACTAGCATAATCACAATACACCTGTAAGAGGAACAAGCAAACCAAGCAAGCAGATATAAAGTAAGAGAAATGTGTCTCCAAGATGAGAACACGACACGAGTGAATGAAATTGTATCCCGCAAATAAAGCGGAACACTCAAGTAATAAGCGTCGATCGGTGACTATCCAAAAGCCATGCACACTAGCACACAAGTTAGAGATAACAAACATCGCAATCGGAATTGCGTTGGTGCTTTACACCGAAAAAGGATAACGGAATGAGAAATTTGACATTAACACACTTTTTAAACATAAATCGAGCGAAAGTAAGATAACAACCAGAAATAGCACTCAAATGTTAGTCAAATATGTACACAAGTATTATGGAAACCAAAGCAAGTATTTACAAGTCAAAAGGTACACCGAAACGGTAAAATCGGGTAAAAACGATAAAAACTAAACTTGTCGGAATTAAACAAAAATTTCATGGTAAGCTAAAAACGTGTCAAGGAACTCAAAAATGCAGTCGGAATTTATTAAATCGGCCCGAAGGCACGACTTCCGAAACGGGACAGTAGCAAAAACGGTAAAAAAAGTCGGCCGAAACCGAAAATAAACTGTACAAACAACTCCAAAAACATTAATTCATATGGAAAATATTATTCACATGCTCAAAAACTCTAAGTGAATCAATAGATATGACAAAAGGAAACAAAGCCGACACGACGCACGTAAGTAGCAAAACCGAGCCAAACGCAACAAATAGGCAAAACAGAAAAGTGCAGCACCTCAATAACAACTAGTAGCACAAGGAAACACCAATTCAACACTTAGAAACAAGTCACAACCAAAATCAACAAGTTCTATGTCAAAAGAAAACAATTAAATGTCAAATTTCATGAGTTGTGAAGATGGAAGTGTAGTGTAAAGGGAACAAGTGAAAATTCTGCATAATTGTGCTGCTAAAACAGTCCCATAAAAAAATGCTCCTAAAACACATATAAACTCAAGAGAAAGTATCACCACAATAGCACAAAGATAGCACATGTTTACAAGTAGAAATATGACACGAAAACATGGTTTCAAGTAGCAATTAGAGTATCAAACTTGCTGCATTTTATTGATAAAAAACCAGTCCCTAAAAAAGGCCTTAAAATCATTACTAAACTCAATACAAAGTTTCATATAAGTTGGCAAAAGATAACATGTACTTGTAAGTGAAATTTGGATATGGAACATAGTTTTAAAGTGGTAATAGCAACGCAAATGTAATCAAAATCAAACCAAGTTTAGAAACATTTTCATGTGGTAAATCAAACATCAACATAACATTGAAGTGCCAAACAAGTTTCAACCAAAACAAAATTTCTATAACACTCTCAACATACATCAAAACAAGTGTATAACTTAAGCATCAACCAACACTTTTTTATGCAACATCTCAACAAATAGAATCATTAACAAATCAATATCAAGCATTGCCAAGCATTTTCCCTCAACAAAATCAACTCAAGTGCACAAAAAACACATTAACATAGTGCAAATAAACTTTCAGCATTGCTATTTTTAACAACATGATTCTCATTCACATTAGAATGTCAAAAACATTAATAAAATCACATAAACTTCCAGCACTATTCACATCATTGAAATGACATTAGAAACTCATAAAATCAACACTAAACCATAAGAAAATGTCAACAATTAACAACCACAACAATGCCTTTCAATCTTTCATCAATTATAGTCAAAAATCAACTCTCACACTCATTTTAACAAACATGTTATGTGCCAATTTTAAATTCATGAACAAACTCAACATATCATCAACATACACCATCACTATTTTTGTAAATTGAATCAAGTAAGCATTAAATCATCCTCCATTCAATTATTATCCATCAATTAACATCAATATCATCAACAATCAATTTTTATATTCAAGTAGCATATTAATTCACATTAACAAGCAACAAATACTAACATCAAACAAGAATTGAAGTGAATTACCAAGAATCAAATGAAGAGATCAAGATCGGATGAACACGAACACGACGCGAACACGACACGAACACGAACGCGAATCTGAGGGATCTAGGGAGGGAGTAAGGCGCGCAAGAGTGTGGAGAGAGAGGTCTTTGAACTTCAATTGATGATCAATGAGGGAATAAGATCTTCATCCTTGTCTTGATCTTGATGTGTTCATGAGACTTGATGAAGATTGTTGGAGATTTTTGAGTAATTTGGTGGTTTTGATTCAAGAGAATTGAGAGAAAGTGTTTTTGATCTTTTTGGGAGATTTTAAGTTAAGAGAGAAAATGAGGGAAAATGACTTATATAGTGTGAGTGGTGAAATGTCCAAAACGCCCTTAATTATCTCTTTTTTGCTCGTTTTCGAGGAAATGTGACTCGGCGCGAAGTTCAAAAATGGGACCAACGTCAACTCGAAGATGACTAAATTTGTGACTCATAGCCGCGAGAATCGTCTCAATACGATAAGCAATAAAGAAATTACGCGCGTTTAAATGACGAGAAACGTCGATTCATCTGGCGCGACTGTGCATAATTTTTGTGAGTACCGCTCAAGAAACTCGATAAAACCCCATCTTCGGTTTGAAATATGAACAAGCATGTGTGACGAAGAATCGAAGCTAACGAAATTTCCGAGAAAATGCCGTTGGAATGGACTTCATACGATAAAAATCGAAGAAGTTATGAATTTTCAAACTTGTCGCGACATACCCGAAAACACACTTTTCACTGAAAAACATGACGCTCTCCAAAATGCTGGGCATTTTCGGTGCATAATTGGTCGATGGCCCGAACATATGAAATCTTGAGAATAATGGCACGGAGCTCTAGTTAAATTTTCGAGCGAATCTGACAAGCAGATCATGAGATACTAATTTTCTAAGGCCCGAAAACCTACATTCAGCACCATTTTTCACTGCGAACTCTCCAGTAATTTGCAAATTCGACCACATTCCTCACAAAATTGGTTTCTGAGCCAAACACGAAAGTTGTAGGGAACGTCGAAACAGTCACGGCCTTGGGGAACCAAGCTCATAACACACTCCATCTAAGACTTATGAATTTCTTCGCATTATCACCGTATAAACCAATTTTTACGTCACATTTCCTTAAAACCATGAAAACTCTTTAATTTTCTTCCCTCTTCGAACGGCGAAATAAACGTCTTTGATAATTTATAGCTCAAATAAAGAGGGCAAATTTTGGGGTGCAACACTCACACCCGCCCTAATGTGTGTTTTGTAGTTCAACACCTCAGTCAATTCGTGGCCAACCCTTTGATTCCACATTACCAAGCTGCTATTCGCATTCTGAGATACCTGAAGGGTGCTCATGCGCATGGTATTTTTCTTTCTAGAAACAGTTCCTTGACACTTAATGGTTTTGCAGATTCTGACTGGGCCCATTGTCCCGATACTAGAAGATCTGTCACCGGATTCTGCATTCTACTTGGTAAATCCTTGATCTCGTGGCGCTCAAAGAAGCAAAACACAGTGTCTCGCTCCTCTACTGAAGCATTGCATCTCTGACCTGTGAAATCCAATGGTTGACATATCTGTTTTCTGATTTTCGCATTTAATTTTCTGCTCCTGCCTCAGTATATTGTGATAGCAAATCTGCTATATATTTGGCGCATGATCCTACGTTTCAGAAGCGCAACAAACACATAGAGTTAGACTGCCACGTTATCAGAGAAAAACTATAACCCAAACTCATTCATCTTCTATTGGTTCCTACTGCATCCCAACTAGCATATGTTTTTACCAAACCTCTGCATTCTCCTCTATTCAATTCTTTTTTGTCCAAGTTAGGACTTTGTACGATACACACTCCAACTTGTGGGGAGGTATCAAGATAACTAATATAGTTAGTTACCTTATTCAGTTAGGTTGTTAGCAATAAGTTACCCTTTTGCCCTTTTTGTACTTTGTATATATTAGAAGCTGTACACTATTGGTCAAGATGAGATCATGCAAATGTTCTTTACTTTACACGTGTTTCGTTTTCTCCCTTAACTATGCAATTATCTCAACCTCAATACATTATAATGTTTTTGATATCGTTTTATGCTACTATTTTATGTTCCACTTTTATCTAATCTTATTTTTATATATTAAATAGAAAGTTGTTATCCAAATATGATGAATTTCGTTGTTAATTGATAACGCATAAATGAATAAATACAAAGTTATGTTATCGTCTATATGTGTATGTATAGTTCAATAAATTTTTGTAAAAAACCGAACCAACCGAACCAATCCAAACCACATTGGTTTGGTTCGATTTTATTTCTAAAAATAAACCGAACCAAACCGAACCGCATTTTTTTTCAATTGCGGTTCAGATGATTTTTTAAGTCAAAACCGCCTAAACCGCACCGCGAACACCCCTAGCAACAGGGACCAAAATTGTGGATGAAAAATTTTAATAGGACAATTCTTTAAAGAAAATGGAACTAAAAACAAAATCAACAATATTTAGAGGGACCAAAAAGTTCCCTATATTTAACTACAAATTACTTTAATTTAGTAATATATCCAATCGTTCATCTAACTGTTCGCCCCGCAAATATTCTGTATTTCTTACAGTAGTCATAATACTCCATTAGACGCATTGTTATTTCATATATGGAACCATCTATTTATATACATATTTCTAATTAATCAAAAGTGTAGTTAATTAATTTGAGTTCATCATCTTGTCATGTTGCATATCGATTTCTTACACGCTCAATTAAGTGTAACGTATACGCTATCATTTAGATATATACAGTATATGATTCTTTTAGTTTGAGTAGTATTTATACGTATCCTATATCGCCACCAATACATGTACTATACTTATTATTTTTCATCAATGGCAAAGCAAACTTCACCAATCATCACACTTCTCTCTTTGCTTATTCTCCTTTTCACGATATCAATAACCACAGGTACTATTATTTGCTACATTTTGATCTGAGTTAATATTAATACACCTAAACATTACTAAAATGAGTTAAATATGGGGAACACAATGTCAATTCAATTAATGCAAACTTTAATGATGAATTTGTAGAAGGAACTAAGAAGACGTCATATGGGGTACACAATGTGAATGACTACCACTATAGAAAATTGTTTGTATTTGGAGACTCCTATGCTGACACAGGAAACTTTTTAAACTCGCCATCTTATAAACCTCCCTATGGAATCACATTTCCTCGTCAACCATCTGGAAGATTCTCCGATGGTCGTGTTCTCACCGATTATATTGGTAAGTCTCTCATACTCACTTATGCATTAACAAATATTGATCGTGTTCTTTGTCTTTTATTATAATATCTCTTTACTCATATATATTGGTTGATGTTCTAACAAACACGCATTTATTTTACTTTGAAATATACAAACAGCTTCCACTCTGAATATAAAATCTCCTGCACCATATTCATTGAGAAATTCATCTGATCTTCAATTCGGTATAAACTTTGCCTACGGAGGAACTGGTGTTTTTAATACATTTCTTAAAGGACCGAACATGACTACCCAAATCGACACATTTGAAGAGTTAATCAAACAAAAGATATATACTAAATCCGACATTGATTCCTCAGTTGCCCTTGTCAGTTTTGCTGGTAACGACTATTTTCCATATTTGTTTAAAGATGGGATAAACATCAAGGTAAATGATTTTACTTACTGATGATCACTAACTATTTTTTAATTGTATGTATTATAAATGATAAATTCTATTATATATATGTTGCAGGAAATATTAGTATTCGGCGCTTCACTCATAAAACAGTTGTCAATAAATCTTAAACGCATCCATAGCGTCGGAATAAATAAAATAGCAATTGGATTATTAGAGCCTGTTGGGTGTTTGCCGGTAATAACTAAAACATATGATAAGTGCCATGCCGTTATTAACTTGCTCGTCATGAAGCACAACGAAGTGTTACTCCAAGCTGTGCAAGATCTGAACAAAGAAAATGAATCAGTTTTTGTGACACTAGACCTCTACAAATCTTTTCTCTCCGTAATTGAAACAATGCAGAAAAACTCAACCGTGGGGAATGTGTTGCGACCGTGTTGTGTTCCAGAGAGTTCAATTTATCGGTGCGGAAGTGTAGATGAGAGAGGACAAAAGAAGTATAGTTTATGTGATAATCCGGAGCTTTCATTCTTTTGGGACGATATTCATCCTACTCAAAATGGCTGGGATGCTGTTTACAAGATGGTGCAAGCTTCTCTGTCCCTATAATTTGAAGAGAAAAGCCATTTATAAATATTGTCCTTGGCTTTCAAAAACACCAATTACATGGTGCCTGAGTTATTAAGTAAAGAATAAGGCTAGCTAATGCCATTAAGATAAATAAATAAGTTCCTTTCATGAAAAATAAATAAATAAGTTCATTTCATGATCAATATTTGAATTTGATGTTTTCACATTCTTCTTCTTAATTACTAGTATATTCTAATTAGGGGTGGAAATAGGCTGGGCCGAGCTAGGCTTTTCCAAGCCTGGGCCTGGCCTATCAAAAAAACGGAAGCCTAAGTCTGGCCTGTAGCCTGTCGTAAGCTTATTTTTAGGTCTGAGTCTAGCCTTTTCGAAAGTCTGATTGGCCTGTTAGCCTACATATATAAAAGCCTATTTATTTTAGACATATGTAAATAAGCATTTGAAATAATGTTTAAATAGACTAACTAACTAAAAAAGTAAGAGACTAAAAATTTGTTTGCATTGGCTTATTTTAACTTACATATTAACATTAATTCTGTGAGACTATTTGTTTAAGAGAACTTATTAAAACAATGTTCATCACATTTTTCATCTTATTTTCACAAGGTGTTCAAGATAATCAAATTTTATTGATGTATTTTAATTTAAAGTATAAAACATAACATAATGATATTAAAAAATTATTCATATTTATTTAAATAGGTTGGCCTTATAGGCTTAAAATGCTTTGTTTAGGGCCTGAGGACTAGCCTTTTTAACTATATAGGCTTATAAAAAAGCATAGGTCTTCTCTATTTAAAAAAACGTGTGGCCTGGCGTGAGCCTATATTGGCTAGCCTGTAGGCCCCTGTTATCGGCCTGACCTATTTCCACCTGTAATTCTAATTCAATCCCATTATATCCCATATTGGAATTGGATCCTCTTCAATTTTCTCTCTCTCATGTGCAATTATGAACTATTAAATTAATCTAATTAATCTAATGGTTGACAACAAAGAGGAAAAATATCATTTAAAGAAGATAGAGAAAATTAATTATTATAATGTTATGTGATTAAAAACTAATTATTGTAATTAATTCTTTAGTTACAACATTTGCTCCGTGTGTATTTTTATATATTATAACTATTATTGTTTTTAATTAGAAAATATATAATGATAAATTAACTAAGTAGTTTTTTTTTCACTAAAAAGATATTCATTCAAATTGAAAAATACATATCATTATAAATTCAAGATTGCTAAAAATTGAAATAGGTGAATCTCCAATCAATCTTGCAGCACATAGGTTAATAGCATACAACGACAACATGAAAGTGCGTACAAATATGACAAAATAAATGTCATCAGAATATTCATACTTATGAATCTGCAACATTTGGCGCCCAAGTATTCCTCAGATCTGCAATGTTTTGAAGTAAATGTGTCAATCTGAACCAACAAATACCGTACTAAGACGGGAAAACCAACAAACATTGCACAAGACGATGAAAACTTAAAAACACACAAAAGAAAAAGCAAATCTATATGAATAACCACTTATTTAAATAAAAAAACGGTTTAAACCACCCCTACGATGGAAGAATGAAAAGAGAGAAAAGTTTAGAGGAGAGGAGAAGTTTTATTTGCCAATTAAATCATATAATTAACTAATTAGTTATGATTTATGATAAATAAAAAAATTCAATGTATAAGTTATATGTTTCAACGGTTTCTAAATGACTCATTTTTAAATTAAATAGCTTTAAAGATTTAAGTTTTGAAAAAATAGTAGTCGATATATTGATTTTTTTTCATTTTTATGTTGACAATATGAAAAAAAAAAAGACATTAATTTGTCAGCCACAAATACGTTTTCTAAGTATAATTTTATAATATATTAAAATTATTCTTATTTTTATTTAATAAATAGAAACAATTTAAAATTAGCTAATTAAATCATTGATAGATAATTTTCTCATATATAAATTGTACACCTTAAACCCTATTTTTAGGGAATCATTTTAAAAAAAAATAACGTTTATATAATGAAGTATATTACATTATAATTGATGTATTATAATTTTTTTTTATGTTGACAATATTATAAAATATTAAATTTAAATATTTTTTACTTACATAATTTTCCTATGATGTTATAATAAATAATTATTATTTTCATTTTTATTAAATATAAAAATTAATTTAATTGATTGATTTAATATGTGTAAAAATAATTTCATTATAATCAAATAAAAATATAAAATAAAAATATTTGATAAAGACTATTAAAAAAAAACGTCATACACAGCAAATTATATGGGATGAGATGGGATGCCTTCCTCTTGTCTTTTATTTTCTCAATTTAAGTTATATAGTAAATAAAAATTAAAAAGAAAATTAAAACTGAAATATATTTTCCTCTGTATATTTTTTCTCTCTTCGTTATCAACCCTTAGATTAACCTATTAATGGTTCATAATTGCACATGAGAAAGGGCATGAGAGAAAAAAATTGGAGATAAGCTCTAATTCCCATTATATTAGTTATTCATTTAATAACACTACGACAAAATATATATTTCTTATGAATTTTCACTTTACCCCAATATTAAACTTAAGTAGGAAAAATAGACGCAAAACAAAATTTATACTTTTAAATTTTATTAAAATAAAAACTAATTATTCCTTTGAGGTATGTCTTTCCTTTGGAAGAATTAAGGTGTAATTTTTGTGGTAATAGTGTGGAGACATGAGGTCATTTCTTTTTTGGTTGTTTGGTGGTTAAAAATATTTGGAGTGAAATAGCTTTTTGGGTGGGTAAAGGGGCTTTTTTTTGAAAAAGAGTGTTTATCAAATTTTATGGATTGACACTTTTTCTTTCATAGTAAATTGGTGTTGGATAGAAAATTGGATATAGTTTGGTTTGCTACAACTTGGTGCTTATGGTTGGTTAGAAATGGTGCTTGTTTTCGCAAAGAGGCTTGGAATGTTAACAACACCGTTTGGAATATAAAGATGTTGGTTTGGAGATGGTTGTATTGCGGGAAAATTACTCATCCCAATTATTCTTTTTATGAGTTTTGTAAGAAACCGTTGTACTATCTCTTGTAATGTAATTGGTTAGTAATTTTTCCTTGGCGTGGGATTCCCGTTTCTCTTTTGTAATTGGGTTGGAGAACCCTTAGTTCTCCCTTTTAATGTTATCTTGCTTTCTAAATAAAAGCTAGCATTCTATTGAAATCCAGAGTCGGCCATATTTGCCCGTCCTTACCGTAAAATTAACCGGAAAAATTGTTTTTATTAGGTGTCGGTGTCTGTGCGGGAAAAACCCCAATTCTTATTTATGCAGGCGGGGGGCGGGAGTTGCTAATACCTGCAGTGGACTTTGAGAGCTTACAATTTTCAACAATCTTCTAAGGGTTTCATTGAAATTATATCATAGGCTTCAATTATATTTTGTAATAATGTAAGATGATATGTATAGATTGACATGCTTTGATGATATAAAGAATTATGTAAGATATTCACCATTTGATTAATTCATGTTTGAAATTGAAGTAGCTGCTAAACTCTGCTAATCAAGTTTATATCTTGCATTTCTCTTATAGGGTCAATATTTTAGTATGAGAGTGACAGTGCTATCTGGGATAGTTTTTTTTTTTGAAAAGCAAATAAAATATATAAAAAAGTGAGGGACTAACGGCCAAAAGTATATATAGACCGACAAAAGGGGTACTGAAAAAGTAAAAACTAATAAAACAACAAAGCCGACACAAGGCTGAAAAGTAAAACCTCAAGTACAAGTCTAACCACCCACCAAGTTAGGAGAAAGCCACCGGAGAAAAAACATTAACCCAGAATCTAGACAAAGCTAGATCTCTCCAACCAAGGACACGTGCAAAAACAAAAACCATAGAAACCATCAAGAACACACCCAGAGGGAGGCCGAAGCCACTCACCCCACTATTAACTCAGATACAAGAAAGGGTTCTCTAGACAAGAAGAGAAGGTACAAGAGTTCCCCGAATTCCTACCAAGAAATCATTTTCAAGTCAAGAAAATACTCATATCTTCCACATCTTTTGTTCTCAATTCAGAACTAGAGAAAATGATGCCATTTCGAGATTTTCAAATGGACCAGACCACAACATTCCAAATCATCAACAACTCCCCTCTAGTCCTATGCCCACCACTCAAGGAAAAAAACAACTAGAAAAGGGTCACGACGTCCCTATGCAAAACAGAACAGCAACCCAACCATCTAAAAATTTTATACCAAACAAATGGCACAACCTCGCAAGTCACGAAAATATGAGAGGACAAATCAACAAATAAAGAACAAAAAGAATAGGTAAGAGTCCCCAAGGTCAACTGGATTTCTCTCTTAAGCAAGTTATCTATGGTAGGGATATGATCCCTAAGCAACTGCCAAGATAAAACTATATGATGGAGTTTGTTTAAGATTTTTACCTTTCGAAGTAGTGTTTGGTAGGTAAATAGTCTATTTTTTCTTTAATTCGACTTTTTTTATGCTTTATTGTTCTTTGATGTTCTATTATATTATTATTGTTAATGCATTTTAAAGCAACAGTATAATAGTCTGGAAATGGTAGAAAGTGTCATCATGGGAGCTAGGAAATGTTCCATTTTTTTCTTACCTCCTTTTTATGTGCTATTGTTGTTCTAAATTCATCTTAGGGCAAGAGTATAATAACAAGGCAATGGTAGAAAATGTATTGATAATACCCGATCTAAAAGGTTTCAATATCTGGCAATATGAAGAAAAGCTTTATTATTTGACTTTTAGATGTTGAATTTTGTGTAATTTAGCTTTTAAATTAATTCTTGTGTTGTGCTTAGTCATCCACTATTGTTAGATTTAAACTTAATCAATATTAAAAAGTGTCAAATTGTTTGTTATTTTTACCACTACTATAAAAAACACATTTAACCTCAATTTAGATAGGGGTTTTACCTCGCGGTTTCAAAAGCGAGGTAACAAATGGCTTCATGAAAAGTCTGTCATTTTTTCTCTTAGGTGGACTTCCACCGAGGGATAAAGTGGTACTAATCATGAGTTCGATCACCAGCAACTGCATTTTTTGGATTTTCAAAACTAAAAAAAGTGCCACTTTTTACCTGGGTTTTTAATAATACTCGAGGAGAAATATACAATTTTTTTTATTTTTTATTTAAACCTTTTTTCTTCTTTTCAATTTACAAAACATCAAATTTGTTGACAAATTCTAAATCTTCTTCCTTATAATTAATCAACGACGACAACAACAATAAAAACAAAACCAATAGAATTTTTAAATATTAAATCTCAACAAAAAAAAATTGTTTAACATTAAGTCTCAACAACACCAACAACAAAATCAATAGAATTTTTAGAAATTAAATCTCAATAACAACAACAACAATAACATTAAACATTTTACTTGACACAACAATAACAACTAACATTACTAAGTTACATACATGCTTTCATAACTAACATTGAACATTTTTAACAAGCAATTACAAGATAATAGAATACATTAAAGAACACACCTTGAAACATTTTCCTTCTCTTGAGTTCATCCTAGAGAATGGTGTTGTACTTCATGCAACTACTTTCATTATCATTGTTTTTATTACGTTGAGTCACTACTATAAAACGCGCATACGACAATGCCAAAGTCAACACGGTTCATCAATACACTGTGGTGACATGTCTAAACTGAGGCGCTAACAATTTTTTATTTTTTAATTAAAAAAGTTATCATATAATAACGGTGGAAGGTTTAACCCTCAAATATTTTATTCCTTTAACATCAAGATGCACATTTTCTTTTTTATTTATTTTTAAATAAATAAATAAATAATAAATCGGATATCACTACGGTTGATGATTTTAACCGTTGTGAAATAGTATACCCATATATAAGTGAATTAACTCTCACTTTTTCCCAATAGTGTCGTATCCTTTGCATGTAAATTCTAGCACCAATTTTTTCTCTTCTTCTTCGTCGTCATTAGCCGTGATTCTTGTTCTTCATACATAAGGTATTATTCTTCTTCCATCTTCTTGTTAGATAGTTTCTGATTATCTCTTTTGTTGCATCTTGTTGAATGTTCTCTTTTTTTTTTATTCGTCTTCACGACCTTAATAGGAAT
Organism: Vicia villosa; assembly: GCF_029867415.1. Lineage (NCBI taxonomy): Eukaryota > Viridiplantae > Streptophyta > Magnoliopsida > Fabales > Fabaceae > Vicia > Vicia villosa. Next base: position 1,096,948 of record NW_026705046.1, read on the forward strand.
AAAGTACAAGAAGTATGAAGCTATGTTGAAAACTTCATTCACGTTGTACTTCTTCTTCATAGCTTCACAAATAATATGAACTTTATACTTTGTTACAGTTCCACGACTTCATGTATATCCATTGATGATGTAAGTTGTTGGTGTTTTTATTTTGTTGTATGTATCTGTTGTTGAAAAATTAAGTTTGCAGTTTCACATCTTGATAAATTTCATAATGTTTGTAGGACTCAAAACAAGAACAATACATTGTTAAGTCACAAGAAAAGTAAATGAAGAAACAGAAGCAACAAACTTCATATAGTTTAAGAAACTATGAGAAGAAATATAAGAATTATGAAGTTGTTGTGTAAACTTCTTACTCCTTATATTTCTTTTTCCTAGGTTCACAACCTATACGAAGCTCATAATTGATTCCTGTTCCACGTATGATTAGTTTCAATAAATTGTGTGTCATGAAAACATTTTATAATATTTGGTTCTGTTGTATGATGTTGTTTTGTTGATAAATGCTTTTGTATGTTGCTTTTGTTGTTGATTAATGTTCTCAACGAAATAAGATTAAGTTGAGTTTATTATATTCTATGTAGATTGTTTGTTTCACTAATGCTCACTTAAAATACATTCATTTAAATTGACATAGATACTTATAATCTGCAAATTAAGTTGTATTTGAAAACCAACTTATATTAATCAAATTATAGTTAATTTTCAAGAATAGTTAATTTTCAAATTATAGACTTTTTCATCAGTTTGAATGCTTGTACTTCTTTAGTGAGGTGTTTTGAAAAATAAGAAATCTACATATTATATAATAAGCAATCTACATATTGTAACCGTGATCAAAAGTATTTTATGTTTTAAATTATTTTCTGTTGTTGGGTTTCGAACCCAGTACCTATGTGTATATATCACGACAGTTTATAAGAATAATTGTTGTGATATGTGGCGCGTGCCTTGCCATACAATAACAGTTTCCAGACCGTGGTGGAAACAATGAACTTACAACCACACCTTACTTAACAACGGTATGACACGCGTGATGGTACCCCTTTTCCAACTGTTGTGTAAGGGGTTTTTCTTAGTAGTGAGTTTACATATTAGGACTTTGCATCAAAGATGGATCGTTGTGGCACTAACGTTATGATTGGTTGGCGAGTGTTTCACATGGATCACTAATTTTTTATGTGTATTGATGAGTTGGAAATATCTTGACTAATTTTACCTTATAAATGAATGACAATGATTCATTACTTAATTAAAAGGCGCTAATAAATTAAGTGGCGCTACTTTTCCACTCGGTTTCCAAAATAAGCGAGGTAATAGGTCTTAAAAAATAATTTAAAATAATTAAAATTTGTTAAAATGTAATTGTTGAAATTTATAAGGGGGTTTTAGGGGTTTATCAAAATCTAAGTCTTAAAAAAAGGCGCTAAAAAATTAAATGACACCACTTTTCCACTCGGTTTCCAAAATAGCCGAGGTAATAGGTCTTCAAAAAATAATTAAAAATAATTAAAATTTTTTAAAATGCAATTGTTGAAATTTATAGGGGAGTTTAGGGGTTTATCAAAACCTAAGTCATAAAAAAAGTTTTAAATTTTTTTCTAAAATGCAATTGCTGAGATTTGAACAGAGGGTTTATCAAAACCTACTTTTCCCCTCGATTGCAAAATAATTGAGGTAATAGGTCATACAAAATTTAAAATTTTAATATATGCTAAAATGCAGTTGTTGGGATTCGAAGAGGGGGTTGATCAAAATATTTTTACCTCAGGTTTCAGTTCAACAGAGGGAATAAGTAGTATTTTTTTAAGAGTAAAATAAAATGTGGCCCGCCTATGGTTTACCCATGAGTTATTTTTTGTCTGAGGTGAAAGATTGTCGTAAAAATTATTATTTATTGTAGTGCACCTATCATAAATTGCATTATTGATTTTAGGTTTGTTCTTATGTACAACTCAACAAGATAAATAGGCTTGAAAAAATGATGGTACCTTTAAAACACAATTGTACACCTATTTCACAAGAAAGTACACATCAACCAACTTTCAATATTAGTGGTAACCTATCAATTGATGTTTCTCTTCCCACACCAAATGATAATATGGAAGTTAATGGTTAAACAACTAAAAATCGTCCATCCAAACTTAAAAGTATTGTATATAGGATCATTTTAAAAAGGTCAAAGTTGGTGAAAAAGAAAAGGCTAAATGTAATTATTGCTCAAATTTTCTTTGTGGATCATCAAATGATGAAATGTCGCATTTACATGGACATATGCAATGTGCTATGAAAAATAAGCTTTTGCATATTACATATACTAGTTTGATTGCATAATATTTATACTAGTTTTGTGAACCTTACTATGTTAGATTTATTTATGTTCCTACACCTCATACAAGTGAAAAACTATGTGGCGCATTGGTTGAATGTTTGATGGATTGAGACATTGATACAAAATTGTCTACTATCACTTTAGACAATTGTAGCACAAATGATTCAATGATTGAAAAAAATTAAGGCTAAGTTGAAATCGGAGACATTGTTAAGAGATGAGGCCTTACTTCATATGCGTTGTTGTCTACATATACTAAATTCGATAGTAAAATAAGTGTTAGAAGTTATGAAGGATGAGATATAGAGAATTCGAGATAGTGTTGCAATTTTGACTACAACACTTAAAAGGATGGAAAGGTCTGAGAAGACATCCTAACAATTAAAAATACCATGCACCAAGAATTTAGTTTTAGATTGTCCGACTAGATGGAATTCTACCTACAAGATGCTTAATGTTCCTTTTCTGTATGAAGATGTATTTAATATATTAGGAATCTATGTAACTCAACACACTTGTTTGCCAACAAGTTTACAATGGAAATTTGCAAAAGAGATTTGTGGAAAATTGAAACTATTTAATTCTATCACTAAAGTGTTTTTGGCACTAACTATCCAACAACCATGAATACTTTCCTAAGATTTGTCATATTAAAGTTGCATTATTTGAATGGATTGAATCCTCTAATGAATTGGTCAAAAGAATGGCAAAAAACATGTTGGTAAATTTTGAAATTTATTGGAGTGTGATTCATGAAATAATTGGGGTTGACACTGTTTTGGATTCTAGATATAAGACTAATTTTCTTTAATATTATTATGGAATCTTCTATGGAAATGATGTGGATGATCAAGTTAAGTCAATCAGACAGTTGTGTTAGGACTTGCTTTATGATTATCAATTGAAAATGACCAATGATTCCAAAAGTGAATCTCAAATGTGGGATGCTAATGTTGGCAATGTTGACAATGATGGTTTGAAAGACTACGATTGGTATGTCATAAGAAAAAAAAGAGGTATAATTTCATATGTCAAAATGGAGTTGGAAGTTTATTTGGATGAGGAAGTTTTACCAAGAAGACCAAATTTTGATATTTTATTATGGTGGAAGTTGAATGGAATTAAATATCCAACACTTCAAGAAATTATAAGGGATTCATTGTCGATTCTTGTTTCTACTGTAGCTTCTGAATCCACATTTAGTACAAGTGGGAATATTGTAAGCCCTCATTGAAATTGACTTTGTTGGACTACTTTAGAAGCTTTGATATGTGCAACAAGTTGGTTATGAAGTGCTGAGAATACTAATAAGACCTTTCTTGTTTTTATTTTTTAAGTTGACCTGCCAAAGTATGTTATTTGTTAACTTATATATTCATAGTTTTATATATTTTAAGATTATCATTGACTATATTTTAATATATTGATAGGTAATTTGAATTCTAATGTGAAAAATAAAAATTATATTTTAATCACTGAAATGGAGTCTCATGATGAAGGTATTATTCGTACTAATTTTATTAAATTTGTCAAGTTAAATTTTTATATTCTAACTTTTATTTTATAATATAGGTGAATTGTTGATAATGGTATTACTTTTATTTCCAACTCATGCCTCGAAGATGATGATTATTAGTAAATTTGTTGTTTATTTAGAACCTCTTTTGCTTTGATGATTCAAAATGTTTTGTTCAAAATGTTGGATTGGTTCTTTTGTTGATTTGTGGAACCTTTGAAGATGTTATGAGCTTTTTAAAAGCCTTTGTTTTAATTATCTTTTAACTATCCAAAGACTCTACTATGTAGCCTATTTAAAATGATACTACTTAAGGAGCTTTAAAACTTTTAATATGTTTTATTGATGGTTAATTTTTGCTTGTTGCCAAATATATACTAAGCTCTTTAAATATACATGGGTAATTTTAATATGAGGGCTTATTCTTTAAAAATAGGTTTATTAGAGTTATTTTACTCTTTACAAATAGGTTTATTATTAAAATGATCATCTATGAAAAGCTCTTGTTTAGTTCTTGAGATTAGCCAGGTAAAACTTGTATTATGTTCTAAGCTCATATGGTATAAAGCTATTTTTTGGTTTGGATATTAGTCAGTGTAACATATATTAATTTGTTGTAATAAGGATCATGGGCATAACTTGTGAAGAGCTAATATCTATTTTTTAGTGGAGCTCTCAAGAGGAAACTCTCCGAGTCAGGAGTAGGGCGAGTAGTTAGGTCGAATTCAAATCAATCTCTGATGCATCTTCTATTTCCCTTATCTCTTTATTTTTCATTGTTATATTTTATTTACGTTGTATTTCTTTCTCTTCTTCTATTCTACATTCTTTCTTTCCATCTAATTTCTATCATTATATTTACCTATTGGTGCTTAATCTCTATGTGTTTTATAGCCAGTGTAAAATCTACTATGTGGTCTTAATAAGGATCGTGGACATAACCTGTGAAAAGCTAATATGTCTTTTGAAGTGGAACTCTCCAGGGAAAACTTTCGAATTTAGGAGTGGACTAAATGGTTGAGAAAAACTCATATAAATATCTGGTGCGTGTTCTTTTTCCTTTATCTCTTTAATTTCCATCACTTTATTTATTTATGATGTATTTATTTATCTTCTTCTCTTCTATATTCTTTCTTTCCATCTCATTTCTATCATTCTATTTATCTATTATGGTGCTTAATCTCTATGTGTTTTATAGCCAGTGTAAAATCTACAATGTGGCCGTAATAAGGATCTTGGACATAGCCTGTGAAAAGCTAATATCTATATTTTAGTGGAATTCTCAAGAAAAAACTCTCGGATTTAGGAGTAGACCAAATCGTTAGGCCAATCTCATATAAATCTCGGGTGCATGTTGTAACACCCTTCTAACCCACATATATTTTCGCAAGTATTTTTACGAAAAATAAAACAAACAAAACGCAAGGGCGTCACATCTTCATAAGACTCCGTATAACAACCAATCCTGCTCCGTAACACGGATTGCAAAAACATTTAAACATAAATAGCATTTTAAGCATTATTAAGCAAATTACTTTGACTTCACAACAAAATAAATGATTCTTACAAACTTCGTCATAAAATAACCAATACCATGAAAGGTAGCTCAACATCAATAGGTTCATCATACTTCATGTGTTATAACATCATGGTATAAAACACAATTTATAAAAGATACAAAATCCTCAAAATAACAAAAGTACTCAAGTTTTACAATTAAATGATCCCAACCCCGATGTTACATATCAGAGCAATACCCTGTGGACTCAATGGAAACTAAATAAGCGCACTCCGAAGCTACCTCTTAACCTTTCCGCACTAATCTTTATCACCTGCAAGTTACCCACGTTTCGAGGCAACATTTCTAAGCAGAAAGGGTGAGTAAATCGCAATCATTATAAAATCATAAGTAATAGATATAGTAGTCATAGCATAGGAACAACATCAACACAACATCATCTACTATCTCCATAACATAAATCAAGAATCATTAGTTCTTCACATCAAAACACCAAAACTCAGGAATCACATCACTTAATTAAAATATTATTCAATGCCACAAATAATGAGATGCAACACCAATAGACTCATGCATGTGGTACCAAAACATCACTGATGACTTAGTCATCGTTATCCTCAAAATATCCCCACCAATACGATCGATTCCCGCTTGGAACCGGATTTGTCACAATTTGCACTCAATCCACACTATGGGATTAAGGCCATTACTGGACCAAGTCGTCCTACAAACGCCATTGGATCAACATCCTGCAAAACTTCACTGGACTACTTATCTGACAAATGCTATGAATGCATTATGCGCAACAACAGATAATAGTACGACAAGTGCTAGTCAAAATGCATCATCATTCATCATATTAATCATACCTCATCACATGCTTCATAAATACACATAGCATCACAACAACATCAAAACATCATAAAACACAAGTCAAGTAACGATAAGACACAGCTGATTCAATTTCATAATAGATAACATAATTACTATTATTTATCACAAGGCATCTCCATCTCATCATACGGCAAGAACTAGGAAACTATATCCTACAACTTATTTCATTCCACCAGTGTATAGATTAATTTATCATATTCTCTATGCTTCAAACGACACGTCAAATGGAGTCTAGATACTAAAGTTATAGCATTTCCAAAAATATTGGTTCAGGCACCATTCGTCTGGCGGGCCTCCTCATTCACCCGACGAATCAAGTCAGTTACTAACATCCAATTTTCCTCAAGCCTCTCGCCCAATGAGTCCTTCTTTCACCCAACGAACTCGCATTCTCCTGAGACTCGCCAGGCTAACATACGGGCGAACCATTTCAGTAGCCTCTACCTCCACTCGCCTACTCACTCGCCCGGCACGTCCTGGTGAGTCGATTCACCCGACGACTGGGTCGATTCGCTTGACAAATATGCGCGATCAAAGAAATCCTGTTGCGACTTCTCTACAAAACAAACCCAAAGCTTTGTGATTTCCTGCACACTATGAGTCATATAACATCATCTAATTACCAGTTTCCATCATATAACAATAATCCAATGTATTTTACACTATGGGCATCATTTTATTGCAAATCAATACTTCTAATTCATCAATACCCATCTCATTCATCATCTATTCATCATAAACCAAAAACCTCAAAACCAATTCTACAATTATCTAACACTTAGGCCAAATATAATAATCAAGATAAACTCCCCTTACCGTAGATTGTTATCTTCTGATTCCTCCTCGTGTTCTATAAGGCCTTCAGAGTTCTCCAATGCCCTAACTCTTCTCTCTTTCACTCTCCTCCCAACTTTCATGATCGAATGAATACCTCTCTTCCTTCTTTTCACATTTTACTCTCACTTAACCCCTTGAATTGACTATCTCGCTCTTAACATCTCTAACACCAAAATAACTCTATTTATTTAAATAATAATTCTAAATGATTAAATATAATTATCTAAAATACTCTTATTTACTTAATAATCCTCATAACACCTATGCATCACCAAAAATCATCAAAACATCACATATCATCATCAAAACAACAAATATCATCATCAAAACATCAAATATTTCATAAGGACTCACATATTCACGCTAAATTAATTAAATAATTAATCTATATTTTTGGGTAACGTCAAATTGGTTACAAACCTCTTTTCAAAATTATTTTCCTAATAAATTAGAATGAAAAAAATGATGCTTAGGGTGTAGACTTCTTCTCTTCTCGAATACTTGAATACTATTGTAAAGCTTACTATTTTGGTATTTGTCTTCTTGATAAAACACATTGAATAAAAGAACCTTGGTTCGTCTCACAACTTTCATAATTTTTTGGATGAAAAAGAAGGTGTTTTGGGTATAGACCTCTTCCCTTCTCGAATACTGAAATATTGTTGTAGAGTTCACTGTTTGAGTATTTGTCTTCCTGATAAAACACATTAAATAAACGAACCTTAGTTCGTCTCTCAACTTTCATAACTTGTTGGATGAAAAAGAACGTGCTTAGGGTATATACCTCTTCCCTTCCTGAATATTGGGATACTATTGTAGAGCTCACTGTCCGAATACTTGTCTCCATGTAAAATCAATCTCAACTCATCAAGCTATCTTTTCTGCCCTCACGAGACTTCAAAATTTATTCATAAACGAAAGACGCTATGCCCATTCCGCGGCGATGCAAACAATGCTTCCACTTGTGAAAATCAAATGTTTTCTACAGTGTGATAATGGCAAGAATCTGTGTCGATCCAGATTCTGTTATCCATTCTTGAAGTGATGCAAATGTTGAGTTATCTATGTTTTGGACATCAATGTTTTCCGTTTGAATACGACTTGAGACTTTTTCGCTAAAATGAATCAACCCACAAACATTTGCTACCGAGAACTATGTAGTCTTGAGTTCTCCATCGCACCTGGAGATATGTAGGAGCGACACCCAAAGTCATGTCAGACACAATAATAAAAAACCCAAAAAATATTTTCTTTTTTTCTTTCTTTTCTCGCATAATAATTAAAAAATCGCAAATAAACATCACGCTAATATTCGGTCACAAAACTAACTAAATGGGTCCCGTTGAGTACAACAGATGTGAAAGGTGCTAATACCTTCCTCTTGCATAACCGACTCCCAGAACCCGCTCTTGGTTGACGACCATCTTATCCTTCGTTCTTTGTGGATTTAATCGATATTTTCCCTTTCATTTGGGAATAAATAAAGTTCACTGACGACTCTGTTGCATTTCGAGCGTGCGATACGCTCTGATATTTTTTTTCGTGCTGCTGAAAGAGTGTAATGGTTATGCACAATAGGAATAAATTATTCAGCCATATCATACCATTAACTTAAAATTTACAGTCTGAATTGACGGGATACATGATGGAGATTGGTTGACAGTGTAAACTAATTTTACATTGCCAATGCATGTTATACTTTTTCTTATCTTTAACTAAAATGAAAGTGTCTTGAAATTTAAGAATAAAGAAAACCACATAATCATATATTTTTTACCACGGTAGATACTGTTACCAAATTGAAAATTCATTAAACTTACATTTTGTAAAAGTGTAAGCAAAGGCAATAGAAAAAAAGAAGTCATTTTTAGAGTGATTCCAAATCCACTTATACACATATTTGGATATTTGAAATTTTTTGGTAATGTAACTTTTTCTGCTAGTAACTACATACTTTGGGTAAACTTGATATAGCAGAGAGTCCATTATAAATTATTGACAAATTCCAAGAGATAAGTTCCAAGATTTAACAGCAAACTACTTTAGTTTAGTAATATAATTCAATCGTTCATCTATCCTTTTGCCCCCTAAAATGCAAATATTCTGTATTCCTTATAGTAGTCATAATACTTCATTAAACGCAATGTCATTTCATATATGGAACCATCTATTTGTATACATATTTCTAATTAATCAAAAGTGTAGTTAATTAATTTGAGTGCATCATCTTGTCATGTTGCATATCAATTTCTTCCACGTTCAAATTATGTGTAACGTATACGCTATCATCGACAATATACAGTATATCATTCTTTTAGTTTGAGTAGTATTTATACGTATCCTATATCGCCCAATACATGTACAATACTTTTTTTTTTCAGCAATGGCAAAGCAAACTCCACCCATCATCATGCTTCTCTCTTTGCTTATTCTCCTTTTCATGATATCAATAACTACAGGTACGCTTATTTACGTACATTATGATCTGAGCAAATATCATTACTCCTAAAATGCTAAACATTACTAGCATGACTTAAATATAATGACATATTTTAATTTGATTTTTACATGCAATTCAATAATGCATACTTTAATGATGAATTTGAAGAAGGGACTGAGAAGTCGTCATATGGGTACGACTCTAGAAAATTGTTTGTATTTGGAGACTCCTATGTTGACACGGGAAATTTTTTAAACTCGCCGTCTTATAAACCTCCGTATGGAATCACATTTCCTCATCATCCATCTGGAAGATTCTCCGATGGTCGCGTTCTCACCGATTATATTGGTAACTCTCCCATATCCTATGCATTAACAAATATCAATCATGTTCTTTGTCTTTTATTTTTATTTCTCTTTAATCTTATATACACGTTGATGTTCTAACAAACACACATTTATTTAAACAGCTTCCTCTCTGAATATAAAATCTCCTGCACCATATTCATTGAGAAATTCATCTGATCTTCAATTTGGTGTAAACTTTGCCTACGGAGGAACCGGTGTTTTCGATACATCTCTTAAAGGACCGAACATGACTACCCAAATCGACACATTTGAAGAGTTAATCAAACAAAATATATATAATAAATCTGAGATTGATTCCTCATTTGCCCTAGTCAGTGTTGCTGGTAACGACTATTTTCAATATTTCTTTAAAGATGGGAAGAGCCTTAAGGTAAATGATTTAACTTACTTAAGAGTAATACTAACTCTTTTTTAATGTATGCACTATGAATGATGAATTCTTTTATATGTTGCAGGATGTATTAGTATTCGGTGCTTCAATCATAAAGCAGTTGTCAATAAATCTTAAACGCATCCATAGCATCGGAATAAATAAAATAGCAATTGGATTACAAGAGCCTATTGGGTGTTTGCCAGTAATAACTAAAACATATGATAAGTGCAATGACACTATTAACTTGCTCTTCATGAAGCACAACGAAATGTTACTCCAAGCTGTGGAAGATCTGAATAAAGAAAGCGAATCAGTTTTCGTCGCGACACTAGACCTCTACAAATCTTTTCTTTCCGTAATTGAAACAATGCAGAAAAACTCAACCGTGGAGAATGTGTTGCGACCGTGTTGTGTTCCAGAGAGTTCAAGTTATGAGTGCGGAAGTGTAGATGAGAGAGGACAAAAGAAATATAGTTTATGTGATAAACCAGAGCTTTCATTCTTTTGGGACGCTTTTCATCCTACTCAAAATGGCTGGGATGCTGTTTACAAGATGGTGCGAACTTCTCTGTCCCTATAATTTAAAGAGAAAAGCAACTTATACTTAAAAATATTATAGAGGTGCTTGAGTTATTAAGTAAAGAATAAGGCTACCAAAATAAATAAATAAGTTCCTTTGATGATCAATATTTGGATTTGATGTTTTCACATTCTTTATCTTAATTATTTTCTGATTCAACCACTATTTAGTTATTAACTTAATAACACTACAATTAAATATATTTTTTTATAAGCAACTTCTTGAATTAAGAAAAGGAGTATTACGGGTACTCCAACCCTTTCTAGAATAACAAGATAATTCTAGACAATGAAGGATCAAATGCACAAAAGAGGCTTTTTAAACTACTCAAAAATTTCAAGTGACTCTATCCTTAGATACTATTGCAAGCCACCACCACAAATACCAATAAATCATAAAGAAAAGTTCTTCAACGTCCAATCTACATTATTAAAAATAATATTGTTTCTTTGCTTCCAATTGCACCAGCAAACAATCAGCCGAATATCACCTACCCTATTGTTTGGCATCTTATCATCCTGTTCTTCAACACATTTTAACAGATCACTGCAACAATCCTCCATAAGACTGATATCTAGTTCCAGCCAGAGATAGACTTTATACCATAGCCTGTTCGTCTTGGGACAGAACAACATAAACATGGTTGATGTCTTCACCCACATATTACAGAAAACACAAGAAGCCTCTTGATTCCGATGAATAATATACCTACCAAATTTTCACATCAATCTAATATTCAACCGGGAAAAATAATAGACGCAAAACAAAATTTACACTTTTTAATTTTATTTAATAAATATCTGTTTATTTCTTGGATTGAGCTAACAATTGGAAGAAAAAAAAAGTCTTTCAGAATTCAGAGACATATTTTCGATTTACAACTACTGCATATTTTAATTTTATTTAAGAAAAAGACTATTTATTCCTTTAATTGAGCTTTCAAGTGATGAGCTTTCAGAATTCAAATTATTTTTATTTATAAATTAAAAAATGGACAATTGATTCCCTTGGTTGAGCTAACTCGCAATCGATAATTAACTTATTTTAGGGACAAGCATTCGATTCTCAATAACTGCGTTTTTTAATTTAATTTAAAATAACACAACATATTTCTTTGGTTGAGCTGACAACCCATAAGAATTGTATTTCATTTGATTTTTATTTTTAAATTATAAAATGGATCATATATTCCCTCGGTTGAGGTTGCCATCGATAGGTAAAATTTCATCTAACTCCTTAGTTGTGCCACCCAACCCATAGAAAAGCCCTTAATGTTATACATTTCTAGAACATAACATTTTTCTATTCATACACAAAGTAAAATAAAAAAATGAATGAGTCCTAAACTAAACTCATCTTCTTCTATTCCTAGTTATTTCAAAAATGTCAGCTGAAAATGTCAATCAATCATTCATCTAGTCATACTTATTTTTATTTAATGTCAGCTAAGTGATTGTAAGAGGTTTTTTATATCAACAAATTTGAAAAAAGAATATGAAAAATCGATCGCACGTCAAGTGTTCGATAATTTGTCATTTTACGTTTTTCTTATTATTTTCATTGGAAATAGGTTACCATATATTAGTAAGCCTATTGAAACGATTGATAGAGACTTATGTGTGTTAGAACATGAAATGTTCTGATCAATATTTCTAGTTTTGATGATAACATTATATATGAATTTTGTATAAGACAATGTGGTACTCTAATTATTCACGTTTTCCATTTCAGGAAAAGTCTAAAAGAGTATGCACTAATTCAGTATTCAGAAGCTCTAATCCAGAAGATCTGGATGACTTCATCAGAACATGATCTGGAAGACATCAGAAGATGGTCTTGAGAAAAGCAGAACATGATCTGGAAGGCATCAGAAGATGGAATTAGAAGCAAGGCTCTGAAGTTCTGAAGGTATCACGCTCAAAAGCACTTCCATAGTCTGCTGACTGAAGTTGCATCTGCACCAACGCTGAAGACTCTGATATTCAAACGTTAATCCAATAGTCTGAGTCCAGAAGCAAGTACAAGATGAAAAGGCTACAATGTCAAATCTTACTGACAAAAGGAACGTTAGAAGCTACAAAAGGCAAAGTTAGCAAGAGCAGTTGAAACAAGGCTCGAGGTAGTTGACAAAAGAGTGAAACATTAAATGCAGCAGTATACTATTCACGTAAAGCATTAAATGCTCCTCAACAATCAGTTTTCTCCTTGCCTATATAAGTGAAGCTCTGGATGCTGAAGCAAATAGAGAACTTACGCAAAGCAATCTTACGCTGCCAAAATACTTCTACACGTTATTCACACAAACAGCAAGATCTTCATCTTCAACCTCACAAATATTGTAATATCTTAGTGAGTGTTAGAACTTAATCTTGAGAGTAAATCACTTGGTGATTATAGCTTATTAAGAAGCACTTTAAACTCTTGTAACATTGTTTAATTTTCTGTAAGAGATTTCCTAGAGTGATCAAGTTTTGATCAGCATACTCTAGAAGACTTAGAAGTTGTCTAAGTGGAGAACCATTGCAATCAAGACTGATTAGTGGATTAAATCCCCAGTTGAGGTAAATCACTCTGTAAGGGGTGGACTGGAGTAGTTTGATTAACAACGAACCAGGATAAAAATAACTGTGTGATTATTTTTAATTGCCATTTTTGAGAAACAACCCTTATTCAATCCCCCCTTTCTAAATGTTTTTCACTCATTCAATGTGTATCAACTCGCTTATCATTGTTATTCAATTTTTAAATTGTGCGCATATCTGAGTTTCTAATAATCGCTCCAGTTCAGACGACTTAATTGATCTAGGTCAAACCTTTCTCTTACCATAACTTTTGTGATTTTTAAAAACTGTTTTAAAAAGTCATTTTTGACTTAGGGATCTATCCACCCCCCTCCCCACTAGATAAGTCATCGTCTAACCGTTAAAAGGATTTATTCTAGATCATTTATGTACTCCATATTCTTACCCAATAATTAGCTTAAGAGGTGGTCTTTTGATCAGGTCTAAGAGACTCAAATTTTTGGAAATATGGGTGAAGACAATAATTATGCTTATTGGATAGAAAACATGTATGTACATTTACTATCAGTTGAAAAAAATCTATGGGTAGCAGTTTCCGATGGACCTTTCATCCCTAGAAAGGAAGACGATAACTCTATTAAACATCCAAAGGATTGGACAGGTGATGAAACCAAAAAGGCTTTGTATGATTTGAAAGCAAGGAATATATTTTCTCAGCTTTAAGCGTGAAAGTATTATACTCTATTTCACATCATAAGAGAGCACAAGCTATGTGGAACGCTATTTAAACCCTTTATAAGGGAACTGAAGACGTCAAGCATTCTAAGATCAACAAGTTAATAAAGGAGTTCGAACATTTTCATATGGAACCCAAAGAATATGTGGAATCCATACAGACTCATTTCCTCTACTTAATCAACAAACTAAACAAATTAGGAAAGCTTGTTTCTTACAAAGATTGTGCTAACAAAATATCAAGGTCAATGTGCAGGGAATAGAAACGGAAGGTTACCGCCATAAAATAATCTAACAATATTAATACTTTGGGCATCACAAATTTTTTCCGGAAACTTACTAAGCATGAGAGTGAGCTGAAACAACTCGCGGATAGCGAAGTGAAGTAGCAAAAAGGGAAAAAATGTAAAGTAAGTAAAAGGGATCTTTCTTTGAAAGCTTCATCATCTAAGGTGAAGAAATCAAAGGAAGAAAGTGATAATTCAGATGAACAATCTCCTAAGAAAGTGGAGATGAGGTTATTCTTAGGTGCTACAATCAATATTGGAAAAGAAACAAGCTCGAGTGTTCCACAAAGATTTGATAAATATCAAAAAGTCTCATCAGTCTAAAAGATAACATAAGAAAAATGATGAAGACATCACATATTATGAGTATAAAAAATTGGGACATTATAGAGCTATCCGTCCAAGTCTCACTAAGCATCATAAAAATAAGGATAAAGAATTCTTCAAGACGAAGGGCAGACATGCCAAAGGTTGTAGAATCTATATCGCCTTGGAAATAACAGGATGAGAACTCCTCCCCTGATTCCTTCTTAATCTCAAATGATGAATGTGCTAACCTATGTTTAATGGCATGAAAGGAAAGTGGAGACTCACAAATATACTCTTCAGATCATGAAGATTAACCTTTATATAGAGAAATGTCGAAAGCTTTTAATGAAATATATGTGGATTCATTAAACACTTTTAAGAAAACTCTCTTCAAAAGAAAGTCATTTTAACATTTAAAAAGGAGATTAATGATCTTAATAGCGCATTGGATTCCTTAAATGAAGAACATACATCTCTAGTTGATGAGCGTTTTAATATTTCTAACACTTTAGTTGAAAAGGTAAAATAAGTAGAGTGTGCCACTTGTCCAACTTTAAATTTGAAATTGAAAATCTCAAAAGACAATTAACACATGTTATTTCACTATCTACTATCAATTCTACTTCTTCAAGTGAAAGAGAAATCATTTTAAAGAAAAACCCTAAAGTTGCTAGAAAAAATATAAAAAGTATTTCATCTAAAGCTATATGTCATTATTGGGGTGATAAATGTCACATTAAGCATCTTTGTCATGTTAAGAATGTTAAAGTTCCCAATGGTACCATAGCTTGGATACCTAAGTGTTCTTTAACTAACCATATAGATCCAACAAAAATTAAGTATCTAATTCTATCTATTGATATTTTGTGCAGGAATGTCTTGAAATATTAATGGATTCTCAAAACAAGTGAAGGAAGATGTATCCAATCATATTTTTGATCATATTGTTTTTTTTATTGTATTAGTGTTGTTATTTGCTAACTTTACTTGTGCAGTAAGTTTTGTCCTAGATATTCGTAATTAGTATGGTTGTTCCGTTCTTCACTATCTCGCGTTGTTGCACTTAATTTACCTTAATTGTTTTCATTCCATCATGATCATTCAACTATTTTTCATTTGCATCAAAACAGTTGCATTAATATTTTTTTAATACATCTTGCATTAAACATTTTTTGAATTAATTTTTTTGCATAAGTTTCGTATTCATTTTAGTTCACATTGATGATATTATATTTTGCGTCACTAATGAATCTATTTGCAGGATGTTTGCTAGTGTCATGCAGTGAATTCGAAATGTCCCTCATGAAAGAGTTCATATATTTCTTAAGATAACTAATCAAACAAGCCAAAAGAAGAACTTGTACGTTGGAATGCAAACCTTGCAGATCCACCTCCGTGATCCACCGTATCAAAGATTAACAACTCTCAATCTCCTAACACAAACATAATTCTTAATTCTAGTTCCGATCTAGAATAGTCCATTTAATGATCAAGCCATATTATAAACAAGGAGAAGGATTAAAAATAAAATGTCTTTACAAAATGGGGAATAAGAAATTTTGTTGTTAATTAAGGTGGTTTCAATGACTATTTTATAACAATTTTTAAAAAAAAATTGAACTTTGTACCTATAAATTAAAGGACTAACCTCTAACTAGTAAGGTAAAAAACACATCAAGTATAAGAATAATTTTTTTAATAAAATGCATTATGCCAGAAGATTATTACAAGTTCATGTAAATCAAATGTTGCCAGAAGATTATTACAAGTTCATGTAAATCAAATGTTAATTTTTTCAATAAGTTGACCAAGAGAAGATTGCAACTGTTGGTAGACAGAATTCCAACCATTTTGAGAAGGATGAACATAGTCCCAAAAGAATGAAGCCTCTGGTTCATCACATAAACTATATTTCTTTTCTCCCTTATCATCCACAACTCCACAAGAATTTTTAAAACCATCTCCATTACAACAAGGTTTTAATAATGGATTCAGCAGTTTCAAGTTTTCTGCACAATAGAGAAAACATTACATCTCCATTAGAGAGACGCATTCACTAAACAAAAATAAAAATAAAATAAATTAAAAAAATAAAAAAAATTACCATCTTGATTTTCCTGCATCATTTCAATGGTAGAAAGGAAAGCATTGTAGAGGTCTAGTGTAACGAAAACCGATTTTCCAACTTGTTGGTTAAGTTGTTTTACAGTTTGAAGCAATACTTCATTGTGATTTTGGGCTACCAAATTTAAAGGACTAACGCAACTAAGATGAAAAGTTGCCACAGTTATTTGAGGCAAACATCCAATAGGTTCCAATAAACCAATTGCTACTTTGTTTACTCCTAAATTGTGAATGCGCTCAACGTTTATTGTTAATTGCTTGATAAGAGTTTCTGTAAAAGATTTTATCTCCTACAAAAATGAATAAAAAAGAAATATATTAGTAAAAGAAAAATTCGATAGAAACCATATATCATCAACGCGCATCTGTATAGAAACCAAATATCATCAGCACGCATCTTTATACACTAAATAAGAGCAAAATAACATTAAGCACTTACCGTAATGCTTTTATTGTTTGCTATGAAAGCAGTGTAATCGTTTCCAGAAACGGCTACAAGGGCGACCGAAGATTCTAGGTCTTGTTTGGTATAAACATTTTGTTTGATTAGATTCTCGAGTGAGTCTATTTGAACAGTCATGTTTGGTCCTTTAGTTAATGTTTCGAAAATACCAACCCCTCCATGAGCAAAGTTGATTCCATATTGTAGGTTTGAGGAATTCTTCAAAGAGTATGGTGTAGGGGTTTCAATTTTCAGAAATGAGGCTGTGTAGTAAACATATATATATGAGAAAAAGAGTAACATGAGGAACAGTATAAACAAAAAAAATAATAATGGGGAATAGTAATATAAAGGGTTGGTGTGTTTGAATTGGCGGTGGATAAAATTGATTTTATTAGAATTGAGTTTGGTAGAATTGATTATATCATAATTGAGTTTAGCAGAATTATTTTATGTTTGGATATATTTAAATATATTTATATAAAATTGACTTAAACAATAAATTACAATCTAAACATCAACTAGAATCAATTCTGGAGGTAGAAGTTACAAATCTTATCTTCAAGTAGAATCAATTCTAGAGACAAAATTAAGGGTCCGTTTGTTTTGCCTTTTTTTAAAATGATTGTTATAGTGCTAAAAAATTCTATATAAAAAAATTTTACACAAAAACTTTTTATAAAAGCTTCAAATGAAAATTTAGTTTGAATAGTTATTCTTAAAATGTGATTTTAAATATTTTATTTATTTATAAAAAAAAATTAGATATCAAACTTTCAAAAAATTACTTAATTTTGAAGCTATTTCAAATAGATTTTCATAAAAATAATTTTTGAAATAAACTTTTTAAAATAATTGAGATTTGGAATAAGTTTTCGTCTTTAATAATATATGTTTATGTTATAGGATGTCAAAATGAGTGTTTCATTTAAAAAAAACAAATATAAAAAACTTGTAATATTTAGAAAAACAATTTTGAAAAATCTATTTTAAAAAATACAAAAAAAAATCACTTTTTAAAACCAAAACAAATAGACCATAATTCTATTTTTGTCTAACCAAACATCTTAAAATTATTCAGATACCAAACCAAATATGGAATTAATTACTTAGAATCGAAGGCTTAAAACACTTTTACCAAGATGTCTCATCTTATGAATAATAGCTGTAGTGTTGCCAAAATATATCTACGTAATAAAACTAGTAAGGATAGGGATCCCTCAACTAAATAAGCTAGTAAGGGAAATTTTAAATAGATGGATTTATATTATAAAAAAAAGTACAAATTAAGATTCAACTCTAATGTACCGTTAGAGACAATTAAAATTAAATATAATATTATTCTTGTCATCTTGTAGTTATTAAATATTTTATAAATAATACTTTCTCTAATTTTTCTTATAAGAAAATTTATTGTTTAAATTTATTGAGCAGTCAATGTATAGGTACTAAATATAAATTAGATATATTGTTTATTCAATAATTTTAAAAAAGTAAATTTTATAATAAGGATAGGAAAAAATATATTATTTTTATTTGAAAATATAGTATTGTT
This sequence comes from Vicia villosa, assembly GCF_029867415.1. Classification (NCBI taxonomy): domain Eukaryota; kingdom Viridiplantae; phylum Streptophyta; class Magnoliopsida; order Fabales; family Fabaceae; genus Vicia; species Vicia villosa. The sequence continues at coordinate 1,115,784 of NW_026705046.1, forward strand.
ATTGATTGTTTGTTTAATTTTTGTTTATTTATCTAATTCCTAATATTTAAATTTAAAGATTTTAAAATAATTATGAATAAAAAACTGGAAAAAAAAAGCTTCTAATGGAAATATTTAAATAGTTAAATTTATACCTTAATAAAAAAAGTAAATTCAATCCAATGTAGAAATATAAAAAAAAAAAAAATTAATTGTTATACATTTGACCAAAATTTAATACTTAACAGTGATTTGACCGAAATTCAGCCACAAAAACAAGTAAAGTCTGACGAGAATTTCTTCAACTATGACTTGGGATTCGAAATTCAATTTGAAAATAAGTAACGTTGAGATAATAATTTCTTCATCAATGATTTGAACTCAAATCGTTTTGAATGATTTACTTTTAATTGAAATTTATTGAGATGAAATCGGAGTTAAGAGTACTTTACCAATGTAATCAGAGAGAACACGACCATCGGAGAATCTTCCAGCAGGTGTACCAGGATATGTCATTCCATAAGGAGGTCTGTACGCTGGTGAATCCAAGAAATTGCCTGTGTCAACATACGAATCTCCAAATACAAACAATTTTACAGAGTTGTTGCTGTCATATACTCCATGTGTTTTCTTAGTCCCTTCCACCATTTCTGCAACATTAATTAATTAATTCGTGAATATCACATATTTAGGAACAAATAAAATGAAAAGAGTAAAGTATTTAATTGAATGAATTGAGTCAATACCTGTTATTGAAGTGAAAAAAAGAAGAAGGAGTAAAGGGAGAAGCGTCATTGCGATTTGCTTTGCCATTGATGAACAAAAGTATTTGAAATGTGAAACTCTATCCTCTTTTGGATCCTATTTATAACAAGAAAAGAAATTAACTTGAGGAAAGTAATTAGGTGAACACTCTTGAATTTGTTTGGATACAGATTCCTTTTTCTAATTAAACAAAGATATTCAATGTCATGTCATTCTTTTAATATTATATTATTTTTTTTTAAATTAAAATTTTAAATAAATTAACAAAGATGGTACACAACTAAATCTAAAAAGTATCAAATATTTTGTCAAATAAGTTAAGCACTTTCTCATTCTTAAAGTGTAATCAATTCTGTTAGAATTGGTTTTCGGTAAAAAAAAAAAAAAAAATCTAAAGTGATAATATCTTTATCCCGTTTGATTTTGTTTTGTTCAAACATTCTATTTAGTAATGGTGTATTCTTTATTATGATATTTTTTAATATATTTTATACTATTATTTTTTTAATCTCTTTCATACTTTACTTATCGAACATCTTACAAATTATACTTTTTTTATCACAACAAAATTAATATAATTCATTAGTCAAAAGATGTTCAATACAATGAAGAGTTGAAACTAACATACTACGTTCAACTCAAGAATTGACCGCCCTCGCAAGAGAATGAGCAGCCGAATTCACTTGAAGTTTAAAAAACAACAAATAAAACATAACAATAACTCACGTGCAGTCACCAACTCCCAAAGATTTACATTTGCGAGGCGCTGCCCCACGCACAATATGACCGTTGCATTAAAAAGTATATTATTTATTTTGTAATTTAAAAATAATATATTATATAAAATTTAGTTAGCATTGTTATGTGTATTAATAAAAACAGTATATTAAAGCATTTGTTTATTATAATAGTATAGTATATTATAATAGTATTTAAAATTATAATAGTATTTTTTTTTAAAATTACATGTTTATTTAGAAAAAATATGTGTAAGTCTAAATATTTAGAATAAATTATTAATAAGATATATGTTTTTTGAAAAAAAATAAGTATTTTTTGAAAGGTATAATATGGTAAATATATTTATTTACTCTTTTAAAAAAGAATAACTCAAAATCCTATTAGATATATAACATGGTTAAATATATACTCTTTTAAAAGGTATTCTGGACTAGCCCAATCTTTAGAATTGGCTCAATCTACTCCAATTTACATATCCGGTCCAATAAACATTGGTCCAGATACTTCAGCAAGCAACGGCTGCACCTCCCTCTTGCCCACCTACCGAGCACGCGTGAACGACGAATTCGTCACAATAAAGTATCATCTGATCACACTAACACTCCCGTTCTCGCCAACGGCTAGTTCACTTTGTCTTGATGGACGAGGACTAATCTAACTGTCACCCGCATTTTGGGCCTGGAATCGCGTCAAGCCCAAAATATCGGGCCAAATAGTAAAACTTTTAGAAGAACATTATAAATTGCCCTCACCTCCATGAAGGCAATGTATTGAACTCTCTCTCAAACCTATACTTTATGTTGTACCTTTGCTCTCGTTTTTACTTTGGCATCAGAGTGTCTTGCAAGTACAACCCCCTTTTTTTCTCAACCACCACTGAAGATCACGCCGTAGCTGCTGGCCCACTTGTTTTGACTCATAAAGATCAGTAGCATCGTCTGTGGGAATCGAGCTTCCCTGTTTCTTCTGCTTTCATCTTCTTGATCATCTTCTTTAACATCAAGGAACTCAGAAACCAGAGATTTTAACTTTCGTACTCAATGGCCAGCAACAACGAGAATATTTCTGCTTAAAATAATGCCCTTAGTCAGCTTGATAAAACTGATGATGAGCCAATTGTGCCGCTCTAGACGGTGATAGCATGCAACCCCGGGATGGTCTCACTACACCTCCCTCCTCTGAAGATGCAAGTGATACCCCCATTCTACACCGTGGGAATACCGGTGGCAAGAACCATCAAGATCCCATCTCCGAAGTCATCCCTTTGGGCGCAACATCGATCCGATCGTGGTTGCATATTCGTATCTTTGAACTAGACTAATGCCATAATCCGACAATAACACGTCAGGATTGGGGCATTAGAGCAGAAGCGTTATTCTAGGACCCCTCCTCTAGACCCTCTTGTCCCGAACAAGAAGCCTTGGCCTTCAAGAAGCGCCACCATTCTCCTCCCCTCGGCATGAACAACATTCTATTCTTGCCAAGAAAATCAAGGAAGACCATCGTTCTTGTAACGCCCTGATTTCAATATTTATTTTATTACGTATTTATTGGCGTATTCGATGCTTAAATTGATATTTTAATTATTATTATATTAATTTGTTAATTTAACTATAATATAATAATAGGGTGATTTAATTAAATTAGACTGAGTGTGTAATTAGTAAGTGGGGGGTGTGTACTAAGCCCATTAGTAATTCAATAATTAGTATGTTTTAATAAAAATAATAAGGAACTAAGAGGAAAAAGGGAGATTAGTGAACATTAGTGAAGAACGTGAAATTCAGAGAAGAGGCTAGGGCAAGAGGTAGAAGAACTCCACCATTGTTGAGGAAAATCAAGCTTCAATCAAAGGTAAGGGGGGAGAATGGGTTCTTTAAATGATGACTTAAGCATGAGAGGGTAGTGAGGGTTCCTTCCCCTCTTTAGGTTTCATAATTGATAAGTTTGATTTCTCCTCTGAATGTGTGAATTGATTTGATTTGTATGTTGTTCTTCTTGACTAATGATACTGTATGATTTTCTGGACGAAATTCTGGTTTGAATTGATGAATTATGATGTGGATTTGGATGTTGGTTGAGTTGTTGTTATGTTCATAGGAGAAACTGAATCTAAATGTATAACTGTCCAATTTGATGAGTAGAAATTGAGTTGTTATTGTAATACGGTGAACTGACTTTTATATCGAAATGTGTGGTTAGCAAGAGTCGCCACCGACTTTTATTTTATCCAAATATTAGAAAGGCTAAAAGAACAGGAAAAACCTTTTAAATAAAAACTGAGTTCGGGGGGTAATTATGCAAAGGGAAGGTGTAAGGCACCCTTTGCATCCATGGTTTTCCATGGGCTCTTAATTGCTTTGCTCTTTTTCGTTCAGAAATGTAGAAGAAGTGAATATGGATTTTAGCTCGTAAATGAGCGTAGCCATTTTGAAGGTTTATGAGAAAGAATATGAAAATGTTTTTAGCCAGAGCAAGGAAATTAGGGGCAATTACCTTAATAATGTAGAAAATAGTTCTTTTAGCCTTTCAGGGTGAAAGGGTCTTTCCATGCCATAAGAGGGCAGGAAGCCTTTCATTTGGATGTTGAAGGGTCATCGAGAGTTCGTTCGCCCTAAGACTGTCCCATGTCATAGAGAGACAGGTAGTCTAAGGGAAGAACCAGAATAGCCTTTCGTAGGAAGCCAAAGGATACCTCAGCCTTTTCGTAGGCAACTTCCGAGGGTCGGGGTCATATTGGTGTATCGAAGGCAGCATCATTAGGGACTTATGATCTTTGCATTAACCGAGGCAACATGGCTGAGGTATCCTCGTATTCGAGGGACACGGCTATTCTGCAAAAAACACAAGGCAACAGGCAACAGGCAACAAGAGAGGTTACCAAAAAAGTGTGCGTGGGTGCAAAAATCATGTGATTCAATTCGAAATATATTATCTTGTAATTAAATGGCTCTAATTCAGTTCAAAGTTGCACTCCCTAGGATTACTAACCACAACAATTAATATTATACAGTTTAAGTGCCTTTAAGGCCAACCAATACAAGCCAGGAACAGATACATAATAATAGGGGAGGGGAAAAAGAAGCTAGCGGGTTTGACATAAGTAATAATTAGGCAGAAAAATAAAGAGGTTAGAGTTTTAGGGTTACCGACTATTTGAACTTTGGCGGTTGGCAAACCCTTAAATTTGTAAAAGGAAAAATAAACCAAAGGGGGGTGAGTGTATTATCAATTCAAATGACAATTAGGGTTAACCCTAATTTGATAAAGAAAGAAAAATAAAAGAGAATAGATATTTAAAATAAACATAAAATAGAACTTAGCTTTTGATTTGATCTGATATGGTTTGTAGTCGGGAGTAGCCTCGAGGTTAACCCTGAAAAAATGGCAAATGTGGTAAAATGCATGATTGCAAAAGAGTTCATTGACTTTCGAAGTTTTAGCCCTAATAACAGTTTTATAATGCAAATAAAGAATAAATAATAAAATAAAAGAAAATAGAGTCGGGACTTAGCTTCGTAACAAGCGTGGCGTGGGATTGGGAGTCGTCGGATAATAACCCTGAAAAGAATGCACAAAGAAATATTTTTAGTGTAGGCACGATCTAAGACAAACCTCGCAAACCCCAATCAAGGCACAAGTTAACCATGATTAATAAAATAACAAAAATCAAATTAATTAATTATTGGTTTTCAACCTAATTAATTAAATCGGCAAAAATAGGTTTTCGATTAAATTATCTAACCTAGTAAGTAAATTAATTAATTAATAAAAATACTAAACCAATTAAATAATTGAACAATTAATTTAACCATTTATCAAATAAATAAAAAAATGAGTCATTAATAATTAAAACAAATTAATTATTTAATTATAAAATAAATATTAAAAACAAATAATTTTATGAACAAAAAGAAAATTTAAAAGAAGATTAAAAAGAAAATTTATTAAGTAAGACAAATAAACAAATTAGTTATTGAATAAAATAAGAATAACAACTCAACTTATAATCCAGTGAGGTTGGCTTGTGAGGGTGCAAGGTGTTCCTGTAGTTCTGGAGCGTGGGATCGATTTAGATTGAGATCCAGTGGTTGACTCATGAAGGTGTATCGTAGGCCAGCAGAGAGTAGGTGCGTTGAATCTAAGAAGCAATTGTGGCAAGTAAATTAACAAAAATAAAGGGAGGCACGCACACCTGGGGATCGAACCCCTGCCTCCTCGGTTGCATTCGATACGCCTTAGCCAATTGTGCTAGTTGTCTGCGCTGTAAATAGGACAAACAACAAAAGTAATATACAAAAATTAAATGCCCAGAAACTCAAAAAAAAGAAGCGCGCGTATTGCTCTTCTTCTTCGTTTTGAATCGTTTTACCAGATGCTACGCCCACGGTTTCCGTGTGTTGCCGTAAACCCTGCAAGATCAAAGACTCAACAAAATCGATCATAAATTAAAACCCAGACTATAGATCGACTGGAAATCGTCCAATGAATCCGATGGCATCATTGATTTTGACCAATTTTGCCTAGAGCAAGAAATCCCAATTTAAGGTCTTGGAACCCTAACAATGGTGAAAGGTTGATCCTGCACTCAAGCTTCAATTAAACTATATAGAAAGCTTTGCAGCATCATGAGGAACACAAATATATACTCAAATTATATTTATCATGCCTGAACCGATGAAATCGATGCAAAAAAAATCAAACAAACCGTGAGCGATATACACTTGGTTCTGAACGCGTTGGCTAAGGGTGAGGATGCGATTAGCTTCAAGGAAAACCCAGGAACACGTTGCAATCCTTTGAATGCCCTGAATCGCCCTCCAAACTGAAAAACGCAATTGACTTTTCCTTGGAAATTTGAAGGTTCGGTTGGGGCTCTTGGAAGCTGCCAAAATCCTCCCAAACCTTATGAATGCATTATGTACTTATAGTACAAGACATTAGGTTAACAAAACTCAAATAAATCTTCTTGAATCAAAGATTGGAAGATTGATTTGGATATGATTTCAAAACTTTCTAAACTTGGTCAAAATCCAATCTTCTCTTCCCAATTTCCATTAAAACGAATTTGAATAAAAAATGTGATATTTGGGTGATTAGAATTGATTGGAAATAAGAATAAATCACATCTTTTATATTTTCTCTTAATTATTTGATTGAAATTGTATTTTTAAATGAATAAAAATCCAATAAAAATAGAATAAAAATCAAATAATCGTGGGATTGGGTTTGGAGGTCTTGGATATCATAAGGATCAAGATTGGGCCAAAAAAGGTTGGGTCCTTTTGCAAGAAAATTCAGTTTGAAGCCTTTTGTATCACAATTTTCTCTTAAAATCGACCAACTTTGACAAGGCATATCTCCCTCAATTTTTTAGGTATGGAGAAGTTCTAGGACTTTTTGGAAACCTCGAGATGTCCTCTACAAGCCACTTTGGAAGCTTTTTCCCATTTGAAGATTTTATCTTGATGATATGGGCTTTGACAAAAAACTGCTTTCGGTTGACTTTCAAAAAGGACCTATAATCGTTTGACTCATATCTCTCAAATGAAGTATTTTTAGACCTGGAATGTGAGAGACAAAGTTGTAGAGAATTCAATTTCCTTCAACATGAGCTTTGGATGGAAAATTTCTGATGTTCCATGTGGGAGTTATGGCTGGTCAAAGTTCAGTTGATTTTCTCCTATACAAACCCTAATTTAGAAACTTTTGGATTTGTTGATTTCTGATCTTTCCTTGATGAACCATGATCAATTCTGGATCAAATGGTGAATGATACTTCAATATGAGGATCTTAACAAAAAATCAGGAGTTTTGACTTTACTTTGACCACAGTTGACTTTTAGGTTAACCCAGTCGACTGTTGACTTTCTGATCAATTGAGTGACCAATTCTTTGAGCTGAGACTTGATACTTGTCATAGAGGTAATTTGAGATATCATAAACCATATGAGGTGTCTTGACTTTGATTTTGAATAGGAGAAATAGTATGGGCAAATTTTGGGGTATGACAGCTGCCCCTGTACAATTTTCTTATATCTGAAGATGTAGACTGGCATGTGTGCCTGTCAGGATCTGAAGATAGAAGAGGATTGAACACTAGAATACCCAGGAATTTGCCCTAGCTGAAGTATGGACTTTTGTCAGAGATGGGCTTGAAGATGCCCTCAGGTGTTGACAGAAAGTTTATTGGAGATGGGCTTACAGATGCCATCTGGATGTTGGGAGTGTGAAGTGAATTAATTGTAGTGACTCTATTGTCATGATCGTTCCTGAACTAAATACCGGGAATAGATATGTGACTCAATCGTCGTGACTCCATTGTCGTGATGCCATTACCGTGACTCTGTTGTCGTGATTCTATTTTCGTGACTCAATTGTCGTGATTCCATCATCGTGACTCAGTTGTCGTGATTCCATTATCGTGACTCAGTTGTCGTGATTCCATTATTGTGACTCAGTTGTCGTGATTCCATTATCGTAACTCAGTTGTCGTAATTCCATCATCGTGACTCAGTTGTCGTGATTCCATTATCGTGACTCAGTTGTCGTGATTCCATTATCGTGACTCAGTTTTCGTGATTCCATTATCGTGACTCAGTTGTTGTGATTCCATTATCGTGACTCAGTTGTCGTGATTCCATCATCGTGACTCGGTTGTCGTGATTCCATTATCGTGACTCAGTTGTCGTGATTCCATCATCTTGACTCAGTTGTCGTGATTCCATTATCATGACTCAGTTGTCGTGATTCCATTATTGTGACTCAATTGTCGGGGTTCTTTGATTGTGTCTACACCGTTCGTGATGATAGAATTAGATCCTTGAAGGTTGATCGTGTCAGTACCATTCGTAGTAGCTGAGTTAGATCATAGATATTGTTCATCTGCTTGTTACTGTATCCTGAAAAAGGTAAAGTTAGTTTTTATGTAATGTCATGATGCATGTATTGTGCGACGAGTCTCTCAAAATAAATGAGAAACTTGAGTGTTATGTATGAATTCATTATGAGGCAATGTACGTGATGTATGAATATGTTTATGACATATGATATGTGAATATGATTTATGTTGTCTTGATTGAGAAAATAAATCTCTATATCCTTGTGATTTTGCTGTTTGATCTTGTCTTGAAGGTACACAGCTGGGGATTTACAATTTTGCTTGGGGATGACCAGTAATTTGATGTACTCTGACTGGGGATAACAGATATTAATAAACCATGTTTGGAGAAGAGAAGAAGGTCGGGGAACCGACGGTGTCGAAGATGTGAACTCTATTGAGGAGCTATGTCTTTTGTTGGACAAGAACATTTGAAGGTATTTTCTTAATGATTACTCTGTGGGGGATATGATATTGTGTAACCGGCTTTGTGGAAAGGCATGAATGCTTTGAATATTGCCCCCAGTTATTTATATTGATTAGGACACACCACTGAGTATTGATCAAGATGTCAAACTGGACTTGCATAGATTTGCCCCTGCTAGTAGGGACTTTGGAAAGATTCGCCTCGCGAGAACTTTATGAGATGTGCACTATGGGCGTCATGCCCCTAGTAATCATATGCCAAGGACAATGTCCCATGTTGATTGGGAAGTAGCTTCAGATATACTTGGATGCATGCTCCTGATTGTTTTGGAGCCTTTGAGAGATTCTTGGAATCTTGGCTTGATTGCCCCAGCTCGACTGGATAAACTATGTCATGCCCCTTGTATACATAAGAGACATTGCTTCTGAAGTGGTTTTGTTTGTCGGGATAACTTTTAGTCATTAGTTGTACCCTGTGCAGATTCTTTCTGATGCTAACATTTGAAATTATGTAGCAGGATATGTTTAATAATGTATTCATGAGATGCAATGCATATGTCTGTCTTGAGTTTGTTGAAAAACATTAAAACTGGAGACGTAAAAGCATGATATTTATAAAAACGTGATGTTTTTTTTTAAAACAAAATATCAACTCAGCATTTTTTGTAAACCTTAAAGAGTCAGGATACCTTTTTGGTGACAGTATGCTTTCGAACTAACCACACCTCAGTTAGGACTTTCAAGGGTTGTAACGTGGCTTGGTTCACGGTTTAAGAAACAAACGATAATGGCTCAAAATTTATTTATACCCATCCCCATCTTCGTGATGTTCTTCGGTCCTATGCTCAGTTAACTTTGTGTTTCGTCTTTAGCAAAGCTTGAAGTGTTAACATTGATATTTGATGGTGGTTGAAGCACCAGAACTTTTATTTGGACAGACAGTCATCCTTTTTGGTAATACTTTCTTTTGTCGAGGATTTGTAGTGACCTCTTTTGAAATGTTTTTGTTATCCCTAACTTTTGCCTGAACTGTTTATTTTGAGGTTACAGTCAGTGGGATGTTTCGATTTTTGATAAGTCTCCTTCATAGGTTTTGACTTAACAACTTTTCTTTTTGGTGGATATTGACTGCCTGACTTAATGGTTGTGGGAACCCATCATTGTTGTATAGACAACAGTTAGTGTAATTGAGTTAACTGAGTAACTACCCTGCCCCAGGTTATGATTAAAGGTTTTAAATTATTCAAGAAATAAAAACTCCTACACCTTAGGCTCAAAGGGGTTGACTAGGGATTAACATCCTTATATCTCCACTATTTAGGAATTGAAACAATGTCTGTACATCGTCAGCATAATCTGTTCAAAAGCATACTGTATGAGGTTGCGGTATCGTTTTCTTCATCCTCCCTCAAAAGGCATACAGCTATAGCAGGAGTAGAATATCACTAAACATATGCAAAGTAAATAGGCAATTTAAAAATGAGTGATAGCGAAATAATTTATTCAAGACAAACATATGCAATGCACTGATGATGATTATTAAAACAGATAATGTCTATCATAAGTCGAATGTTTAAACAAACAGAAAAGAAATTTGCAAATGAAAGTAAAACTAATGATCCAAAAGTTTGTCCGTCTAGCCATCCACAGCATTAGCAATCTTGTTGTGATTAGGCATGGGAGCAGTGATCACATTAGGAGTTTTCAGGAGGGTTGAATTTGATTTCTCCATCATTGATCAGACGTGCAACAAAAATAAAGGGAGGCACGCACACCTGGGGATCGAACCCCTGCCTCCTCGGTTGCATTCGATACGCCTTAGCCAATTGTGCTAGTTGTCTGCGCTGTAAATAGGACAAACAACAAAAGTAATATACAAAAATTAAATGCCCAGAAACTCAAAAAAAAGAAGCGCGCGTATTGCTCTTCTTCTTCGTTTTGAATCGTTTTACCAGATGCTACGCCCACGGTTTCCGTGTGTTGCCGTAAACCCTGCAAGATCAAAGACTCAACAAAATCGATCATAAATTAAAACCCAGACTATAGATCGACTGGAAATCGTCCAATGAATCCGATGGCATCATTGATTTTGACCAATTTTGCCTAGAGCAAGAAATCCCAATTTAAGGTCTTGGAACCCTAACAATGGTGAAAGGTTGATCCTGCACTCAAGCTTCAATTAAACTATATAGAAAGCTTTGCAGCATCATGAGGAACACAAATATATACTCAAATTATATTTATCATGCCTGAACCGATGAAATCGATGCAAAAAAAATCAAACAAACCGTGAGCGATATACACTTGGTTCTGAACGCGTTGGCTAAGGGTGAGGATGCGATTAGCTTCAAGGAAAACCCAGGAACACGTTGCAATCCTTTGAATGCCCTGAATCGCCCTCCAAACTGAAAAACGCAATTGACTTTTCCTTGGAAATTTGAAGGTTCGGTTGGGGCTCTTGGAAGCTGCCAAAATCCTCCCAAACCTTATGAATGCATTATGTACTTATAGTACAAGACATTAGGTTAACAAAACTCAAATAAATCTTCTTGAATCAAAGATTGGAAGATTGATTTGGATATGATTTCAAAACTTTCTAAACTTGGTCAAAATCCAATCTTCTCTTCCCAATTTCCATTAAAACGAATTTGAATAAAAAATGTGATATTTGGGTGATTAGAATTGATTGGAAATAAGAATAAATCACATCTTTTATATTTTCTCTTAATTATTTGATTGAAATTGTATTTTTAAATGAATAAAAATCCAATAAAAATAGAATAAAAATCAAATAATCGTGGGATTGGGTTTGGAGGTCTTGGATATCATAAGGATCAAGATTGGGCCAAAAAAGGTTGGGTCCTTTTGCAAGAAAATTCAGTTTGAAGCCTTTTGTATCACAATTTTCTCTTAAAATCGACCAACTTTGACAAGGCATATCTCCCTCAATTTTTTAGGTATGGAGAAGTTCTAGGACTTTTTGGAAACCTCGAGATGTCCTCTACAAGCCACTTTGGAAGCTTTTTCCCATTTGAAGATTTTATCTTGATGATATGGGCTTTGACAAAAAACTGCTTTCGGTTGACTTTCAAAAAGGACCTATAATCGTTTGACTCATATCTCTCAAATGAAGTATTTTTAGACCTGGAATGTGAGAGACAAAGTTGTAGAGAATTCAATTTCCTTCAACATGAGCTTTGGATGGAAAATTTCTGATGTTCCATGTGGGAGTTATGGCTGGTCAAAGTTCAGTTGATTTTCTCCTATACAAACCCTAATTTAGAAACTTTTGGATTTGTTGATTTCTGATCTTTCCTTGATGAACCATGATCAATTCTGGATCAAATGGTGAATGATACTTCAATATGAGGATCTTAACAAAAAATCAGGAGTTTTGACTTTACTTTGACCACAGTTGACTTTTAGGTTAACCCAGTCGACTGTTGACTTTCTGATCAATTGAGTGACCAATTCTTTGAGCTGAGACTTGATACTTGTCATAGAGGTAATTTGAGATATCATAAACCATATGAGGTGTCTTGACTTTGATTTTGAATAGGAGAAATAGTATGGGCAAATTTTGGGGTATGACAGCTGCCCCTGTACAATTTTCTTATATCTGAAGATGTAGACTGGCATGTGTGCCTGTCAGGATCTGAAGATAGAAGAGGATTGAACACTAGAATACCCAGGAATTTGCCCTAGCTGAAGTATGGACTTTTGTCAGAGATGGGCTTGAAGATGCCCTCAGGTGTTGACAGAAAGTTTATTGGAGATGGGCTTACAGATGCCATCTGGATGTTGGGAGTGTGAAGTGAATTAATTGTAGTGACTCTATTGTCATGATCGTTCCTGAACTAAATACCGGGAATAGATATGTGACTCAATCGTCGTGACTCCATTGTCGTGATGCCATTACCGTGACTCTGTTGTCGTGATTCTATTTTCGTGACTCAGTTGTCGTGATTCCATCATCGTGACTCAGTTGTCGTGATTCCATTATCGTGACTCAGTTGTCGTGATTCCATTATTGTGACTCAGTTGTCGTGATTCCATTATCGTAACTCAGTTGTCGTAATTCCATCATCGTGACTCAGTTGTCGTGATTCCATTATCGTGACTCAGTTGTCGTGATTCCATTATCGTGACTAAGTTTTCGTGATTCCATTATCGTGACTCAGTTGTTGTGATTCCATTATCGTGACTCAGTTGTCGTGATTCCATCATCGTGACTCGGTTGTCGTGATTCCATTATCGTGACTCAGTTGTCGTGATTCCATCATCTTGACTCAGTTGTCGTGATTCCATTATCGTGACTCAGTTGTCGTGATTCCATTATTGTGACTCAATTGTCGGGGTTCTTTGATTGTGTCTACACCGTTCGTGATGATAGAATTAGATCCTTGAAGGTTGATCGTGTCAGTACCATTCGTAGTAGCTGAGTTAGATCATAGATATTGTTCATCTGCTTGTTACTGTATCCTGAAAAAGGTAAAGTTAGTTTTTATGTAATGTCATGATGCATGTATTGTGCGACGAGTCTCTCAAAATAAATGAGAAACTTGAGTGTTATGTATGAATTCATTATGAGGCAATGTACGTGATGTATGAATATGTTTATGACATATGATATGTGAATATGATTTATGTTGTCTTGATTGAGAAAATAAATCTCTATATCCTTGTGATTTTGCTGTTTGATCTTGTCTTGAAGGTACACAGCTGGGGATTTACAATTTTGCTTGGGGATGACCAGTAATTTGATGTACTCTGACTGGGGATAACAGATATTAATAAACCATGTTTGGAGAAGAGAAGAAGGTCGGGGAACCGACGGTGTCGAAGATGTGAACTCTATTGAGGAGCTATGTCTTTTGTTGGACAAGAACATTTGAAGGTATTTTCTTAATGATTACTCTGTGGGGGATATGATATTGTGTAACCGGCTTTGTGGAAAGGCATGAATGCTTTGAATATTGCCCCCAGTTATTTATATTGATTAGGACACACCACTGAGTATTGATCAAGATGTCAAACTGGACTTGCATAGATTTGCCCCTGCTAGTAGGGACTTTGGAAAGATTCGCCTCGCGAGAACTTTATGAGATGTGCACTATGGGCGTCATGCCCCTAGTAATCATATGCCAAGGACAATGTCCCATGTTGATTGGGAAGTAGCTTCAGATATACTTGGATGCATGCTCCTGATTGTTTTGGAGCCTTTGAGAGATTCTTGGAATCTTGGCTTGATTGCCCCAGCTCGACTGGATAAACTATGTCATGCCCCTTGTATACATAAGAGACATTGCTTCTGAAGTGGTTTTGTTTGTCGGGATAACTTTTAGTCATTAGTTGTACCCTGTGCAGATTCTTTCTGATGCTAACATTTGAAATTATGTAGCAGGATATGTTTAATAATGTATTCATGAGATGCAATGCATATGTCTGTCTTGAGTTTGTTGAAAAACATTAAAACTGGAGACGTAAAAGCATGATATTTATAAAAACGTGATGTTTTTTTTTAAAACAAAATATCAACTCAGCATTTTTTGTAAACCTTAAAGAGTCAGGATACCTTTTTGGTGACAGTATGCTTTCGAACTAACCACACCTCAGTTAGGACTTTCAAGGGTTGTAACGTGGCTTGGTTCACGGTTTAAGAAACAAACGATAATGGCTCAAAATTTATTTATACCCATCCCCATCTTCGTGATGTTCTTCGGTCCTATGCTCAGTTAACTTTGTGTTTCGTCTTTAGCAAAGCTTGAAGTGTTAACATTGATATTTGATGGTGGTTGAAGCACCAGAACTTTTATTTGGACAGACAGTCATCCTTTTTGGTAATACTTTCTTTTGTCGAGGATTTGTAGTGACCTCTTTTGAAATGTTTTTGTTATCCCTAACTTTTGCCTGAACTGTTTATTTTGAGGTTACAGTCAGTGGGATGTTTCGATTTTTGATAAGTCTCCTTCATAGGTTTTGACTTAACAACTTTTCTTTTTGGTGGATATTGACTGCCTGACTTAATGGTTGTGGGAACCCATCATTGTTGTATAGACAACAGTTAGTGTAATTGAGTTAACTGAGTAACTACCCTGCCCCAGGTTATGATTAAAGGTTTTAAATTATTCAAGAAATAAAAACTCCTACACCTTAGGCTCAAAGGGGTTGACTAGGGATTAACATCCTTATATCTCCACTATTTAGGAATTGAAACAATGTCTGTACATCGTCAGCATAATCTGTTCAAAAGCATACTGTATGAGGTTGCGGTATCGTTTTCTTCATCCTCCCTCAAAAGGCATACAGCTATAGCAGGAGTAGAATATCACTAAACATATGCAAAGTAAATAGGCAATTTAAAAATGAGTGATAGCGAAATAATTTATTCAAGACAAACATATGCAATGCACTGATGATGATTATTAAAACAGATAATGTCTATCATAAGTCGAATGTTTAAACAAACAGAAAAGAAATTTGCAAATGAAAGTAAAACTAATGATCCAAAAGTTTGTCCGTCTAGCCATCCACAGCATTAGCAATCTTGTTGTGATTAGGCATGGGAGCAGTGATCACATTAGGAGTTTTCAGGAGGGTTGAATTTGATTTCTCCATCATTGATCAGACGTGCAACAAAAATAAAGGGAGGCACGCACACCTGGGGATCGAACCCCTGCCTCCTCGGTTGCATTCGATACGCCTTAGCCAATTGTGCTAGTTGTCTGCGCTGTAAATAGGACAAACAACAAAAGTAATATACAAAAATTAAATGCCCAGAAACTCAAAAAAAAGAAGCGCGCGTATTGCTCTTCTTCTTCGTTTTGAATCGTTTTACCAGATGCTACGCCCACGGTTTCCGTGTGTTGCCGTAAACCCTGCAAGATCAAAGACTCAACAAAATCGATCATAAATTAAAACCCAGACTATAGATCGACTGGAAATCGTCCAATGAATCCGATGGCATCATTGATTTTGACCAATTTTGCCTAGAGCAAGAAATCCCAATTTAAGGTCTTGGAACCCTAACAATGGTGAAAGGTTGATCCTGCACTCAAGCTTCAATTAAACTATATAGAAAGCTTTGCAGCATCATGAGGAACACAAATATATACTCAAATTATATTTATCATGCCTGAACCGATGAAATCGATGCAAAAAAAATCAAACAAACCGTGAGCGATATACACTTGGTTCTGAACGCGTTGGCTAAGGGTGAGGATGCGATTAGCTTCAAGGAAAACCCAGGAACACGTTGCAATCCTTTGAATGCCCTGAATCGCCCTCCAAACTGAAAAACGCAATTGACTTTTCCTTGGAAATTTGAAGGTTCGGTTGGGGCTCTTGGAAGCTGCCAAAATCCTCCCAAACCTTATGAATGCATTATGTACTTATAGTACAAGACATTAGGTTAACAAAACTCAAATAAATCTTCTTGAATCAAAGATTGGAAGATTGATTTGGATATGATTTCAAAACTTTCTAAACTTGGTCAAAATCCAATCTTCTCTTCCCAATTTCCATTAAAACGAATTTGAATAAAAAATGTGATATTTGGGTGATTAGAATTGATTGGAAATAAGAATAAATCACATCTTTTATATTTTCTCTTAATTATTTGATTGAAATTGTATTTTTAAATGAATAAAAATCCAATAAAAATAGAATAAAAATCAAATAATCGTGGGATTGGGTTTGGAGGTCTTGGATATCATAAGGATCAAGATTGGGCCAAAAAAGGTTGGGTCCTTTTGCAAGAAAATTCAGTTTGAAGCCTTTTGTATCACAATTTTCTCTTAAAATCGACCAACTTTGACAAGGCATATCTCCCTCAATTTTTTAGGTATGGAGAAGTTCTAGGACTTTTTGGAAACCTCGAGATGTCCTCTACAAGCCACTTTGGAAGCTTTTTCCCATTTGAAGATTTTATCTTGATGATATGGGCTTTGACAAAAAACTGCTTTCGGTTGACTTTCAAAAAGGACCTATAATCGTTTGACTCATATCTCTCAAATGAAGTATTTTTAGACCTGGAATGTGAGAGACAAAGTTGTAGAGAATTCAATTTCCTTCAACATGAGCTTTGGATGGAAAATTTCTGATGTTCCATGTGGGAGTTATGGCTGGTCAAAGTTCAGTTGATTTTCTCCTATACAAACCCTAATTTAGAAACTTTTGGATTTGTTGATTTCTGATCTTTCCTTGATGAACCATGATCAATTCTGGATCAAATGGTGAATGATACTTCAATATGAGGATCTTAACAAAAAATCAGGAGTTTTGACTTTACTTTGACCACAGTTGACTTTTAGGTTAACCCAGTCGACTGTTGACTTTCTGATCAATTGAGTGACCAATTCTTTGAGCTGAGACTTGATACTTGTCATAGAGGTAATTTGAGATATCATAAACCATATGAGGTGTCTTGACTTTGATTTTGAATAGGAGAAATAGTATGGGCAAATTTTGGGGTATGACAGCTGCCCCTGTACAATTTTCTTATATCTGAAGATGTAGACTGGCATGTGTGCCTGTCAGGATCTGAAGATAGAAGAGGATTGAACACTAGAATACCCAGGAATTTGCCCTAGCTGAAGTATGGACTTTTGTCAGAGATGGGCTTGAAGATGCCCTCAGGTGTTGACAGAAAGTTTATTGGAGATGGGCTTACAGATGCCATCTGGATGTTGGGAGTGTGAAGTGAATTAATTGTAGTGACTCTATTGTCATGATCGTTCCTGAACTAAATACCGGGAATAGATATGTGACTCAATCGTCGTGACTCCATTGTCGTGATGCCATTACCGTGACTCTGTTGTCGTGATTCTATTTTCGTGACTCAGTTGTCGTGATTCCATCATCGTGACTCAGTTGTCGTGATTCCATTATCGTGACTCAGTTGTCGTGATTCCATTATTGTGACTCAGTTGTCGTGATTCCATTATCGTAACTCAGTTGTCGTAATTCCATCATCGTGACTCAGTTGTCGTGATTCCATTATCGTGACTCAGTTGTTGTGATTCCATTATCGTGACTAAGTTTTCGTGATTCCATTATCGTGACTCAGTTGTTGTGATTCCATTATCGTGACTCAGTTGTCGTGATTCCATCATCGTGACTCGGTTGTCGTGATTCCATTATCGTGACTCAGTTGTCGTGATTCCATCATCTTGACTCAGTTGTCGTGATTCCATTATCGTGACTCAGTTGTCGTGATTCCATTATTGTGACTCAATTGTCGGGGTTCTTTGATTGTGTCTACACCGTTCGTGATGATAGAATTAGATCCTTGAAGGTTGATCGTGTCAGTACCATTCGTAGTAGCTGAGTTAGATCATAGATATTGTTCATCTGCTTGTTACTGTATCCTGAAAAAGGTAAAGTTAGTTTTTATGTAATGTCATGATGCATGTATTGTGCGACGAGTCTCTCAAAATAAATGAGAAACTTGAGTGTTATGTATGAATTCATTATGAGGCAATGTACGTGATGTATGAATATGTTTATGACATATGATATGTGAATATGATTTATGTTGTCTTGATTGAGAAAATAAATCTCTATATCCTTGTGATTTTGCTGTTTGATCTTGTCTTGAAGGTACACAGCTGGGGATTTACAATTTTGCTTGGGGATGACCAGTAATTTGATGTACTCTGACTGGGGATAACAGATATTAATAAACCATGTTTGGAGAAGAGAAGAAGGTCGGGGAACCGACGGTGTCGAAGATGTGAACTCTATTGAGGAGCTATGTCTTTTGTTGGACAAGAACATTTGAAGGTATTTTCTTAATGATTACTCTGTGGGGGATATGATACTGTGTAACCGGCTTTGTGGAAAGGCATGAATGCTTTGAATATTGCCCCCAGTTATTTATATTGATTAGGACACACCACTGAGTATTGATCAAGATGTCAAACTGGACTTGCATAGATTTGCCCCTGCTAGTAGGGACTTTGGAAAGATTCGCCTCGCGAGAACTTTATGAGATGTGCACTATGGGCGTCATGCCCCTAGTAATCATATGCCAAGGACAATGTCCCATGTTGATTGGGAAGTAGCTTCAGATATACTTGGATGCATGCTCCTGATTGTTTTGGAGCCTTTGAGAGATTCTTGGAATCTTTGCTTGATTGCCCCAGCTCGACTGGATAAACTATGTCATGCCCCTTGTATACATAAGAGACATTGCTTCTGAAGTGGTTTTGTTTGTCGGGATAACTTTTAGTCATTAGTTGTACCCTGTGCAGATTCTTTCTGATGCTAACATTTGAAATTATGTAGCAGGATATGTTTAATAATGTATTCATGAGATGCAATGCATATGTCTGTCTTGAGTTTGTTGAAAAACATTAAAACTGGAGACGTAAAAGCATGATATTTATAAAAACGTGATGTTTTTTTTTAAAACAAAATATCAACTCAGCATTTTTTGTAAACCTTAAAGAGTCAGGATACCTTTTTGGTGACAGTATGCTTTCGAACTAACCACACCTCAGTTAGGACTTTCAAGGGTTGTAACGTGGCTTGGTTCACGGTTTAAGAAACAAACGATAATGGCTCAAAATTTATTTATACCCATCCCCATCTTCGTGATGTTCTTCGGTCCTATGCTCAGTTAACTTTGTGTTTCGTCTTTAGCAAAGCTTGAAGTGTTAACATTGATATTTGATGGTGGTTGAAGCACCAGAACTTTTATTTGGACAGACAGTCATCCTTTTTGGTAATACTTTCTTTTGTCGAGGATTTGTAGTGACCTCTTTTGAAATGTTTTTGTTATCCCTAACTTTTGCCTGAACTGTTTATTTTGAGGTTACAGTCAGTGGGATGTTTCGATTTTTGATAAGTCTCCTTCATAGGTTTTGACTTAACAACTTTTCTTTTTGGTGGATATTGACTGCCTGACTTAATGGTTGCGGGAACCCATCATTGTTGTATAGACAACAGTTAGTGTAATTGAGTTAACTGAGTAACTACCCTGCCCCAGGTTATGATTAAAGGTTTTAAATTATTCAAGAAATAAAAACTCCTACACCTTAGGCTCAAAGGGGTTGACTAGGGATTAACATCCTTATATCTCCACTATTTAGGAATTGAAACAATGTCTGTACATCGTCAGCATAATCTGTTCAAAAGCATACTGTATGAGGTTGCGGTATCGTTTTCTTCATCCTCCCTCAAAAGGCATACAGCTATAGCAGGAGTAGAATATCACTAAACATATGCAAAGTAAATAGGCAATTTAAAAATGAGTGATAGCGAAATAATTTATTCAAGACAAACATATGCAATGCACTGATGATGATTATTAAAACAGATAATGTCTATCATAAGTCGAATGTTTAAACAAACAGAAAAGAAATTTGCAAATGAAAGTAAAACTAATGATCCAAAAGTTTGTCCGTCTAGCCATCCACAGCATTAGCAATCTTGTTGTGATTAGGCATGGGAGCAGTGATCACATTAGGAGTTTTCAGGAGGGTTGAATTTGATTTCTCCATCATTGATCAGACGTCCAACAATCGTTTGTGTAATGTCCATGACTGTTGGAATAGTACGTGCACTTCGCAATGAGTTTATAGCCAGGAGTGGAGGTGTTAGGATTCTTAGGAGGGTCCCTCAGAGTAATCAATTCGATCTTCAACAGATGTTGTAATGCTTGAGCCAATGTCATATTAATTTTGGTGAATTGACGCTTAGGTGCATCTGGCTTGCGTCGTTGTTGTGGAGCTGGTGTAGAGATCATAACTGCCCAACAGATTGGTTGCATTCATTACGGCCTTTCTGGTTGTGCACAACATCAGATATATGAGGTTCCACAGGTGAAATGAAATCAATGATCTTTTCATCGATTAAGTCTTGAATCTTATGCTTCAATGGTCCATAATCCTTAGTGTCGGTTCGAACAATAAGCACATCTCGCATTGTAATTGTACCCAGGAATAGGAGTGCCTTCAATTCTTCTTGCCCCTTGGCTGAGTTCAGAATCAAAGTTTGGGATCGGATGTTCTGAACCTGAAGGTGTTTGACTGATTGCTCGAAATCCATTTGTGCTGAAGTAAACAGCAAGAGAGGATGAGATACCTATTGTGAGAAACCTGTTATGCGATGTTATGAATGCAAATGCAATGCTTTCAAGGTTCTTTAGGAAATTTAGTTCACGACATATAGAAATTAAATTGGTCGCAGCCTTGTCTGAAGAACTCTGACTTTCGTCTTGGAACGTCCTTCTTTGAGAATCAAGCTCACCATATCGAGTGGGTCATCGCCTCTGATTCGGGATATCTCTGAATTTGAAGATACATGGTTAGAGGAAAATAAATCCTCTTGCCCCTTGATAGGTATCGAGTCTCTGAATTGGAAGGTATGTGGCTAGAGAAAAATAAATCCTCTTGCCCCTTGATAGGTATCGAGTCTCTGAATTGGAAGGTATGTGGCTAGAGAAAAATAAATCCTCTTGCCCCTTGATAGGTATCGAGTCTCTGAATTGGAAGGTATGTGGCTAGAGGAAAATAAATCCTCTTGCCCCTTGATAGGGATTCAGTCTTTGGTAAGGGCACCTGAGATTGTGCGCCCTAAATTCCTAAGATCCTTGAAAGGGTTAGTTAAATTATGTTATGCTTATGATGTCATGATGTCATGATGTTATGCGAATGTAGTTTATTAGGCAAAGCGTGAGACAATAAGGGCAAACAAGTCTTTTAACAAAACCTGCAGGGAAACAAAGGTTAGTGGCAAACACAAACAAGTCACACAAGTCACACAATTTCCTTAGGCTTGGCTTGCGTGGAGTTTAGATCATGTGAGATACCCTTCCCCAAATGTATTTCTAAGGATAAGGATGATATCAGCAACGGGTTCTACCGAGTTACCCAGAATTGTCAGTCCTCCTAAAGCACCCTCGAACATGATACATACATACCATGCAATGATACTTTGAGAAAGAACCTATCTGAGCTGTAGTATCGGGTAGCGACTATGCTCTCAACATACATCAAGAGTAGTCCCCCCACTACGTTCCTAAAAGTCAAGATGAGTTAAAGGTAACTAAAGGTCCTTAAGCTCCGACTCACCTACAGATATCCACACGAACCTCTCTCATACAAAAGAGACATGCGAACACCCATCGAGGCCTAACTTAAGCGTGAACTCTCATATTGACCAATCCTCCACATACATGAAGGAGTTCGCCATGACTATGCCACTTCATATCTTAGGTGTACTTGAATCCGGGTGTAGGATTCGTCCTTCATTTAATTCCCAAAACAGCCCTGAAAAATAAAGCAAGCAAAGCAAACAATAGAAAACAATTAAGTGAATCCTAAGCTTTTAAGGTAACCCCTCTTTTATAAGAAAATTCTCCCCAGCAGAGTCGCCAGTTCTGTAATACGGTGAACTGACTTTTATATCGAAATGTGCGGTTAGCAAGAGTCACCACCGACTTTTATTTTATCCAAATATTAGAAAGGCTAAAAGAACAGGAAAAACCTTTTAAATAAAAACTGAGTTCGGGGGGTAATTATGCAAAGGGAAGGTGTAAGGCACCCTTTGCATCCATGGTTTTCCATGGGCTCTTAATTGCTTTGCTCTTTTTCGTTCAGAAATGTAGAAGAAGTGAATATGGACTTTAGCTCGTAAATGAGCGTAGCCATTTTGAAGGTTTATGCGAAAGAATATGAAAATGTTTTTAGCCAGAGCAAGGCAATTAGGGGCAATTACCTTAATAATGTAGAAAATAGTTCTTTTAGCCTTTCAGGGTGAAAGGGTCTTTCCATGCCATAACAGGGCAGGAAGCCTTTCATTTGGATGTTGAAGGGTCATCGAGAGTTCGTTCGCCCTAAGACTGTCCCATGTCATAGAGAGGCAGGTAGTCTAAGGGAAGAGCCAAAATAGCCTTTTGTAGGCAGCCAGAGGATACCTCAGCCTTTTCGTAGGCAACTTCCGAGGGTCGGGGTCATATTAGTGTATCGAAGGCAGCATCATTAGGGACTTATGATCTTTGCATTAACCGAGGCAACATGGCTGAGGTATCCTCGTATTCGAGGGACACGGCTATTCTGCAAAAAACACAAGGCAACAAGGCAACAGGCAACAGGCAACAAGAGAGGTTACCAAAAAAGTGTGCGTGGGTGCAACAATCATGTGATTCAATTCGAAATATATTATCTTGTAATTAAATGGCTCTAATTCAGTTCAAAGTTGCACTCCCTAGGATTACTAACCCCAACAATTAATATTATATAGTTTAAGTGCCTTTAAAGCCAACCAATACAAGCCAGGAACAAATACATAATAATAGGGGAGGGAAAAAAGAAGCCAGCGGGTTTGACATAAGTAATAATTAGGCAGAAAAATAAAGAGGTTAGAGTTTTAGGGTTACCAACTATTTGAACTTTGGCGGTTGGCAAACCCTGAAATTTGGAAAAGGAAAAATAAACAAAAGGGGGTGAGTGTATTATCAATTCAAATGACAATTAGGGTTAACCCTAATTTGATAAAGAAAGCAAAATAAAAGATAATAGATATTTAAAATAAACATAAAATAGAACTTAGCTTTTGATTTGATCTGATATTGTTTGTAGTCGGGAGTAGCCTCGAGGTTAACCCTGAAAAAATGGCAAATGAGGTAAAATGCGTGAGTGCAAAAGAGTTCATTGACTTTCGAAGTTTTAGCCCTAATAACAATTTTATAATGCAAATAAAGAATAAATAATAAAATAAAAGAAAATAGAGTCAGGACTTAGATTCGTAACAGGCGTGGCGTGGGATCGGGAGTCAACGGATAATAACCCTGAAAAGAATGCACAAAGAAATATTTTTAGTGTAGGCACGATCTAAGACAAACCTCGCAAACCCCAATCAAGGCACAAGTTAACCATGATTAATAAAATAACAAAAATCAAATTAATTAATTATTGGTTTTCAACCTAATTAATTAAATCGGCAAAAATAGGTTTTCGATTAAATTATCTAACCTAGTAAGTAAATTAATTAATTAATAAAAATACTAAACCAATTAAATAATTGAACAATTAATTTAACCATTTAATCAAATAAATAAAAAAATGAGTCATTAATAATTAAAACAAATTAATTATTTAATTATAAAATAAAGGGTTAAATACATTTCACCCCCTGCCAAAGTAGCGAGTTTCGGTTTTCCCCCTTATTAAAAAATTTTTTAGCATTTGCCCCTTAGAAAACAAAATTCTGTTTTTGGACACCCCTATCAACTTGTTTTCTAAGGGGAAAAGGCTAAATTTTTTTTTAATAAGGGGGAAAACCGAAACTCGCTACTTTGGCAGGGGGTGAAATGTATTTAACCCTAAAATAAATATTAAAAACAAATAATTTTATGAACAAAAAGAAAATTTAAAAGAAGATTAAAAAACTCAAAAAAAAGAAGCGCGCGTATTGCTCTTCTTCTTCGTTTTGAATCGTTTTACCAGAGGCTACGCCCACGGTTTCCGTGTGTTACCGTAAACCGTGCAAGATCAAAGACTCAACAAAATCGATCATAAATTAAAACCCAGACTATAGATCGACTGGAAATCGTCCAATGAATCCGATGGCATCATTGATTTTGGCCATTTTTGCCTAGAGCGAGAAATCCCAATTTAAGGTCCTGGAACCCTAACAATGGTGAAAGGTTGATCCTGCACTCAAGCTTCAATTAAACTATATAGAAAGCTTCGCAGCATCATGAGGAACACAAATATATACTCAAATTATATTTATCATGCCTGAACCGATGAAATCGATGCAAAAAAAATCAAACAAACCTTGAGCGATATACACTTGGTTCTGAACGCGTTGGCTAAGGGTGAGGATGCGATTAGCTTCAAGGAAAACCCAGGAACACGTTGCAATCCTTTGAATGCCCTGAATCGCCCTCCAAAATGAAAAACGCAATTGACTTTTCCTTGGAAATTTGAAGGTCCGGTTGGGGCTCTTGGAAGCTGCCAAAATCCTCCCAAACCTTGTGAATGCATTATGTACTTATAGTACAAGACATTAGGTTAACAAAACTCAAATAAATCTTCTTGAATCAAAGATTGAAAGATTGATTTAGATATGATTTCAAAACTTTCTAAACTTGGTCAAAATCCAATCTTCTCTTCCCAATTTCCATTAAAACGAATTTGAATAAAAAATGTGATATTTGGGTGATTAGAATTGATTGGAAATAAGAATAAATCACATCTTTTATATTTTCTCTTAATTATTTGATTGAAATTGTATTTTTAAATGAATAAAAATCCAATAAAAATAGAATAAAAATCAAATAATCGTGGGATTGGGTTTGGAGGTCTTGGATATCATAAGGATCAAGATTGGGTCAAAAAAGGTTGGGTCCTTTTGCAAGAAAATTCAGTTTGAAGCCTTTTGTATCACATTTTTCTCTTAAAATCGACCAACTTTGACAAGGCATATCTCCCTCAATTTTTTAGGTATGGAGAAGTTCTAGGACTTTTTGGAAACCTCAAGATGAACTCTACAAGACACTTTGGAAGCTTTTTCCCATTTGAAGATTTTATCTTGATGATATGGGCTTTGACAAAAAACTGCTTTCGGTTGACTTTCAAAAAGGACCTATAATCGTTGGACCCATATCTTTCAAATGAAGCATTTTTAGACCTGGCATGTGAGAGACAAAGTTGTAGAGAGTTCAATTTCCTTCAAGATGAGCTTTGAATTGAAAATTTCTGATGTTCCATGTGGGAGTTCTGGCTGGTCAAAGTTCAGTTGACTTTCTCCTATACAAACCCTAATTTAGAAACTTTTGGATTTGTTGATTTCTGATCTTTCCTTGATGAACCATGATCAATTCTGGATCAAATGGTGAATGATACTTCAATATGAGGATCTTGACAAAAAATCAGGAGTTTTGACTTTACTTTGACCATAGTTGACTTTTAGGTTAACCCAGTCGACTGTTGACTTTCTGAACAATTGAGTGACCAATTCTTTGAGCTGAGACTTGATACTTGTCATAGAGGTAATGTGAGATATCATAAACCATATGAGGTGTCTTGACTTTGATTTTGAATAGGAGAAATAGTATGGGCAAATTTTGGGGTATGACAGTTATCATGTAAAATGAATGTAGGATAATAGGTTAATGAATCTAGATGAGAGGCATGAGTTAATAGGTGAAAATATGTTGTTTTAGAACTGAAATCATATACTGGAAGTGATGGAAACGAGCAGAAAACGAATTGGTGCGATTGCAGAATTCTGGGTTCACGCTGGCGTTTTGCGTATGATACGCGTATGAGGTTGGGCCATACGCGTATGAGGGACAAACCTAGGGGCTATACGCGTATGATACACAGCCCTGTCTCGTCCAAAGACCCATCTCTGGTAGAACGCATATGGTATGCGTAAGGAAGAGAGGTCATACGCGGATGGGGTGTGATACGCGTATGGGAGGAATTTTAGTGGAAATCAGGTTATGGTGGTACGCGTATGGGTAAGGGGGCATACGCGTATGGGCTAGCTGTACGATTCTTGAGTAAAATGAGTGCCTTTATGAATTCCCTCGATTAGTAAGACTTAGGTAGATATAGGAAAGCTATGAAAGTTATACATTTGGACTTAGAATGTTGTGATAAGAGTTAGGCTAAATACCCTTGTTGGTTCCTTAAGTTTACCTCGGGGTCCATTCTGGTCCCTTATCTTTAAAAAGTTTCAAAGTGGTCCTTTAATTATTCAAAAAAGTTCACGTTAATCCTTTCTGTCCAATTTTCACAAATGGCGTCTAATTTTGTACCAGTGACATCTGACGTGGCAGTTGTTCGTAAAGCGTGGCATGTGTTCATTATCTAAGGTAATCAAAATTCTAAAATTTTTTCATGAGCCAAGACTCGAACCAGACTCATCTTGGTTTTTAGAGAGCATGAGTAACCACTAGGTTATTCTTCCCATTTTGTATAGTTAACAAACCAAATATTAATTTAACCAAAAGTGAATCACCTCCATATTCTGCAATCAGATTTTTAGTGAGGAAAGAAGATAGTCCAGGTCGCAAAAACAATGTTCTTGACATCTTAATTTAAGAAACAACATAGGTTTCTGCACATGCATTGTATTACAAACTCCACCCTCTCCATTTCTCCTTCCTCAGTAAGTTCAATTAATCCCATTTTTCCTCTTCCTTTGTTTTCCCCCAATTTCGACCAAACCCTATATTTCATTTTCTATCATTCATGTAATCAAGACTACTTTAACGCATTCGTTTCATCAACTGTTAAATCCCTAATCTAATTTCACTTCTTCCTCATCAAATCATGTTTCCCCCAAAATTTACTTCGAAACCTAATCATTTAATTTGATACAAGATACTTACACTGATACAATACTATTGTATAATATATTAATTTAAAGGGCCTTGGTTTTCTATGCTTGAAAAATTGTTTCTTTACAATTACATTATGATTTATGACTTGCTTGAATATTTTACATGAATATAACCTTATGTTCTGAATTTATATATTTATATTCATTTTGAAGATGCAGTGTTTAAGATAGAAGCATACCATGTTTGAATGGAGTTAGAAACTTGTCATTTTCTTGGATATATTTCGGAATAATCCCTGTTTGAAAATTTGTTACAAAATATTGAGCCTTATTTTTTAGTGATAACCTAATTGAAACTTGATTCTTAGATATATGTTATGTTGAATGTGTAAAAAAATTGCAGCTATACGAAGATGGGGTTTGTTTTTAATGTTGTACCTTGATTTCTTTATTGGGTGGGTTAATAACAAATTTGAATGCAATACTAATAATTAATAACGAAATGGAGAGCAAGATGCGGGACTCCTATCCTGAGTTGTTTGAACGAGGTAAGGTTTTCGAGGACGAAAATATTGTAAGTGGGGAGAGTTGTAACGCCCTAATTTCAATATTTATTTTATTACGTATTTATTGGTGTATTCGGTGCTTAAATTGATATTTTAATTATTATTATATTAATTTGTTAATTTAACTATAATATAATAATCGGGTGATTAAATTAAATTAGACTGAGTGTGTAATTAGTAAGTGGGGGGTGTGTACTAAGCCCATTAGTAATTCAATAATTAGTATGTTTTAATAAAAATAATAAGGAACTAAGAGGAAAAAGGGAGATTAGTGAACATTAGTGAAGAACGTGAAATTCAGAGAAGAGGCTAGGGCAAAAGGTAGAAGAACTCCACCATTGTTGAGGAAAATCAAGCTTCAATCAAAGGTAAGGGGGAGAATGGGTTCTTTAAATGATGACTTAAGCATGAGAGGGTAGTGAGGGTTCCTTCCCCTCTTTAGGTTTCATAATTAATAAGTTTTATTTCTCCTCTGAATGTGTGAATTGATTTGATTTGTATGTTGTTCTTCTTGACTAATGATACTGTATGATTTTCTGGACCAAATTCTGGTTTGAATTGATGAATTATGATGTGGATTTGGATGTTGGTTGAGTTGTTGTTATGTTCATAAGAGAAAATGAATTTAAATGTATAATTGTCCAATTTGATGAGTAGAAATTGAGTTGTTATCATGTAAAATGAATGTAGGATAATAGGTTAATGAATCTAGATGAGAGGCATGAGTTAATAGGTGAAAATATGTTGTTTTAGAACTGAAATTGTAGACTGGAAGTGATGGAAACGAGCAGAAAACGAACTGGTGCGATTGCAGAATTATGGGTTCACGCTAGCGTTTTGCGTATGATACGCGTATGAGGTTGGGCCATACGCGTATGAGGGAAAAACCCAGGGGCTATACGCGTATGATACACAACCCTATCTCGTCCAAAGACCCATCTCTGGTAGAACGCATATGGTACGCGTAAGGAAGGGAGGTCATACGCGGATGGGGGTGTGATACGCGTATGGGAGGAATTTTAGTGGAAATCAGGTTATGGTGGTACGCGTATGGGTAAGGGGGCATACGCGTTTGGGCTAGCTTTACGCGTATGGTCAGGCTAGTGTGCAGAATTTCCCATTTTTGTGATTTTCTTCCGACTCTTGAGTAATATGAGTACCTTTCTGAGTTCCCTTGATTAGTAAGACTTAGGTAGATATAGGAAGGCTATGAAAGTTATACATTTGGACATAGAATGTTGTGATAAGAGTTATGTTGATTGTTGTGAATGTTGACTATAAGAAAATGGAATCATCGTTGCGTGTTGTTGAACAAGTTGATAGCCTAATGGCAATGAGTTGAAGGTTGGTGCCTTGTGTTATTGATTTGTGTTAATTGGATGTCCATGCTGCATACATATGTCATTGAGGGCTTATGCTCTGTTGTTGGTCTGGATTGGCATTGTTGTAGGCTTATGCCTTGTTATCGCCTTTAATTAATGGCAACTGTTGAGGGCTTATGCTCTGTTGGAACCACATGCATGTAGTGTTGATAGTCGCATTGCATTTCCCATAACTGATCGTTAATGTCATATATCGTTGTTGTTGTGTTGTTTATGGTGTGAGAATCTGTTTGAGATTGTTGTTTTATGTGGTGTAAATATTACTCCTTAGCATGTGATATTTCACCGTATATTCATTGAATATAATTCTCACCCCTTTTCTGTTGTTGCATCTGTGCTTCTTTGGAAGTACAGATAACCAGGTACCAGAGTAGTGCTTGGATTTCGAGTGTTACCTGATCGAGTCTTAGGAGTCGCTCTGATACGTAACACGGGAGTTTTGGGATGCGTTATGTTTTAATTTCTTTTCAGTAAATTGTAATTGTTACGTATCTTGATTTTTGACATTTTGTTGGACCACATGTTTAGTGGAGATGATTTATTTGTTGAGGACGGAGTGCCATGAGAACTAATAAGCTGTTTTAATTTCCGCTGCTGTTGGATTTATTTTAATGAAGACTTATTAAATAAAGCGATGTTTTTATGGATTTTTAGAAGATGTGACATCCTACTCGTATTACTCTGATTATTTATGTATTTATAATATATATATAGTAGATGGGAAAGTGGGGTGTTACAGTTCTTACGAGCACACTCCATCACCCCGGCCGAAGGAACATGCTATAACGCCTCCCCCTCGACCACCAGACCGTCCTCGACATAAAAGGTGATTCTACACCTCTTCCCCGTCACCTAGTAGGAGTGAAGAGGAAGAGAAACGTCGTAGCCCCCTATCCAGAGTTGTATTAGAGACACCTTTACCCGTCGGTCTAGAGAAACCTCCTCCTCTGGGTACATGTGATGGCACGACGGACCCAGACGAGCATATTGAAAATATTGACTCATTCCTCGACTACTAAGGAGGCCAGTGGGCGATCAAGTGCAGGTTGTTCCCGAAGACACTTTAGAAATGAGCAATGGCTTGGTATAAGAGCCTACCGGATGAATTTATCACTTTTTAGAAGGGTCTTGGCCGGCTGTTCTCACGACATTTTACTGCCTCATGCAGGAATCCTAAATCTGAAGCCTCCTTGGAGGCTATCATCCAGAGCAAGGACGAATTACTCAGGACCTATATCGAAAGGTTTAACAAAGAGGTTGTATAGGTGTCAACCACTATCGATATGAAGAAGTATTTACTAGAGAGGGGACTCCTTCCTTGTTCCGACATTGCTAAAGTTGTGGGCATATGGACGCCCGCCACGCTTGACGCTTTTTTTTCTAAAAGCTCAAGCTTATATTCAGTACGAAGAGAAAGAAGCGGCTCACGCGGCTTGAGACTCTAGGAACGAAGAGAGTGCCAAGAAAGCAAAGCAAGAAAAAGGGTCCCGCCGAGGATCCGAGAAGAAGAGGGAGGATAAAACCCGTGATGCCTGGGATTACAAAGGCCCTCCCGGAAAATTCCACGACTACACTTCACTAAACGCCTCCAGCGAGCGCATTTTGACGGATTGCGTCAACTCAAAATTCAAGACAGTCGGGGTACATTTTCCTAAGGAACTGCCTACCCGATCCACTGTTGACAAATCCAAGTTTTTCCGACTCAATGATGCCGCAGCTCTTCGGGTCGCCATGAGTTTTACACGCCTAGAGGATTTTTACGTCCCCGACTCGGCGGATGTCCCTACTTTTTTCTACTCCCATAGCCAGTAGGAGTCATTTCCGTCCGCGATGGTCATCTTGCAAAGCTCAGAAAAAACTGTTATAATGGACCAAGCCCGAGGAAGTTTAGTCCCAATTGCCTTCTACAAGGAGGAATTCCCCAAGGGCATGCCCAACGTTACCATTCCCCGACTCGTCGCATCTTGGTCGATCAGGGAAGCTCTATAGATATTATGTACTCACAACTGTTCTCCACCCCAAGGTTTTGTCCTTTTACAGTGTAGTACTTCATTTTAAGGTGGACAGTTAACTGTCCGCCTTAAAATGAAGCACTACACTGCGAAAGGACAAGTTGCCACACTGCACGGAGATATCGAAGCTTCCTTTAGATGCTTTGAGGCAGCATCTAAGGACCTCAATTCCATAGAGGTGTCACCTCGGCAGGGTTTCAAGTTAACATTTTCTGCCAGCTCTACGCCACAGAATCTGTTACCGCACATCGACACTGTCGAACTAGACAACCGCTTCTGGAAGGAAGCCGAAGACTAACTCGAGGTAGAGAGCTCTTCATCAGCAACCTCCGAGGACCCTTTGCACCCTATTCATGACGGAAACATCGAGCTCATCTCCTTTGGGGATGATCTAAGCAGGGGAGTGACTATTGGAGTCGATCTCCTCGACCTGGAGAAGAAACAACTAAAGGTGTGTCTCTGGGAAAATGATAACTTGTTCGCTTTGAGTGTATCGGAGATGCCCGGCCTCGATCTCGAAGTCGCATGCCATCATCTAACAATAGATCCTGCTTGCAAAGTTGTTGCCAAGCGGAGGAGGAAGCAGTCCCCAAAGAAGATAGCTACGGCTGAGTTAGTTGTAAAAGACCTCCTAGAGGCAAATTTCATATCGAAATCCCAGTACACCACTTGGTTGTCCAATGTTATATTAGTTAAAAGAGTAATGGAAAGTGGTGTATGTGTACCGACTATACTGATCTCAATAAGGCTTGCCCTAAAGTTGCATATCCCCTCCCTACCATAGATAAACTAGTAGATAATTCCGCAGATTTTAAATTACTATCATTCATGGACGCATAATCGGTGTACAATCAAATCCCCATGGATAAAGTTGATAAAAAATACACAACCTTCATGAAGGATTTAGGAAACTATTACTATAATGTAATGCCCTTTGGTTTGAAGGACGTTGGCGCAGCATACCAACGAGTGATGAACAAAGTCTCTCCGTAATTGAAACAATGCAGAAAAACTCAACCGCGGAGAATGTGTTGCGACCGTGTTGTGTTCCAGAGAGTTCAATTTTTGAGTGCGAAAGTGTAGATGAGAGAGGAGAAATAAATATAGTTTATGTGATAAACCAGAGCTTTCATTCTTTTGGGACGACTTTCATCCTACTCAAAATTGTTGGGATGCTGTTTACAAGATGGTGCGAACTTCTTTGTCCCTATAATTTGAAGAGAAAAGCAACTTATACTTAAAAATATTGTAGAGGTGCTTGAGTTATTAATTAAAGAATAAGGCTAGCAAAATAAATAAATAAGTTCCTTTGATGATCAATATTTGGATTTGATGTTATCACATTCTTTCTCTTAATTATTTTCTAATTCAATACCACTATTTAGTTATTAACTTGATAACACTACAAAAAATATTTTTTCTATAAGCAACTTTTTGAATTAAGAAAATAGTATTTTGGGACAAGATTAACAAGATAATCCTAGACAATGAAGGATTAAAGGCACAAAAGAGGCTTTCTAAACTACTCATAAAAATTTCAAGTGACTCTATTCTTAAATACTATTGCAAGCCACCACCACAAATACCAATAAATCATAAAGAAAAGTTCTTCAACGTCCAATCTACATTATTAAAAATAATATTGTTTCTTTGCTTCCAAATTCATTAGCAAACAGTCAGCCAAATATCACCTATCAAATTGCTTGGCATCTTACCATCCTATTCTTCAACACATTTTAAAATATCACTGCAACAATCCTCCATAAAATTGATATCTAGTTCCATCCAGAGAGATAGACTTTATACCCTACCCTGTTTGTCTTGGGACAGAACAACATAAACATGGTTGATGTCTTCCACCCGCATATTACAGAAAACACAAGAAGCCTCTTGATTCCGATGAATAATTCAACCGGGAAAAATTAGACGCAAAACAAAATTTACACTTTTTAATTTTATTTAATAAAAATATATTTATTTCTTCCATTGAGCTAACAACTGGAAAAAAAATGTCCTTCAGAATTCAAAGACATATTTTCGATTTACAACTACTGCATATTTTAATTTTATTTAAGAAAAAGACTATGTATTCCCTTAATTGAGCTTTCAAGTGATAAGAAAGGTCATTCACCTGGCTTCTCAAATTATTTTTATTTATAAATTAAAAAATGGACAGTTGCTTCCCTTGGTTGAGCTAACTCGCAACCAATAATTAACTTATTTTAGGGACAAGCATTCGATTCTCAATAACTGCATTTTTTAATTTAATTTAAAATAACACTACATATTTCTTTGGTTGAGCTGACAACCCATAAGAATTGTATTTCATTTGATTTTTATTTTTAAATTATAAAATGGATTACATATTCCCTCGGTTGAGGTGGCCATTGATAGGTAAAGTTTCATCTAACTCCTTGGTTGTGCCACCCAACCCATAGAAAAGCCCTTAATGCTATATATTTCTATAACATAACATTATTCTATTCATACACAAAGTACAATAAAAAATGAATGAGTCCTAAACTAAACTTCACCTTCTTCTATTCCTAGTTATTTAAAAAATGTCAGCTGAGAATGTCAATCAATCATTCATATAGTCATATTTATTTTTATTTATTGTCAGCTAAGTGATTGTAAGAGGTTTTGATATCAACAAATTTGAAAAAAAAATATGAAAAATCGATCGAACGTCAAGTTTTCGATAATTTGTCATTTTACGTTTTTCTTATTATTTGCATTGGAAATAGGTTACCATATATTAGTAAGCCTATTGAAATGATTGATAGATACTTATGTGTATCAACTCGCTTATCATTGTTATTCAATTTTTACAATTGTGCGCATATCTGAGTTTCTAATAATCGCTTCAGTTCAGACGACTTAATTGATCTAGGTCA
This sequence comes from Vicia villosa, assembly GCF_029867415.1. Taxonomy (NCBI): domain Eukaryota; kingdom Viridiplantae; phylum Streptophyta; class Magnoliopsida; order Fabales; family Fabaceae; genus Vicia; species Vicia villosa. The sequence continues at coordinate 1,149,735 of NW_026705046.1, forward strand.
AACCTTTTTCTTACCATAACTTTTGTGATTTTTAAAAACTGTTTTAAAAAGTGTTTTTTGACTTAGGGATCTATTCATCCCCCCACTAGATAAGTCATCGTCTAATAGTTAAAAGGGTCTATTCTAGATCATTTATGTACTCCATATTCTTACCCAATAATTAGCTTGAGAAATGGTCTTTTTATCAGGTCTAAGAGACTAAATTTTTTGGAAATATGGGTGAAGACGATCCAAAGACGATAATTATGCTTATTGGATAGAAAACATGTATGTACATTTACTACCAGTTGAAAAAAATATATGGGTAGCAGTTTTCGATGGACCTTTCATCCCTAGAAAGGAATACGATAACTCTATTAAACAGCCAAAGGATTGGACAAGTGATGAAACCAAAAAGGCTTTGTATGATTTGAAAGCGAGGAATATATTTTCTCAACTTTAAGCGTGAAAGTATTATACTCTATTTCACATCATAAGAGAGCACAAGCTATGTGGAACCCTCTTTAAACCCTTTATAAGGGAACTGAAGACGTCAAGCATTCTAAGATCAATTATATAATAAAGGAGTTCGAAAATTTTCGTATGGAACACAAAGAATATGTGGAATCCATATAGACTCATTTCCTCTACTTAATTAACAAACTCAACAAATTAGGAAAGCTTGTTTCTTACAAAGATTGTGCTAACAAAATATTAAGGCCAATGTGCATGGAATAGAAACGGAAGGTTACCGCCATAAAATAATCTAACAATATTAATACTTTGTACATCACAAATTTTTTTCGAAAACTTACTAAGCATGAGAGTGAACTGAAACAACTCGCGGATAGCGAAGTGAAGTCGGAAAAAGGAAAAATGTAAAGTAAAAGGGATCTTTCTTTGAAAGCTTAGTCATCTAAGGTGAAGAAATCAAAGGAAGAAAGTGATAATTCAGATGAATAATCTCTTAAGAAAGTGGAGATGAGGTTATTCTTAGGTGCTATTATCAATACTGGAAAAGAAACAAGCTCGAGTCTTCCACAAAGATTTGATAAATATCAAAAAGTCTCATTAGTCTAAAATATAACATAAGAAAAATGATGAAGACATCACATATTATGATTATAAAAAATTGGGACATTATAGAACTATTCGTCCAAGTCTCACTAAGCATCATAAAAATAAGGATAAAGAATTCTTCAAGACGAAGGGCAAACATGCCAAAGGTTGTAGAATTTATATCGCCTTGGAAAGAAGAGGATGAGAACTCCTCCCCTGATTCCTTCTCAAGCTCAAATGATGAATGTTCTAACCTATGTTTAATTGCTTGAAAGGAAAGTGAAGACTCACAAGTATACTCTTCAGATCATGAAGATGAACCTTTATATAGAGAAATGTCGAAAGCTTTTAATGAAATATACGCGGATTCATTAAACACTTTTAAGAAAACTCTCTTTAAAAGAAAGTAATTTTAAAATTTAAAACGGAGATTAATGATCTTAATAGTGCATTGGATTCCTTAAATGAAGAACATACATCTCTAGTTGATGAACATTTTAAGGTTTCTGACACTTTATATGAAAAGGTAGAAAAAGTAGACTGTGTCACTTGTCCAACTTTAAATTTGAAATTGAAAATCTCAAAGGACAATTAACACATGTTATTTCACTATCTATTATCAATTCTACTCTATCAAGTGAAAGAGAAATCATTTTAAAGAAAAACTCTAACGTTGCTAGAAAAAATATAAAGAGTATTTCATCTAAAGCTATGTCATTATTGTGGTGATAAATGTCACATTAGGCATTTTTGTCATGTTAAGAATGTTAAAGTTCCCAATGGTACCATGCTTGGATACCTAAGTGTTCTTTAACTAACCATATAGACCCAACAAAAACTAAGTATGTAATTCTATCTATTGATATTTTGTGCAGGAATGTCTTGAAATATTAATGGATTCTCAAAACAAGTGAAGGAAGATGTATCCAATCATATTCTTGATCATATTGTTTTTTTATTGTATTAGTGTTGTTATTTGCTAACTTTACTTGTGCAATAAGTTTTGTCCAAATATTCGTAATTAGTATGGTTGTTCCGTTCTTCGATATCTCGCATTGTTGCACTTAATTTACCTTAATTGTTTTCATTCCATCATGATCATTTAACTATTTTTCATTTGCATCAAACCAGTTGCATTAATTATTTTTTTAATTCATCTTACATTAAACATTTTTCGAATTAATTTTTTTGCATAAGTTGCGCATTCATTTTAATTCAAATTTACATTAATGGTATTATATTTTGCGCCACTAATGAATCTATTTGCAAGATGTTCGCTAGTGTCATGCAGTGAATTAGAAATGTCCCTCATGAAAGAGTTCATATATTTCTTAGGATAACTAATCAAACAAGCCAAAAGAAGAACTTGTACGTTGGAATGCAAACCTTGCAGGTCCAACTCCGTGATCCACCGTATCAAAAATTAACAACACTCAATCTCCTAATTCAAACATAATTCTTAATTCTAGTTCCGATCTGGAATAGTCCATTTAATAACCAAGCCATATTATAAACAAGGAGAAGGATTACAAATAAAATGTCTTTACAAAATGGGGAATAAGGAATTTTGTTGTTAATAAAGGTGGTTTTAATGAATATTTTATAACAATTTTTAAAAAAATTTGAACTTTGTACCTATAAATTAAAGGACTAACCTCTAACTACTACGGCAACAAACACATCAAGAATAATTTTTTTAATAAAATGCATAATGCCAGAAGATTATTACAAGTTCATGGAAATCAAATGTTAATTTTTTTCAATAAGTTGACCAAGTGAAGATTGCAACTGTTGGTAGACAGAATTCCAACCATTTTGAGAAGGATGAACATAGTCCCAAAAGAATGAAGCCTCTGGTTTATCACATAAACTATATTTCTTTTTTCCCTTATCATCCACAACTCCACAAGAATTTTTAAAACCATCTCCATTACAACAAGGTTTTAATAATGGATTCAGCAGTTTCAAGTTTTCTGCACAATAGAGAAAACATTACATCTCCATTAGAGAGACACATTCACTAAACAAAAATAAAAAATAAAAGAAATTACCATCTTGATTTTCCTGCATCATTTCAATGGTAGAAAGGAAAGCATTGTAGAGGTCTAGTGTAACGAAAACCGATTTTCCAACTTGTTGGTTAAGTTGTTTTACAGTTTGAAGCAATACTTCATTGTGATATCGGGCTACCAAATTTAAAGGACTAACGCAAGTAAGATGAAAAGTTACCACAGTTATTTGAGGCAAACATCCAATAGGTTCCAATAAACCAATTGCTACTTTGTTTACTCCTAAATTGTGAATGCGCTCAACGTTTATTGTTAATTGCTTGATAAGAGTTTTTGTAAAAGATTTTATCTCCTACAAAAATGAATAAAAAAGAAACATATAGTAAAAGAAAAATTCGATAGAAACCAGATATCATCAGCGCGCATCTGTATAGAAACCAAATATCACCAGCACGAATCTGTATACACTAAATAAGAGCAAAATAACATTAAGCACTCACCGTAATGATTTTATTTTTTTCTATGAAAGTAGTGTAATCGTTTCCAGAAACGGCTACAAGGGCAACCGACGATTCGAGGTCTTGTTTGGTATAAACATTTTGTTTGATTAGATTCTCGAGTGAGTCGATTTGAACAGTCATGTTTGGTCCTTTAGTTAATGTTTCGAAAATACCAACTCCTCCATGAGCAAAGTTGATTCCATATTGTAGATTTGAGGGATTCTTCAAAGAGTATGGTGTAGGGGTTTTAATTTTCAGAAATGAGGCTGTATAGTAAACATACATAATGAGAAAAAGAATAACATGAGGAACAGTATAACAAACAAAAAAAGGTGGAATAGAAATATAAAGGGTTGGTATGTTTGGATTGGCGGTGGACAAAATTGAGTTTGATATAATTGATTCTATCAAAATTGAGTTTAGCAGAATTGATTTATGTTTGGATATATTTAGATATATTTATATAAAAGTGACTTGGACAATAAATTACAGTCTAAACATCAACTAGAATCAATTCTGAAGCCAGAAGCTACAAATTCTATCTTCAAGTAGAATCAATTCTAGAGACAAAATTAAGGGTCCGTTTGTTTTGCTTTTTTTTAAAAAAATGATTTTTATAGGCAAAATTAAGGGTCCGTTTGTTTTGCCTTTTTTTTAAAAATGATTTTTATAGTACTACAAAATTTTATATAAAAAACTTTACAAAGAAATTTTTTATAAAAGCTTCAAATGAAAATTTAGTTTGAATAGTTATTCTTAAAATGTGATTTTAAGTATTTCATTTATTTATGAAAAAAATATTTGCCTATCAAAATTTCAAAAAATCATTTAATTCTGAAGTTATTTCAAATAGATTTTCATAAAAATCATTTTTGAAATACAACTTTTTGAAAAAAATTGAGATTTTGAATAAGTTTTCGTCTTTAATAATATATGTTTATATTATAGGATGTCAAAATGAGTGTTTCATTTTAGAAAAAACGAATATAAAAAAACTCGTAATATTTTGTTTAAAGATTTTGAAAAATCTATTTTTAAAAATATAAAGAAAAAAAAAATATTTTTTAAAACCGAAACAAATAGATCCTAATTCTATTTTTGTTTAACCAAACATCTTAAAATCACTCGGAATCAATTCTACACCTTTATAATTATTTTTGAAATTTCCAAAAGACAAACCAAATCTGAAATTAATTACTTAGAATCGAAGGCTTAAAACACTTTTACCAAGATGTCTCATCTTATGAATAATAGCTGTAGTGTTACCAAAATATATCTGCATAATAAAACTAGTAAGGATAGGGATCCCTCAACTAAAAATCGAAAAATAAGCTAGTAAGGGAAATTTTAAATAGATGGATTTATACTGTAAAAAAAAAGTACAAATTAAGATTCAACTCTAATGTACCGTTAGAGACAATTAAATTTAAATATAATATTATAGTCATCTTGTAGTTATTAAATATTTTATAAATAATACTTTTTCTAATTTTTCTTATAAGACAAAATTTAAATTTATTCAGCAGTCAATGTATGGATACTAAATATAAATTATATAATTTAAAAAAGTAAATTTTATAATAAGGATGAGAGAAAATATATTATTGTTATTTGAAAATATAGTATTGTTATTGAATGTTTGTTTAATTTTTGTTTATTTATCTAATTCTTAATATTTAAAGAGAAAATGGGTGATGCACTCACAGTGTAATTTACACTGTCAACCAATCATCACTTATGTTTTCAATTAAACTATTTTTTTATTTAAAAAAAAAATTAATGAGATGGCATGTTTGTGATTTTCTATTGGATGACAGTGTAAAATTATTTTACACTGTCAGTGGACTACCTTTTAATTCATATTTAAACTTAAAAGTTTTAAAATAGTTATGAATAAAAAACTGGAAGGAAAAAAAAAGCTTCTAATGGAAATAATTACATAGTTAAATTTATACCTCAATAAAAAAAAAACTTAGTTTATAAAAAAAATAATTGAAATTTCAATCCAATGTAGAAATATAAAAAGAGATTAATTATTATATATTTAACCAAAATTTAATGGTTATTCAATAAACTTAAAAAGTAACTTATCTTTTATAAAAAGGATCGAAGATAGTAATTAGTAGTGATTTGACAGAAATTCAGCCGCAAAACAAGTAAAGTCTGACGAAAATTTCTTCAACTATGACTTGGTATTCGAAATTCAATTTGAAAATAAGTAACGTTGAGATAAAAATTTCTTCATCAATGATTTGAACTCAATTTGTTTTGAATAATTTACTTTTAATTGAAATTCATTGAGATGAAATCGGAGTTATCAGTTAAGAGTACCTTACCAATGTAATCAGAGAGGACACGACCATCGGAGAATCTTCCAGCAGGTTTACCAGGATATGTCATTCCATAAGGAGGTCTATACGATGGTGAATCCAAGAAATTGCCTGTGTCAACATACGAGTCTCCAAATACAAACAATTTTGCAGAGTTGTTGCTGTCATATACTCCATATGTTTTCTTAGTCCCTTCCACCATTTCTGCAACATTAATTAATTAATTCGTGAATATCACATACTTAGGAACCAAATAAAATGAAAAGAGTAAAGTATTTAATTGAATGAATTGAGTCAATACCTGTTATTGAAGTGAAAAGAAGAAGAAGAAGTAAAGGGAGAAGTGTCATTGCGATTTGCTTTGTCATTGATGAACAAAAGTATTTGAAATGTGAAACTCTATCTGGATCCTATTTATAACAAGAAAAGAAATGTAACTGGAGAAAAGTAATTAGGTGAACACTCTAGAATTTGTTTGGATAAAGATACTTTCCTCTAATTAAATAAAGATATTCAATGTCATGTCATTATTTTAATATTATGTTTTTTTTTTTTTTAAATTTTAAGTCAAGAGAAAAGTTATTCTTACACTAAATGATACATATACACCGTACTTTCATATATATATATATATATATATATATATATATATATATATATATATATATATATATATATATATATGATTTTACCTGATCAGAATGGATCGTCACGGCGGCTGGATCTGACTTGTTGAACAGAATGGGGGTACCTGCAAGGTTCTCCGATATCAAAGTAAGTAGCAATCAGAGAAAGAGCAGGAGTTTAGGAAGTGGAGAATGAATACCTAACCCTCTAGTGAAAGAGGGTATTTATAGCCCCAGCGCTGTGTCAAGGTTTCCTATTTGGGTCAAATCCAATTGGAGGCCCACGTGCTAGGAAACTGCCAGAACACTCTCTACTAGGGCTGAGTTAGCAGGTGGCTCACGTTCTGGGTGAGCATGGCGTATGATTAGGAGGTGGTTGACCGAATCCTTCGCTGAAGCGTTCTTCACGTGATCTTCGCGTGGACAAATTCGTAACGGTAAATGGAAAATGGGCCCAAGCAGATTGGGCCTGCTCGGCTAGCCAAAGGACCTGGGCCTACTCGGCCCAGTCCAGAACAGGAGCCCCCCAAGTCGTTGGTCCCGTGGGAGTGATGACCTTCGCTAAGGGGCTTGGCCGAGTACGTGCTCGAACGAGCGTTCGTGGTGAATTAGGATCTCCAAGTTGGTGGCGTCCTCGACTCACGGGGAGTGGGATTTTCGTCGACAAACTGTTCTGCCGAGGAGACAGCGGGCATGACGGTGCCCGCTTGGCCGAGGAGGTGGACGGTGCGATAGTTGGCCTTGATGTGAAACGTTTTGATTTACCGCATAAAGTTTGGTTGACACGTGGCGATTTCTTGGGGCGTTATTATTATCCACAGTCGTCTTTTGGGTTAGGTATTAATGGTGTCCTTTTGGGTTTCCTAGGCACTTATGACACCTTTCGTGTTTTTCCATGCTTAGGGCCGTCTTTTGGAGTAGGCAATGATTGCACCTTTTTAGCTTCGTAGGCAATCATGACGCTTTTCTGTTTCCTTCTCCTATATAAGGAGTGGGGAGGTCCCTCATTCGTTACTTCACTCCAAAAATTCTCTCAAGGCTCGCTCAAGGACTTCGTCTTCAGCTACGCATTTTCCTTCTACCGTCTCAGTTCGCGTAAGTGTTCTCCTCTTCCTCGTTTATTTATATTTGCTTTGTAGATTTAGGAGATTTAGCGATGAGTATGCCGAGCGGGTTAGGAATTGGTGTGTGTTTAGTATGCATCTGTCGAGCATGCATTAAGCGGGACGAGAGGAAACGTGTGTGTGAGCCGAACAAGGTGTGAGTACGACGGGGAAAAACAACAGAGATGGTACTGTAGGTGGGTTTGAACCGTGTGTTTGTCGGGGATTATTTGAACGGGGCGAGGATATTACTCGAGGAGACTATGTCTCGTAGCTTGTCGTTTAGGGTCAGCATCGTCGGTGAATGCTCGCTGGATAGACTTAACCGTTGATGGATGGTCTTCGTCGTCCTTTCTTCTCTCCCTTTCACTTGGCTTGCGGTGGAAGGGTGGATTTGACATGTCGAATTCACTGTTTCCTCTGCTTTTCAGGTAAATGGCCGACGACACCCGGAACGACGCTGTTCTCGACATATCGGACAAAGATGAAGCGATTGGTCATTCTCAAGACGAGGAAGAAATCCCAGTCGTGGAAGTTCCTGTGAAAAAGCTCGAGGACTAGGTGGCCGTCGCGCCTCGGAGCATCGCCTCGCGTTTTACGATGCACCCCAAGGAGGCTTTTAACGTCCTCAAAGATCTTGACCCGGGTATGAAGCATTCTTGGGGGGCCTTTGCGCAGAAGTGCCATCAGAGGATTTGCTCGGCATATCCTGGTCCCTGATTCGCAATGTACGAGTTTGTGTTCAATGAGGTCGGGCTAAGGCTTCCCTTTACACACTTGCAGCGGAGTGTTTTTAGGTGGTTGCAACTATGCCCGTCTCAGCTCCATCCCAATGCTTTCGCCTTCTTAAGGGTTTTTGAAATTGTGTGCGGCTTCTTTGAGGTCGAGGCTACTATTCCTCATTTTTTTAGGGTTTTCCACCTTTAGAGGCTGCGCGGTACTGACAGAAAATTCAGCTGGGTATCCTTTAAGCAGCCGAAGAAGCTGTTCGTCATATATCAGGATTCCATCAAACATTTCAAAAGTCGATATTTCATGGATAAACCATTTACTCCTGAGGCCGAGGATCATTTGTTTGAGATCCTCGAATATTATCAAGATGGGGGTGAAGAAGGTGGGACCTTCTGCTCGGTTCCCTCTGGAATGGCAGTATGACCATTTTGAAAAGGGGACGAATGCCTACATCTTCAGGGACGAGGACCTGAATGAGCGAGATTCGACAGGTTATAAGAGGCTTGTCGCCTTTGTAGACTGGTTTAGGCCGGCGGCGTGTACGCTACCCAACGGGGATCCTCTGTTCGACGAGGATGGCGAGCCTTAGATAGAGGCCCGATATATCAACACCAAGGCTATCCTCGAGTGTGAAACCGACGGGGAGGCTATGATCTTACTTAGTGAGGAATTCATTTGGACGGTTATTTGTATTTGTTTGGTGCTAATTCTGCTTTCGTTTCGCAGGGAAAATGGCTGATTTGCATGATAAAGTCATGAAGATGAGGGCGAAGAATAAGGGGGCTGCAAAAGTGTCCGTGAAGAGGAATCACATCGATGAGCTCAAGGAGGCTATTGCGGCTGTTGTCGGCGGTAGTTCTCCTTCCTCGGCCGGTACTACGCCACAGAAGTCTCCAGCCGGGAAGAAGCAAAGAACCGATGGGGGTCAGAGGTCCGCCCCATTATCAACGATAACCTTACTGACGACGACGTCGTGTTGCCTTCCTGCACGTTGCACCGGGGCTTTTCTTGAGGAAGAATCTTCTGCTGGAGCGGGAGGAGGTGAAACATATTATTAAGCGGGACAGAGTGACCCGGGGGAACGATCTTGCTGAGGACATTGAGGGGATGATGCGGGTCGCAGCTTTGGCGATGGTCTTTAATGCCTAGAGGGTTTGTCCCCAAAAGGACTATGATGCTTTGGAGCGGAAATATGAAACACTTGAGGGGGATTTCAAAGCTTATAAGGATAAGTACAAGATTCATACCCATGTCGTCGAAGACCTCTACAAGGCTCAAGACAAGGCCAGGGCTTTTGAAGCCGAGGAGAAGAGGTTACGCGAGCGGGTCACTGAATTGGAGAAGTCCCACCTCCCTGCTGCCGATGAGACAGAGGACGAGAAGGCTTTGGAGACTCGTTCTCAACTATTAGGGAAAGTGAGGGAGCTTGAAGTGGGCTGCATCGCTACCTTGGGAGTTGGGTTCAAGGCGGCAGTGGAGCAACTGAAGGTCATCAACCCAGGTTTGGTTACTGCGGGCATCAGTCCATACCAAAAGGTCGTGGACGGTCAAATTCAGACTAACCCAGATTTTGACGAGTGGGATGCCGAGCAGGTTGAGGAAGACGATGTGGGTGAGGTGCGATCGGGATTTATGCAATCTTTGTGTAATTGGGCACGTGCCCCTTTTTATTTTTTGGCCTGCGTGTCAAGATTTTGTCGGCCTGCGAGCCGTTTATGACCAGCTGTATAATGGGCATTTTCCCGGCACATTTTGAGGCCTTCGAGCCATTCGTAGTTTGTATGTATTTTCGTATGTTCGACCAGAAGTTGTCATCCGATCATGTGTGGAACGGTTTGGGTAGGCGGGGTTTGAACCGGGCCTCGGGCGAACTCGAGGCTGCGTTCGAAACCAAGAGCTCGAAGCGCGGACTTTCCTATCGTGAGATGGGCGTCCGACCAGGTTGGTACCGCGACGGCGGAGCTAGATGTAGCTCTCCCCATCGAATCAAATGGCTTCTTGGTGTGGGCTGCGACGCGATTTATGGTGAATGAGAGAAGACGATGTCCGTACCTAGACACGCTTCTTGGTCGTCCCATCAGCTTCGTCGCCATGTGCTGGTTGGCCGTTTTAATATTAGCTTTAGCTATAGTATTGTCGAAGTTTTTCGGAATTCCATGGTCGAGCAAGTTTTTCCCTAAGTAGGTTTTCGAGGTAGTAGGCTCCGTTCTCGGTTTTCTCATAGACACGATAGGTGCCCTCCTAGTTGGGGGCGAGTTTGCCATCGCGCGAGTCTTTCTTGTTTCTGAGGAGGACAAGGGAGCTGACCTCGACCTCGCGTTTGATGACTTTTGCATCGTGGCGCAAGTGATTTGTTGTTTTATTTTGGCTTCGCGGTGCGATGCTCCTAGACGAATTTCTTCGACCATGTCGAGTTCTTCCCTCATAGCTTCGTCGTTTAGCTCTTCCTCGAGGGGAAGTTCGGTGCGACGGGATGGTTCTCAGATTTTTACTGGAATTACAGCTTCGGTTCTGTAGGTTAATCTGAATGGAGTTTCCCCTGTGGTCGAATGAGGAGTGGTTTGGTAGGCCCATAAGACGTTGTGAAGCTCTTCGACCCAAGCCCTTTTCGCTTCTCCTAGGCGTCGCTTGAGCCCTCGGAGGATAACCCTATTTGCGGCTTCGGCCTGTCCGTTTGTTTGGGGGTGTTCGACGGAAGTGAAATGCTGCTTCGTCCCGAGTTTGGCGATGAAATCTTGGAAATTTCTATCTGTGAACTGTGTCCCATTGTCGGTGACGAGTGCCTGGAGTATACCGAACCGCGCGAGCACGTTCTGCTTGTAGAATCGGAGTATGTTGAGGGAAGTGATTTTGGCGAGGGCTTCGGCCTCGATCCATTTTGTTAAGTAGTCTATGGCGACTATCAAATACTTGTTCTGATATGAGCCGACGGGAAATGGTCCTAGGATGTCCATCCCCCACCAGGCGAAGGGCCAAGGCGATGATAACATCTTCAGCTTGTGAGGTGGAGCTATGTGCATGTTGGCATGACGTTGGCATTTATCGCATTTCTGGACGTGATTCTTGGCATCCTGTTGCATCCTCGGCCAGTAGTAACCTACTCGGAGAGCTTTCCGGGCTAGTGAACATCCACCGGGGTGTTGTGCGTTGATCCCCTTATGGATTTCTTGTAGGACCTCGAGGGCTTGAGCGGAGTCAAGACATTTGAGCAAGGGGGTGGAGAATCCTCTCCGGTATAGTTTGTCTTCTATCACTACGTAAGAGCAAGCTCTTCGTTTGACTATTGTGGCCTCTTTTTGGTCGGATGGAAGTTCATTTTTCGTTAGGTAGTCGTACACCTGGGTCATCCAGCAAAGGGCCTATCCGATGGCGTGGACTATTGGTGGGGGAACGGTCGTTTGTACACTTGGTCTGGGGAGAGTTTCTTGAATTACGGATCGGTTGCTCCATATCCCTTTTTTCCTGGTGCTCGCCAACTTGGAAAGAACGTCTGCTCGGGTGTTATGTTCGCGAGGAATGTGTTCGACCTTTGCCTAGGCGAAGTTTTTAATTTTCTCTTTGACCATGGCTAGGTATTCGATTAGGAGCTCGTTTTTGGCTTGATAGTCACCGTTTACTTAGGAAGCGACGAGCTGGGAGTCAGTGTAAATGGTGATAATTCATTCTCCTAGATCTTCGGAAAGACGGATGCCTACCAAGAGGGCTTCGTATTCAGCTTGATTATTGGATGTTTGGGACAATAGGATGAGCGAAACTTCTATGAGGATGCCCTCAGTGTTTTCAAGAATAATGCCTGCTCCGCTCCCCGACGAACTGGACGCTCCATCGACGAAGATCGTCCATTCGTCGTTGGCGGATGTGTGAGGTCTGGGGGTCGTCATCTCGGCGGCGAAGTCGGCTAGGGCCTGTGCCTTCAGGGCTTTTATACTTTCGTATTGGATGTCGAATTCAGACAGTTCGAGGGATTATTTTAGCATCCTTTCGGCCATATCTGGACGGCCTAGTAATTGCTTGATAGGCTGGTCGGTTCTCACGATGATGGTGTGCGCGAGGAAATAATATCGTAGTTTTCTGGTATCTTACTTCAGGACCTTGAAGGACTTTGCTCGTAAAGTATACGGGCTTCTGCCCTTCGTTTGTCTCTCTTATGAAGGTCGCGCTTACGGCCTCGGCGGACACGGCCAGATAGAGGTATAGGGTTTCTCTAGCGTCTGGTCGGCTGAGGACAGGGGGCTGTGAAAATACTTATTTGAGATGGGACAGAGCGTTTTTGCATTCGTCGGTCCATTCGAGTTTGCCTCTTTGCACAGAAGTTTGAAAATGGGAGAGCATGCTGGGCGGATTTTACGACGAAGCGGGATAATGCGGTGAGCATCCCGTTCAGAACCTGAATTGATTTCTTGGTGTTTGGTGTGGGGAGGTCGGAGAATGCTCGGCACTTGTCGGGGTTGGCTTCGATGCCCCGTTCGGTCAGATGGATGTCGAGGAACTTTCCAGCTTTTACCTCGAAAGTGTGTTTCTCAGGGTTGAACCTCATCTTACACTGTCTTGCTCGGGCGAAGACTCGCTCGAGATCATGTCGTCCATGTAAACTTCGAGAGTGTCTCCAATTTCCCCTCAGAATATTGTGTTCATCATCCGCTGGTAGGTAGCCCCGGCGTTCTTGAGGCCGAATGGCATTACGTTGTAATAGTAATTGCCTGATTTGGTCATGAAGGCCGTGTGTTTCCTGTCGCTCCTCGCCATGGGTATTTGATTGTATCCTGAATATGCATCCATAAAAGATAAAAGTTTGTAGCCGGCCGAGTTATCGACCAGCTTATCAATATTAGGCAATGGGTAAGCATCTTTAGGGCATGCCCTATTGAGATCAGTATAATCAACGCACATTCTCCATTTTCCATTATATTTTTAACGAGTACACGTTTGAGAGCCAAGTTGAATACTTGGCCTCGGAAATAAAATTCGCCTCTAGGAGGTCTTTTACAGCTTTCTCGGCAGCCTCCGCCTTTTCAGGAGACTACCTTCACCTACGTTGAGCTACGGCCCTAGTGGCTGAATTGATACTAAGCTGATGATAGGCGACCTCGGGGTTGAGTCTGGGAATCTCTGCGGTGCTCCATGCGAACAGATCGGCATTCTGATGGAGGCAGGCTTGCAGCTGTTTCTTCGCGATCTCGGGGATTCCTGCTCCAATCTTCACCTTTTTGCTGGGGTCGTATCCTAGGGGGGTGAGCTCGAAGTCACTGTCAGGAATTGGGCGAACGCGGTGGGCGAACTTCCCTTTCATTGTCGCTGGGTCTTGGGAGGCGTGCTTCAGCTTTTCCTCGGAAAAGCGTGCATCTAGGTCGACGGAGTTGATGTCCGGCTTGTTGCTCTGTTTGCCTTATTCGCTTTTACTGGAGATCTTGGGTTGTTTGCTCACGGACTGGTAACCTTTGACCGCAGCGACGAAGCATCTCCTCCCAGCCTTGATATCTCCCTTGATCATCGCAACCATTCCCCTCTTGGTGTAATACTTCATCATTAGGTGGGCCGTGGATAGACAGCCGTGAGCTCGGCGATAAATGGTCTTCCCAATATGCAGTTGTAAAGGGATTCACAGTCAATGACGAGGAACTAGGTCTTGATCACCCCGGCGGTTTCTTCTTCGTCGAGTGTCACTAGGAGTTCGATGTATCCCCAAGGCTTGGAGGTAGAGCCGTTGAATCCCTGAAGGTCGGCTCCTACATAAGGAGTTAAGTGAGAATCGTCGAGCTGGAGTGTTTTGAACAAGTTCGAGTACATTATGTCGCACGAGCTGCCCTCATAGGCCAAGATCCGACGAACATCGAAGTTCGCCATTTTTGCTCAGATGAGAAGAGGAATGTTGGCGTTGGGTGATCCTCCGGGTAGTTCTTCGAGGTAGAAGGTGATTGGTTTGGATCTGCCTTTAAATCTCCTCAGGGTAGGGCCGATATCGGCGTTGCTGTCAATGAGATGGTCGAATTTTCTTTTCACAGAGCCAACCGAGAGCCGGCCGGAGATGGCTCCAACTAAGATGACAATTGCGGTTGGGAAACTTTCCCAGCGGCTCTATGCTGAAGTCAGTCCCGGAGTGGGAAGGAAGTCTTTGGGCCTGGTTACGCAGAGAGCGACCTGGAATGGTCCATGGTCGGGGGACTTTTCCGAGGAGCGTCGCCCTTCTTCGTGTACTTCGAGAGACGTCCTCCTTTATGAGTATTTTGATTGCGTCTTTCAAGTGGACCCAATCTTCGGTCAGATGTCCATGACCCTTGTGGTATTTGCACCATTTGGATTTGTCTGTGCCAGGTCTGGGAGCCCCTGGTTTTGGGAAACGAACTCCGGCTTCTTTGAATTCAGTGCTTTTGCATTCAGCCCAGATGCGCTCGCAGGGAATTGTGAGGGGGGTGTACTCAATGAAGCGACCAGATGGGCCTCAATTCTCTTTGCTGTCGCGGGACCTCTCTTCTTTTCTTTTCTCTCCTCCACGCCGAGGAGAGGTGTCGTCGCGCCTGGAGCTCTTCTCAGTCCGTGGAGGGTTGGCTCTCTCCTCGTATGTGATGTACGCTTGCGCTTTGATGAGGAGTTCCTCCGGTGTTCGTGGTTTCTCGATGCCTACAGCTTTGTGGAAATCGCTGCCAGGTCGGAGCCCTTTATCAAGCTAGTATAGTTTCATTTCCTCGGTGGTGGGCACTTGGACTGCCTCGCGGTTGAAACGGTCTAAATAAGCTCAAAGCAGCTTGGTTGACCCATGTACTATAGCTTCCAGGGATGCTTCGGTCTTCGGGTGTTGACGAGAAGCGGTGAAGTGATGGGAGAATTTCTCCTTGAACTCGGCCTAGGAGCGGATTGAGTTTCTCGGCAGATTCTTGTACCAAGTCATTGCTCCCCCTCTTAAAGATGTGGGGAAAAAGCGACACTTGATAGCGCCGCTGACAGAATGGTAGTCAAGCATGGTCTCGATGTTGAGGATGTGATCTTCGGGATCGGTGGTTCCGTCATAGAGATCCATCACGGGTGGCTTCTCCATTCCCTTGGGGATCCGTGCCCTCACAATATCCTTTGAGAAGGGGTTATGTCTCTCCTCGTCACTCTCAGGAGGTGAAGGAGTGTAATGGTGATGACGAGGACGCTTTGGGGAGAGTCTCGGTTTGGAGGGTTTCCCAGTTGTTTTTTTATTGAGAGTCTCTCTGCATACTTTGTGAGGGTAAGTATGTTTCTTTTGAAGTGAAAGATCTTTCTTCTTTGAGGCAGAAATCTTCTTCGAAGTTGTGCTTCGATTTCATTTCCGTCCTCGGGGGCTTTCCGAGTCAGTTAGCTCGTGGCCGTACTTAGGGGGCAGGCAACCACGCCGAGGGGACGGACTGTAGGACCGATAGAGATGTCTCCTTCTGGGTGGAGAGCGAGAGCTGGAGGAGGACCGGTAGCAGTGACGTCTCCTCGGAGGTGATATGGAGCGCGGCCTTCTTTCCAATGTAGCGATAATCCTTTTGTTCTGTTCAAACAAAAGATGATTGGTACAGTTGATTGCATTGAGCAGATCATCTGTGGCTGGATCAATGTTTTCTGGGACCGGGATTTCTATTTGGGCGGAATCCATGTCGGCTGCTAGGTCTTCAGGCTGTTTGGAGCTTTGGGTCGACGGTGTGGCCGTCCGACCGTCTCTGGAATGGGGTCTTCTGTCATTGGGTTTGGAATGTCCGGCGGGGTCGGGTTGTCCGTTCTTTGCCGGCTGGGCGTGCCCGTCGCGTGGCAGACAAGATTGAGTACCAGCAGCGGTTTCCTGGATCATTTGTTCAATGTTGAACTGGTCACTGTTTTGTTGGTTGTCATGGTTGTTGCCGGCCAATATGATCTCGAAGTGAATTAAGCTTTGATCTTTGCTTTAATGAAGACGGGGGGAGCTGATTCCCACAGACGGCGCCACTGATCTTACCTGGTCAGAATGGATCGTCACGTCGGCTGGATCTGGCTTGTTGAACAAGATGGGGGGTACCTGCAAGGTTCTCCGATGCCAAAGTAAGTAGCAATCAGAGAAAGAGCAAGATTTTAGGAAGTGGATAATGAATACCTGACCCTTTAGTGAAAGAGGGTATTTATAGCCCTCAGCGTTGGGCCAAGGTTTCCTATTTGGGCCAAATCCAATTGGAGGCCCACGTGTTAGAAAACTTCCAGAACACCCTCTGCTAGGGCTGAGTCAGCAGGTGGCTCACGTTCTTGGTTGACCGAATCCTTCGCTGAAGCGTTCTTCGCGTGATCTTTGCGTGGACAAGTTCGTAACGGTAAATGGGAAATGGGCCCAAGCAGATTGGGCCTGCTCGGCTAGCCAAAGGACCTGGGCCTGCTCGGCCCAGTCCAGAACAATATATATATATATATATATATATATATATATATATATATATTCATCATCTTTTAATAATATTATAGCTTACATTGAAATATGTGCAACACAAAACCAATTGATACATAGGGTGTAGTTACCATACGATGTACCAAATTAGTGTAAATATAGAAGAGCTGTTAAATCAATTAACAACAAAGATACGGTACACACTTAAATCTAAAAAGTATCAAATACTTTGCCAAATAAGTTAAGCACTTTCTCATTCTTAAATTGTAATCAATTTTGTTTGAATTAGTTTTCGATAAAAAAAATCTGAAGTGATAATATCTTTATCCGTTTGATTTTATTTTGTTCAAACATTCTATTTATTAATGGTGTATTCTTTATTATCATGTTTTTTAATGTATTTTGTACTATTATTTTTTTAATCTCTTTCATACTTTACTTATCGAACATTTTACAAATTATAATTTTTTTATCACAATAAAATCAATGTAATTCATTAATCAAAAGATATTCAATACAACGAAGAGTCGAAATTAACATACTTTGTCGAGCTCAAGAATTGGCCACTCTCGCAAAAGAATGAGCAACCGAATTCGCTTGACGTTTACAAAACAACAATTAAAACATAACAATAACTCACATTCACCAAATTCCAAAAATTCACATTTGTGAGGTGCTGCCCCACACACAATATGACTGTTGCCTAAAAAAGTATATTATTTTTTTATATTTAAAAATAGTATATTATATAAAATTTATTTAGCATTGTTATGTGTATTAATAAAAACAGCTTATTAAAACATTTGTTTATTATAATAGTATTTTTTTAATTAAAAACAGTATATTATAATCGTATTTAGAATTATAATAGTATCTTTTTTAAAATTACATGTTTATTTAGAAAAAATATGTGTAAGTCTAAATATTTAGAATAAATGAATAATAAAAAATATATTTTTAGAAAAAAATTAGTATTTTTTGAAACATATAATAGGGTAAATATATTTATTTACTCTTTTAAAAAAGAATAACTCAAAATACTATCAAATATATAATATGGTTAAATATATACTCTTTTAAATGGTGTTATGGACTAGCCCAATCTTTAGAATTGGCTCAATATACTCCTATTTATATATCCGGCTTAATAAGCATTGGTCTAGATACTTGAGTAAGCGAGGGATGCACCTCCCTCTTGCCCACCTACCGAGCACGTGTGAACGACGACTTCGTCACAATAAAGGATCATCTGATCACACAAACACTCTCATCCTCGCCAACGGCTAGTTCACTTTGTTTTGATGGAAGAGGACTAATCTAACCGTCACCCGCATTTTGGACCCTGGAATCACATCAAGCCCAAAATATCGGGCCAAATAGTAAAACTCTAAGGAGAACATTATAAATAGCCCTCACCTCCATGAGGGCAAGGTATTGAACTCTCTCTCTCAAAAATATACTTTCTGTTGTACCTTTGCTCTCGTTCTTACATTGGCATCAGAGTGTCTTGCAAGTACAACCCCCTTTTTTTCTCAACCACCACCGAAGATCACGACGTCGCTGCTGGCCCACTTGTTCTAAATCATAAAGATCAGTAGCACCGGCTGTGGGAATTGAGCTTCCCCGTTTCTTCTTCTTTCATCTTCTTGGTCATATTATTTCACATCAAGGAACTCAGAAACCAGAGATCTTAACTTTCATACTCAATGGCCAGCAACAACGAGAATAGTTCTGCTCACAATAACGCCCTCAGTCAGCTTGATAAAAATGATGATGAGCCGATTGTGCCGCCTCCAAACGGCGATAACATGCAACCCCGGGATGGCCTCACCGCATCTCCCTCCTCTGAAGATGCAGGTGATACCCCCATTCTACACCGTGGGAATACCAATGGCAAGAACCATCAAGATCCCATCTCTGACGTCATCCCTTTGGGCACAACGTCAATCCGACCATGGTTTCCATATTCGTATCTTTGAACCAGACTAGTGCCTTAATCCAATAACAAAACGTCAGGATTGGGGCATTAGAGTAGAAGCGTTATTCTAGGACCCTTCCTCTAGACCCTCTTGTCCCGAACAAGAAGCCTTGACCTTCAAGAAGCTCCGCCACTCTCCTCCCCCCGACGTGAACGTCATTCTATTCTTGCTAAGAAAATCAAGGAGGACCATCGTTCTAACCAGCATACTCCAACTCCCTGATCAAAGGAACATGCTTGAACGCCTCCCCCTCAACCACCAGATCATCCTCGACATAAAAGGTGATGATACACCTCTTCCCTGTCACCTAGTAAGAGTGAAGAAGAAGAGAAACGTCGCAATCCCCTGTCCAGAGTTATATTAGAGACACCTCTACCTGCCGGTTTGGAAAAACCTCCTCCTCTAGGTACATGTGATGGCACGACGGACCCAGACGAGCATATTGAAAATATTGACTCTTTCCTCGACTACTAAGGAGGCCAGAGGGTGATCAAGTGCAACTTGTTCTCGAAGACACTTTGGAAAGGAGTAATGGCTTGGTATAAGAGCCTACCAAATGAATATATCACTTTATAGAAGGGTCTTGGCCGGTTGTTCTTTCGAAATTTTACTGCCTCATGCAGGCACCCTAAATCCGTAGCCTCCTTAGAGGCTATCATCCAGAGCAAGGACGAATCACTCAGGGACTATATCGAAAGGTTTAACAAAGAGTTCGTATAGGTGTCAACCACTGCCGATATGAAGAAGTATTTGCTAAAGCGGGGACTCCGTCCTTGTTCCGACTTTGCTAAAGTTGTTGACATATAGACGCCCGCCACGCTCGATGCTTTCTTCCTCAAAGCTCAAGATTATATTCAGTACAAAGAGAAAGAAGCGGCTCACGCAGCTCGAGACTCTAGGCATGAAGAGAGTGCCAAGAAAGCGAAGCAAGAAGAGTGGTCCCGCCAAGGATCCGAGAAGAAGAGGGAGGACAAAACTCATGATGCCCGGGATTACAAAGGCCCTTCCGGAAAATTCCATCACTACACTTCACTAAAAGCCTCCACCGAGCGCATTTGGACGGAGTGCGTCAACTCAGAATTCAAGAAAATCGGGGTACGCTTTCCTAAGGAACTGCCTACCCGACCCACTGTTGACAAATCCAAGTTTTGTCGATTCCACAAGAGCCACGAGCATAACACGGAAGACTACATCCATCTGAAGGATGTGATTGAGATACTAATTCGGGAGGGGCACCTCAAGAAGTACGCAAAGAAGAAGGAAGCTCCCCAAGAAACAAGGACCATCGTCGAGGAGAAACCCTCTTCCGACGATACCGCTACTCTTCGGGTCGCCATGAGTATTACATGCCCGGAGGATTTTTACGTCCCCGACTGGGCGAATGTCCCTAATTTTTTCTTCTCCCATAGCCTGTAGGAGTCATTTCCATCCGGGATTGTTATTTGCGGCGGAGGATTCAACAAATTGACTTTGGGATCTATGAAACGTATATTTGAGGAGCTCATCTTGGCAACCTCGGGAAAACTGCTACAATGGACCAAGCCCGGGGAAGTTTAGTCCCAAATGCCTTCTACAAGGAGGAATTCCCCGTGGGCATGCCTAACGCTACCATTCCCTTGCTCTTCAGGGAAAACTTTGATGTCCGTCGTATCTTGGTTGATTAGAGACGCTCGATAGATATTATGTACTCACAATTGTTCTCCACCCCAAGGTTTTGTCCTTTCGCAGTGTAGTACTTCATTTTAAGGTGGACAAATAATTTTCCACCATAAAATGAAGCACTACACTGCAAAAGGACAAGTTGCCACATTGCACAGAGATATCGAAGCTTCCTGTAGATGCTTTGAGGCAGCAGCTAAGGGCCTCAATTCCAGAAAGGTGTCACCTCAGAAGGATTCCAAGTTAACACTGCTCTCCAGCTCTGAGCCGCAGAATCCATTACCGCACGTCGACACCGTCAAACTAGACAACCGCTTTTGCAAGGAATCCAAATACTGACTCGAGGAAGAGAGCTCTTCATCAGCAACTGTCGAGGACCCTTTGCTCCCTATTCATGATGGAAACTTCGAGCTCATCTCCTTCGGAGTGACTATCGGAGTCCATCTCCCCGGCCTGGAGAAGAAACATCTAAAGGCGTGTCTCTGGGAAAAATGCTAACTTGTTCGCTTGGAGTGTAGTGGAAATGCCCGGCCTCGACCCTGAAGTCACCTGCCATCATCTAACAATATATCCTACTTGCAAAGTTGTTGCCAAGCGGAGGAGGAAGCAGTCCCCAAAGTAGACGGCTACGGCTGAATTAGTTGTAAAAGACCTCCTAGAGGAAAATTTCATATCGAAATCCTAGTACACCACTTGGTTGTCCAATGTTATATTAGTTAAAAGAGTAATGGAAAATGGTGCATGTGTACCAACTACACCGATCTTAATAAGGCTTGCTCTAAAGTTGCATATCCCCTCCTTAGCATAGATAAACTAGTAGATAATTCTGCAGGTTTTAAATTATTATCGTTCATGGACGCATAATTGGAGTACAATCAAATCCCCATGGATAAAGTTGATAAAAAATACACAACCTTCATGAAGGATTCAAGAAACTATTACTATAATGTAATGCCCTTCGATCTAAAGAACATTGGCGCAACATACAAACGAATGATGAACAAAGTCTTCCAAGGATAAATTGGGGATATGCTTGAAGTTTACATGGACGACAATCTCTTCAAATCCCAAGAGGAGACCGGTCATGCGTTTCATCTTAAAAAGGTCTTCAAACAGGTTAAGAAATGCAGGATGTGATTTAATCCTGAAAAATTCACTTTCGGCATCCAGGCAGGAAAGTTCCTCGGCTTCTACCTCACAGAGCGTGGAATTGAGGCCAACCCGGAAAAGTGTAGGGCTTTTTCCGAGTTCCCCACACTGAACTCAAAGAAATCTATCCAATCCTAAAATGGAACGCTCACATCACTGTCCCGCTTCGTAGCCTAGTTTGCTGAACATGTTCTTCCCCTCTTCAAGCTTCTGCGCAGAGAAGTTATGTTTGAATGGACAAAAGAATGCGACAAAGCCCTTTTCCACCTTAAACAAGCACATTCGCGACCTCCGGTCCTCTCGCGACCTAGCAGCGGAGAAATCTTGTACCTTTATCTCCATGTGGCCTCCGAGGCCGTTAACACTGCCTTTATCAGAGAAACTCCAAAAGGGCAGAAGCCCGTATACCTCACGAGCAAGTCACTTCAGGGCCTGAAGCTCAAATATCAGGAGATCGAGAAGGTAGCTCTAGCCCTTATTAACTCCACAAGGATATTAAGGCAATAATTCCTAGCACGCATTATCGTGGTACGAATCGAATAGCCCATAAAGAAATTTCTCGGACGTCCCGACATGGCCGGAAGAATGCTCCGATGGTTGCTAGAACTGTTCGAGTTTGACATCTGATACGAAGGGAAAAAGTGAAACGCCCCGATTTTATCTAATTTTTTTAATTATTTGTTGATATGATGTCGTGCATTTATATGCGATGATGACTATTTTGATGTGTAGTGAGGTTCTTAGAATGACGTAGTTGCCTTAAAAATATAGAGATTAAAGTGGTTGGGTGTATAACTAAAAGTGTAGAAACATAAGGGTGGAACAAGAGGGCCATTTTATTAATATTATTTAAATCATAATATTATAATTAATATTATAGTTTATATAATAAAATAAATTAGATTTAATTAAATGATAAAAATCAGGAATGGTAAGATGGGATTATCTTATTAGGGGTCCAAGGGTTAATATTTGGAAAACAAGAAAGAGAATCACAATTGTTGAATCAATCGTGAAATTGGAGAAAAGAGAGTACGAGAAAAAAGGGAGAACACGAAGGTTAGAGCAAGGAGATTTGCACAGAGAACCAAGAACACTAAAGTAAGGGTGGGGCTCTAACACTATAAGAGATTATATGATGATGGGTTATGGTAGAGTTAGATTATATGATTGTATGTTCTTATTTTGTATGGAAATTGGGATTTTTGTGTGTATGTTAGATTTTGAATGTTTGACGATGATTGTGTGATGAATTCTTTGATATGGAATTGTTGTTTATTGATGATGTATAAAGATTGGGTGAAATTTTGTAGAAAAGAAACTGTTTTTGATGTTAAAAATATGGTTTTTGGGGTTTTGAGAAAAAATTCTCGTAGCAGAAAAAATGGTATTTTTTGGCTCTGCAACACTGGGAACCCGGGTACCTAGTTATGGTAACTCGTTACCATGTTATATTTTGAATTTCATGGATACTGGTTCATTGGATAACCCGTTATCATAACAGGGTAACTGGTTACCACTACAATTGACGGTTTTTGAAAAACTTTAAAAAATCATAACTTTTGACTCGGGTGTCCGTTTGACGCGTCGTTCGAACCTACGGAAATATAAAACTATTTTATTTAACATGATTTTAATTTTGGGATGTAAAAATAATATTTTTTTTGTTGGAGACTTAAGCCTCGTATGTTAATGTTGTACGAAGTGTAATGATTAACGATGATGTTGCGGGGAAGATGATTCTAATAATTGCATGATATAAAGCAATTGATGTTGTTGTTGTTGGCCTGAAATGGAATAGAATATTGTTGAGGGCTTACGCTATGGAGTTGCATTTTTTTGTTGCATTATCGATGTCGCATGCATTCATGGTTGAAGGCTTATGCCTTGTTGTTGGCCTAGATTGGCATATTGTTGAGGGCTTATGCCCTGTTGTTGAGGACTCATGTCCGGTTATTGCTCATTATCTGGAATTTGGAGAGGGCTTATGCCTTGTTGGTATCACATGCATATAGTCAGTGAAGTCGGTCTCATTGCATTTGTGATATCCTTGGTGAATAAGATGTGATATGATTGTTGGGTGTGATTGTTGAATCTGTGACGTGTATTGATGTTGAGGCATGAAGTATGATTATTATAATTATATATGTCATACTTTATCTAATCATTATCATTTTTTCGTTTATATTTTTATGATATTTCATCCTTTCTGTTTAAATGTTACCTCTACAAGGGTAACACACGTGTGGCAAAGATTAGAGTTTCTTGAGATACAGAGTGACGCCTAGTAATGTGTAGATTGAGTCGGGTCTTGATCTGATACGTAACACCAGGGATGAACACTTGAATTTATATCATGTTATGAAATATTTTTTGAGAGATTATGAGAGTATTATAAACTCTCTGTTATTTATTTTGATGTTGGTTTTTAAAGTTATTGAAATTGGTGACTAATATATGTTGATTTGTTTTTGTTGCATTAATAAAGTTAAGATTGAACACTATGATGATTGCGATGTTGGTTCATCCGAACAAGCGTGTTACGTATCTTTGTTTAAATGTTTTGAACAAATCGTATAAGGTTGATGATGTAGCATCCTATTTGATGTTGATTTAAATTTTTAATTCACTCTGATTTTTATTTAATTATCGATAGGGAAAATAGCGTGTTACAATTGGTATCAGAGCAGGTCGGTCTGTCCGGTCAAATTCTTGAGTCAGTGTGTGACCATTTAATATTGTCAATGTGTTATTCCTTAGTACACGACATGTGTGTGGAAAAATGTCGATGCTTGCTCGCTTTTCTAATCCCTTGTTTGCAGGAGTGAGATTAAAGCAAGTGGGGAAGAAGCTTGTGTTCCTCTAAGATGGTTCAGGTGGGAACATTTGGTTAAGTGTGTCGTAATATGAAGAAGTGCAAATGTTGGTGAGACCGTGATATTTCCTAAATTCGGAGGAAGTACGGATTTCAGATTTATGTGTGACAGTCAATTCGAAGTATCCTTGAGAGAAAATAATCAGGTACCTGTGTTGTTCGCATCTCTAGGAGTGGAGGGTAATGTTATGGATAATAATGTGCCAGTTGTGTGTGAGTCCTAATGTTTTGTGACTTTACGTTAGAGCGGGTTGTTGGATTGAGTTAAAGTTATCCTTGAGGTGAGCTGTTTAGAGTTAAGCCAAGTGAGATTACGAGTCATTTTGATAAGTTGA
Organism: Vicia villosa; assembly: GCF_029867415.1. NCBI lineage: Eukaryota > Viridiplantae > Streptophyta > Magnoliopsida > Fabales > Fabaceae > Vicia > Vicia villosa. The sequence continues at coordinate 1,174,426 of NW_026705046.1, forward strand.
ACTATTTATAATAAATTGCATTGAAGGATTTAGGTTTTGCTTAAAATAAAATTGGTTAAAACAAAACTATAGGAAAAAAATTAATAACAAGTGGTAAAGAATAAGTTTATTACATCGGTTATTAGTATAATAAAGGGGGGGGAAATGGAGCGCGTTATCTGGTTTTGAAAATACAAAATAATGTCATTGGGAATCGAACCCATGATTATTATGAATTTTCCCTCGATGTAAGAACAATGGAGAGGAAAAGTGACGCACTTTTTATGACGTCTTTCGCTACCTCGCCTAAGAAACTAAGGTTAAACCCCATTTTTAGTCGAGGTAAAAGGTATTTTTCATAGTAATGCAAAGAAATTAGTTTAGTATATCCTTGTTGTGAGTGTCGTGTTTCCTTTCTCTGAGTTGTACGAATTGGAGAAGATATGTTAAAGATTGGTGAAGAAATGGTGCTTTGTACATTTTTTAATATGGATTTTTGCTATGGCGTTATTCTTTTCGGAAGGAAAATAAACTACAACTTCGTTTATGTATTTTTTATTTAAAATGAGTAACTTATCACCAGCTACTATTAACAACGGCAGATAAAGGTTATATCTTTTAATTTAAAATTAAAAAATGAAGAAAAAACTTTTCGCCATGGTTCTTGTTATCAACCGCGGGAAAAAGTTATCCAGATTTTTCTATAAAGGCTCTACAATTTCTTTCTCCTTCTCCTTAAACCTAAATAATTTCTCCTCAATTAATGAACTCTAGAAAACAAAGCTAGAAAACTGTATCTTCTATTAACAAAATTTATCTACATGTTCATTCACATTTTTCCTAAACATAATTTTTTCCATAAACCAAACTAAAAAACACCATTTATTATTGTGTTGTTGTTGTATCACTGACTTTGAAGATTTTTCAAAAAAAATGCTAAAATAGTATATTAAAAATTTTGATTTGAAGATTAATATAGAGTATGTTATGCTTCAAAACTAAAAATTTAAGATATTACAACACCAATTTGACTTATAAATGAATAAAAATCTAAATTGTATGAGCTGGTATTTCAAGTTTGTTCCTGAAGGACATTACCCCACGGTTGGAAAATCTATAATGGAAAAAAGTTATTTAATTTTAATTTTAAAATATAAAAAAATGAATACGGCATATTTCACTACAGTTGTTATCTTTAACTTAAAAATTAAAAATAAAGAAAAACGACTAATTGAATAAATTTTACCACAATAGATATTTCAGTTGAGGTGAAAGTTCAGTACGAAATGCATATTGTAGTGCTTTTTATGGCTTCTTATTAGTATCCAATTTTGGTATGTTAATATCCAATCTCCCATTTATCTTATAAAATTGAAATAATACTAAAACCAAAATTTGAAGACTTAAAGGATCCAATCTAATCATACAAAACAACACAACAAACTAATGAATGGTGTCAAAAGTTAGTTTTTATCAATAAGTTGACCAAGAGATGATTGCAATTGTTTGTAGACAGCATTCCATCCATTTTGAGAAGGGTGAACTATATCCCAAAAGAATGAAAGCTCTGGATTCTCACACAAACTATATTTCTTTTTCCCTTTATCATCCACTCTTCCACATGAATTTTCCAAACTATCTCCCTTGCAACACATTTCTAATGGATTCATTAGTGTTGAATTTTCTGCACAATGGAGAAAAAAATTATTTACATTTCAACAAATAATAATCACTCATATATTTCATTTTAGAAATAATTATTATAATGTTGAAAATAACATACCTTTGTGATTTTTCTGCATGGTTGCAATTGTAGATAGGAAAGCATTGTAAACGTCCAGTGTAACAACAACAACTGATTTTCCAAGTTGTTGCTTAAGTTGAAGCACATTTTGGAGCAAAACTTTGTTGTGATTTTCAGACACCAAATTTAGAAGATCAACGCAACTTAGATGAAAAGTTACCTGTGTTATTGGAGGCATGCACCCGAGAGGTTCCAATAACCCAATTGCTATTTTATTTATTCCTAAATTATGAATGCGTTTAACATTTATCAATAGTTGGTTGATAAGCGATGTAGTGAACGATTTTATCTCCTATCAAAATGAAAAACAAAAATTAATTACTAATGTCACATTTATAACACCAAAAATATGAAGAAAATAATTAAAGATTTACCGTAATGTTGCCAGTTTTTATAAAGGCAAGGTAATCATTTCCAGAAGCGCTTACAAGAGCAACAGAGGATTGAAGGTCTTGTTTGGTATAAACATTTTGTTTGATTAGGTTCTCAAATGAATCGATTTGAACAGTCATGTTTGGTCCATTGACATGGGTTAGAAAAACACCTGTCCCTCCATAAGCAAAGTTTATTCCGGATTGTGGAGTTGAGGAATTTCTGAATGAATATGGTGTTGGGGTTTCAATTTTCAGAAACGAAGCTGCATGCATGTGTAAAAAGAGTAAAATGAAAGTACGATTAAAATCAAACCAAAGTGTAAAATAAAATTTGCAGAATAGAAATTTAAACGCCTAGATATTTAAATAATTTGTAGTAGTAAAATAAAGTTTGTTAATAAAAAATAAAATATTGGTTAATGCAATTATAAAGTTGGTTGACAAACTCCCATTTATTAAAAATAATTTTTAATAATAATATAAAATTGGTTAATAAAATGCAAATGAAGTTCGTTAATCAAACAACTTTATATTGATACTTTTAATTTTTAAAAAAAAATGTTAAAAGTAATTTTTATATTTTTTTTATATTTATTATTATAATATTTCACTATTCACCGTAGTGATGAATAATAAAATATGGTGTAGTCTAAAAGAATGGCGTAGAAATATCATTTTACTCGTAGGTATTGTCAATAGAAAACAAAACAATATATCACTACTATTGAATATAAAAAAAAAATTATTTATTTTGTTAGTCTTTAATTTATTTACATTTATGTATTAATTTAAATAAATTATTAATATTAATAAATCAACAACTTTAAAAAAAAAAATTAAATATTTGTAAAAAAAAAGTACAAGTACTATGAATTGGAACAAGTATGGGATAGCCTATCAAAAAAAGAAAACAAAAACTAGTAAGAAAATATTTAAAAACAATTCATGTATGTAATTAAGTTTGAATTATACTAAAAATAAAACCAAAAATTAGAATCAATCGAGTAGCATAGTGTGATACAAGGAATAGATATTTGTGAAAAAGATGAATCTCTTAAATAGATATCTCTCAATCTCTTAAGATATATGTCTATGAACTTGAACATAAGAAATTCTTAATTTAGTGTAAATTAAAAGAGAGAAGAGTGTTACCAATGTAATCCGTGAGAACACGACCATCAGAGAATCTTCCAGCAGGTTTACCAGGAAATGTGATTCCATAAGGAGTTTTATAGGATGACGAGTTCAAGAAATTGCCTGTATCTACATAGGAGTCTCCAAATACAAACAATTTTACATTGTTGTTGTTGTTGTTATATACCCCATATGTTTTCTTAGTCCCTTCTACCACATCTGCAAAATTTGCACTAATAAATATAACACAAATATGAAGCATTGAAATGAAAAAATCAAATCTATTTAATTGAATGAGTCCATACCTGTTGTTATTAAAGTGAAAAGAAGAAGAAGAGTGATTACAAGTTGCTTCGTCATTGATGAACAAAAATAGATTGGTAATGTGAAACTCTATAATCTCTCGGATCCTATTTATAAGTAAAAATGTTAACACAAGTAGGGCAAATGCTTTGCACAAGAAGATTTATTTATTTTGTTTTGTTTCTTAATATAACATTTATTTGCAAAAATCAATATTCAATGTTGACTTCTTTTTATATATTTTTATTTGTCATTAAAAAATTGATAATTTTTGTAAAGTAATAATTTATTTAAAGTATTATTGGAAAATTTACTATTAATATAAAAATGCTAACTATATAGATAATTATATTTTTATTATGAGTTTAATGAATATACATTGATAATGTAAAATAGTTTTATACTGTTTATTTAATAAAAAATCAAGAGACTATTATGTCATTAAAAAAATTTTAAAATAAAGTGTGGTGTGGCAAAATTCATTATCGTTATTGGTTGATAGTATAAATTAATTTATATTGTCAGTCCATCAGTCATTTTCTCTATTATATTCTCTTAGTTTTTAAAGTAAATTGATTCATTAATTATTTTATTTTTTCATTAGAAAGAAGCTTTGGTGACAAAATGTTTCTTATTTTTTCGTATCTAAATTAATTTTTTAAATTATGGTTTTCAAACATAATTTTTTTTATTCTTCAAAATTGCTTTTAAAAATTTATTTCCAAAATATTATTTAAAACTTATTTTAATAAACTTTAGGGTCTATTTAGTTGAGGGTTTTTGGAGAAAATGGGAGGGGATAAAATATTTTAAATAAAGAGTGTTTGGTTTGATATTTTAAAAGAGGAATAGAGAGGAAAGAAGATGAGATCACAATCCCTCTTAGAATGATTTTTTCCTTTCTTTCCAATTTGAGATTTTTGAAAGGAAAAAGAGGGGGAGAGATACTAAAATATACTCCCTCCATTCTCTTTTTCTTATATAAACATTTTTTACTTTTAAAATTTATTAATTAATTGATATATCTAATTTATATATTGTTCAAATACATCACTTATTCAATGAGGAACATATCCGATAAAAACGGATATCTATTATGAAAAATGAGAACTTATGATATCTACCGTCAGATTTAATTAACGCTTAAGATTTATATATTGAGAGCACCTTAGTGAAATTTTTTTCTATTGCGCTTAATATTTAAAAATTCTATAAAAAGATAATCTTACCATGCATAAATATTTTTCTATGTGTTATACTAATATTTAGTATAAATTAAATACTAACAATTTTCTATTTTTTATTTAAAAAACTGAAAAAAATAATAATATTTAAATTTGTAATTTTCCAACATTCAATAGGAGCCACCATTATTATAATATTGTCACAATATTATAATTTATTTAAAATGGTCAGACTTGTAGAACTTGTAAAAATAAAAGATATCCTAACTTGCAAATAAATTAATCAACCAAACTAAAATATAGGTAGTAATTTCATATTTTTTAATATTTTTAATCAAATTAAAATACAGGTAATAAATTAATAATGTGTTTTTTTATTTAAAATGGTCATAATAGTAGAACTTGTAAAAATAAAAATAAAAATTCCTAACTTACAAATAAATCAATCAAACAAATTAAAATATAGGTGATTTTTGTTTTAATCAAGTTGTATAGATGAAGAACAAATGTTCAAAACATGATTACAAAGGATGGCCAAAACTCAAGCCACAAAAAGGAAAATTACACATCAAATAGATTCTAAGATAAGTATAGCAAAGGGTTTTTGCTAAAATCATAGAAATTGTAATTGGAATGGGTAATTTTCCCTATATAAGACCAACTCCAAAGCAAAGCTTTGCAACTCCATGTGACATCTCTAGCATTCCATTCAACATCCTTGAAAAAAATGTCGTTCCTACATAACCATAAAGACCATAAAACGGCTAGCCAAGCACTTCCCTCCTTGCCTCTTTTGAATTTCAAACGACGGCACGAATAAAACCACAAAAGAAGGCTTTCTTTAAATCCCACATTTTTGGAATGAGGCAAACCCAACCAACCGGCAATATCCTTCCAAATCCCTTCCACTTTTTGACAATCCAAGAACGAGTGACAAGGAGATCCGGGATGCGAATTACAAAAAGCACAAAGAAGGTTGGAAGAAGATGGAAGAATACCTCTAAAACTGAGCAAATCCTTGGTAGGAATCCTATTCCAAAAGCATCTCCATCCGAACGCTCGAACATTCAAAGGAACATCATTATTCCAAACATGAGTAAAAACAACACCATGTTTATTTGTCGGGCCAAACGGAATTTGTTTCTTACATAGAGCAAGGTAACAAGATGAAACGGAAAACAAGTGATCATCAATGAGAAACCAATTCGCTAAGTCATGACCGAACCGTAGCGGAAAATCAGCGGGAAGGCACCGGGACAGCAGCCTCCTGTCCGCGGCAGTGTTTCTTGCCGCATCACTAGGAATTCCAAAATCGTTCAAACCCCATAAACCGTTGCTCCAACCGCCCAAGCTCGTTATAGACGCATCCTTCAATAAAGAAGCATCATACAAATGAGGAAACCGATCTTTAAGAAGTTCCCCTTTAATCCACTAAGATTTCCAAAAGGATGTAGTAAAACCTTCTCCTACCCGAAAAACACAAGATTTTGCAAAAAAAGCCTTCCAAATCCCTACCACCTAACGAACAAATATACATCCATCAAACCGAACACGATTCTTTCTTATCAATCTTTGCCCCTCCCTTCACCCCTCGTAAATTAATATCATCATACCGAGCCTTCAAAATTCGAACCCAAAGTGAGTCCGAGTCTTATAATATTCTCCACCTCCACTTATAAAGTAAAGCATTATTAAATTCTTCCATCCTTTTCAATCCAAGACCACAATTCTCTATCGGAAGGCAAACATCATTCCAACTAATCCAATGCATTTTTCTCAACTCTTCCGAACCTCCGCACAAGAAATTGCTTTGGATGCTAGTGATCTCCCTTATAATCTTCTTAGGAGCTTTGTAGAAAGATAGAGTAAATATAGCTAAACTACTAAGGAGCGACTTTAAAAGTACAATTCTCCCACCGAAACTCACTCATCTACTCTTCCAAGAATACAACCTCCTCTTGATTTTGTCCACCAAAGGTCTCCAAGAATATAACCTCCTAGGATTGGCACCTATCATGATTCCAAGAAATTTGAACACCTTCTCTTCTTTCCTACAAGCAAGGAAAGTAGTAGCTACTTCTAGAAATCGGGGATTAATGTTATACCCAATAAGTTTACTTTTATGGTAATTGATACCAAGCCCCGAGACCAACTCAAATCCATTCAACACCGTTTTAATATCCCAAAGGTGCTTCCAACTTCCATCACCTACCATCAAAGTGTCGTCTGCGAATTGTAAGACGTCCACAAAGCACTTCCCATTCACATTACAACCCATGTAATCTTCGTTACTCACGGTTTTATTCACCATAAGCTTTAAACCTTCCGCTACAATGACAAACAAAAATGGAGAAATAGGATCTCCTTGCCGCAAGCCTCTCTCAACCGCAAATTCCTTAGTAGGACTTCCATTCACCAAAACCGACATCTTGCTAGAAAATATCATCGCTTCCATCCATTTCATCCAAATTTCACCGAATCCCATTTTTATCATCAAGTGTCTTAGAAAGTTCCAACTTACTTTGTCATATGCATTTTCAAAGTCTACCTTGATCAAAAGACAATCTCTCCCTTCCTTCGTAACATAGTCTAATAATTTGTTAGCAATTAAAACTTCGTCGATCATTTGTCTTCCCGGAACAAAAGCGCTTTGACTATTAGAGATGATAGAAGACAAGACCTTTTTGGTCCTACTTGCCAAAACCTTAGAAATGATTTTATAAATGCTTCCAACAAGACAAATAGGCCTAAAATCATCTAAACCCAACGGATGATTCGACTTTGGAATAAGAAAAAGATGAAATAATAGCCTTAGATAAAACCGCACCGGAATGGAAATCATTAAGACAAGCAATAACATCTTTTTGAATAAAAGACCAACATCTTTTAATGAAAAGAAAAGACATATCATCCGGTCCCGGGCTCTTTGATCCTTCACAATTCCACACCGCCACTTTTATTTCTTAAACCATAAAGGGAACTTCTAAGGAGAGAGACTCCTCCAAAGACAAAAAGTTGAATTCAATTCCTTCAAGCAAAGGTCTATCAACGCATTCTTCCGCAAATTTGGATTCAAAGTGAAACTCAACCGCTTCTTTCACTTCTTTAACCGAGTCTACCATTCCATTGTTAGTGACAATAGAACTAATATGATTCCTTCTCCTCCTCTCCTTCATAAATCTATGGAAGAATTTGCTATTAGAATCGCCATCATTCAACCAATTAAGTCTCGATTTTTGGATAAGCATGTTTTCCTTAATTTTGAGATTCAACCATATTCTATTGCTAGCGTCCCTCTTCAAAGACAACTTCTCCGCATCCAACACCTCAATATCATCGGAATCATTCAAATCCCTAACTCCTTCCTCCACTTCCAAATCGAATTTACCAAACACCGTTTTATCCCACCATCTCAATCTTTCTTTAATAAGCTTAAAAAAATTTTCTTTCAAAACAAAATCACCCCTCCCCCTCACTACCATCTTCTCCCATTCCTTTTCAACAAAAGGAACGAACTCCTTATGCGAGAACCATTCATTATTAAACTTAAAAGGCTTGGGACCCCAATCAAGTTTATCCACTTCCAACCAAATTGGACAATGATCCGATATATCCCTTGCACCAATAATTTGTCCTACCACCCCCCACAAGGAAACCACGTTATCGGCCATAAGAAACCTATTAATTCGATTTCTAGAATTCCCGTCTCCACTAAACCAACTGTATTTCTTTCCTTTGCACGGAACATCCACAAGTTCGCTAACCTCAATAAAATCAGAAAATTCTCTCATCTCCGAAGAGTTGCTATCCAACGAACGACCAACTCTCTCGTTTCTGCACTTAACAGCATTAAAGTCTTCACCAAATATCCATTCTCCATCAAGGAATTTTTGTTTCACTTCCAAAAGATTCTTCCAAAGTTCTTTCTTCAAGAACAGAGAACAAGGAGAGTAAACATTAACTATGTAATAGATTTTTTCCTTCTAACTAACCTTTCACCCCAAGAAGCCTCTGCCGTGAAAGCTGGACAACACCGAAACTGTTGAAGAATTCCACACCAACAGAAATCCTCCTGCCATTCCCTCTGAAGCTAGATAGGAGTACTCACAGGACCCGAACCCCAAATGTTGTTAACAATTTCATTCGACACTACCACCATCAAGGAATTTTTGTTTCACTTCCAAAAGATTCTTCCAAAGTTCTTTCTTCAAGAACAGAGAACAAGGAGAGTAAACATTAACTATGTAATAGATTTTTTCCTTCCAACTAACCTTTGACCCCAAGAAGCCTCTGCCGCGAAAGCTGGACAACACCGAAACTGTTGAAGAATTCCACACCGACAGCAATCCTCCTGCCATTCCCTCTGAAGCTAGATAGGAGTACTCACAAGGACCCGAACCCCAAATGTTGTTAACAATTTCATTCGACACTACCTCCATCTTGGGTTCCTGAATGAGAAAAAAATCAGCCTTCCCTCTATTAATTATACTGCAAATTCTCTTACGCTTGATACGACTACCCCCCTAATGTTGAAGCTTCCAATTATCATTAAAGCTTAATTGTGTCCGCCTCCCTTCCTGCGTTACTCTTCAAAGATACAGGAATCTGACTTGTAACCTTACGGAAGCCGGTAACAACAACCCCCATCTTTTCAATGTCTTTTCCCAACTTATGATCTGAGTAAGGTTTGAAATTATCCCACCCTCTATCGTTGCATCGCTGTATATCAGATTCATCAGGTATGTTTCCAAATTCGTGGTGTATTGAATATTCCCAACGAGAAGGATCAGAACCGTATATGGACGAATTTCTAGAAGCTTGCGGACATAAAAGGAAGTCACCCCACTGCTTTTGTTTTTAGTGACAATCTTCTTGGGCTGTTTTGTAACTTTCTTCCTGGGCTGTTTTTTCATAAACTTATTTGGCCAAACTAAAGTGGGGCATGAAGTAGGCCCACCTAATCCAGTCAGCTTCTTGAACACCTTTTCCTTCTTTTTTATGATAACTGCCATCGCATCTGATTCTGCCGTCCCTGTTGCTTCCTCTTCAAAGCTAACGTTGTGAAAATCCAAAGGTACAACCGGAGTTTCTTTGACAAAAAAACCTATAGAAGAAGAAGGTTCAGATATAGGGTCAGAACTTGTGTTAGCTGCCACCTTCTCTTTCTTGTATAACTTGCTTTTTTTTCTACAACTTTCAATAACTCTGCATCGAAAGAAGAGTTGAGACTGCTACTATTCATACTTTTTCCTCTACTTTCTTCTGCACCTTTCCCATCCATGCCTTTTTTCATCAAAATAGGTCCTTCCATCATCCCTATCCTAATCTCCTTTCTTCCCACACTGTTTATACTTTTATCATCAGTGGAGTATTCTCCTTCATCAAAATTATCATCTTCCCCACCTATGCTATCTTTGTGAATGGACCATGAGGCTTCCGAGCTTGAAGAGGATGCTTTGTTACTCAAAGAGTTGGTCTGATTATACACTATCTGGACAGGTCCGAAAGAATCCTCCATTAGCGACAAAACAAAAACTCCTTCGTCAATGAGGACCTTAATATTCTCTTTCAGACTGAAATCCATGGGGACCCTAATAAGAACTCTAGCTATATCCATATTAGAGGCAGCAGCAGTATTTTCATCCATGCAAATATAGGTCCCAATCGAAGTAGCAAGTGAAACGAAAAATTCCAAGTTCCATACATTAAAGGGGACTCCATGAATCCTCACCCACATCACTCTTTCCGTATCTACATCTCCATTCAGCCAAGGTCTAATGAGTTTGACCATCGTTTCCACCATGAACACCCATCATTAATCATCTGTCGAATGAACCCATCATCTAACTCCACCAACAAGTAAAGATTAGCCCCCAAAGGAATAACCTTTAAAGAGAAAACTCCTTCCATCTCAAAATGATTTTGAATATTGTATGATTCTCCAGGATGAACCACCTCCCCTATGAATGCCTTGCTCCATCTTGCCTTCCCTTCGGCAGCAGAATTGAAAACAAGATCGTGAGTGTCGTTTTGTGATCAAACCTTCTTCTCTTCTGCCACCACAGTTGCAAATGTTTTCTTTCCTCCCACCCTACTTCCGTTGTCACCAAAAGTAGTACCCTTTCGATGATTCTCTACCCCATAAAGATTCTGATTCGAAGAAAAGCCCTTCCTCGCAAAGTTCGTATGAACCTCCCCACCATCTCCATTAACCTCCCTTCTGTTGAACCAGGCTGATTAGCATATGTATCTTCTTGCCATCAATAGAAATGTTATCAAGTTTGATCCCTAACATCCTGACATCTTCCACCCCTTTAAATCTAGCAAAACTGAAACGCCTCCCCCGTTTGTTCCTTCTAGGGGAGATGATGACTTCGACAACATCCCCAACACAACCGAACAGCTTGAAAATATCGTCCACCCTAATCCTATCAGGGAACTAAGAAAAGAATAATGAAGAAACTACCTCTCTTGATATACCTTGCATCCCACCTGTTGGAAAGACATCCCACTTAACACCTAAATTTCTGAAAGGCTTCCTCCACACCTGTTGCCACGCCATTGCAGGAGAAGAAGTAGAAATCCGCTCCGGCACCGGAAAAGAGAAGCAGTGAACCGTGAATTTATTAAAATATAGGTAATAACATTCTCTAATATTTTAACCAAATTAAAAATATATAGGTGATAATCAATAATGTGTTTTCATTGAAAATGGTCACAATAGGAGAACAATCAAAATAAAAAGTTGATTTATTTATAATGGATTTATTGCATACTTTAAATTAATATAGTTCTTTAAGTTATACTTTATAATTCATATATTGATCAATATAACTATAACTAAGTATAAATAAATACTCTATTCATGATAAATCAATAATGTGTTTTTATTTAAAATGGTCAAAATAGTAGAATATTCAAAAATAAAAAGTTGATTTATTTATTATGTATTCATTACATAATTATAGTTATATTGATCTATAATTTATTTTGATGAAAAAAAGTTGAATGTTCTAATAAATTGATCTATATTTTAAAGTATAAATAAATACATAATAAATAAATCAACTTTTTATTTTTGAATATTCTACTATTTTGACCATTTTAAATAAAAACACATTATTGATTTATCATGAATATATTCAATGAATAAAAATATTAAATAGTTTTAAATGATTACCTATATTTTAATTTGTTTTATATATTTATTTGCAAGTTAGAAACTGTTTTATTTTTGAAAGTTTTACTATTGTAACCATTTTGAATAAAAATCGCATTATTGATTTATTGTCTATATTTTATTTTGATTAAAAATATTATAGAAGGTAAAATTATTATATTTTTTTAATTTTCTTGTTTTAATTATTTGCAAGTTAAGAAATTTTTTATTTTTACAAGTTCTACTATTGTGACTATTTTTAAAAAAAACATATTATTGATTTATTAGCTATATTTTAATGATTAAAAATATTAGAGAATGCGAAATTATTTTATATATTTTAGTTTGGTTGATTTATTTATTTGTAAGTTAGAATTTTTTTTTTTGTTAAGTTCTATAATGTTGACCATTTTAAATAAACTTTACCATTTTAACAATATTATAATAATTGTGACGCCTATTGGATGTTGGAAAATTAGAAAATTTAAATCTTATTATTTTTTAATTGTGTTTGTTAGTCTTTACTTTATAATAAATATTAGTATAACAAATAGAAAAATATTTATAGTAACATTCTTTTTTTATAGAATTTTTAAATCTTAACCATATAAGAAAAAAAATCAATAAGATGACTTTTATCTAGAATAAAAAATATTAAACGCTAATTAAATTTGATGGTTGATATTGTTAGTTATCATTTCACATAATAGATATGAGTTCTCATTCGATATGATCCTTATTCAATGAACCTAAAAAGTAAAATTTACTTGGAGGGTGTAATTTATTATATTGATGAAATTAACCTCAGATTTTTTATAAAAATTATAATTTATTCTTAAGAAAATATTAAAATTATAAATTTTCTATTAAATTTCTATTTTCTTTTAGAAATTAATTGAAATACATTTTTAGAGTAAAAACCACTTTACATGGTCATCCAATTACAACTAATTATTTTGACACAAAGAGAAATATGAAAGAAATAGTTATTAAAATAATTTAATTATATTTTTTTTAATTTCATTTTTATATGTGAAAATAATTAATTTATTGAATGATCGTGTAAAATGATTTTATACTGATTGTGTACTCTAATTAATCTCTTTCTTTTATGTTAGAATTTTTTCTTTCGCGGTTAAAAATTTATTCATGCCTCAAGTCAATCTCATATGTTAGGTTGCTTCCGAATTTTTTCTTTTAATTTTGAGTGAAGGTCTATTTTAGTCCCTCACAAAAACTGCAGAGGTCAGATCAGTCGCTAAGAAAAAAGGTTTTTATTAAATCCCTTACAAAATTTAACCGAGTCATGTTAGTCCCTCTAGTAATATTTTTTTCAAACCGGTTTTTTCCTATTTTAAAACCGTGACTAGACTAGACAAGATAGACCTGCTTTTAGAAATTGAGTATGGGTTAGAGGTTAAGTTCCTTTGCACATGGTTTTCAGAGTCTGAGTTTTCACCAGAAGCTGGGTTACCTAGTATACATAATTGTTCATTAAATATTTTGTTATCATCAAAACCTAAGGAATATAGTATAAACTAATTTTTTTCCAACATATCATGTGTATTATTTTTGCCAGAAGCACTAGTAGAAAAAAAGCTTTTTAAGTCGGTTAAAAATGACTTTTTAAGTCGGTTCCGAACCTGACTTAAGAATTGCCGACATAAGAAATTTTGACTTCTTAGGTCGGATTTAGAACTGACTTAAAAAAATGTTATTAGGTCTGTTAGACAATATTCGACTTAATAAGTCTAGGCTTTCAAAAAGCTATAATACTATATGTAACTGACTTAAGAAGTTTCTTTCTTAAATCGAATATTCTTAACTGACCTAAAAAGTTGTATTTATTTTTAATACAGAAAATTCACCCTTCGTGCTAACTATCATTTTTAAAATAAATTATTATTCTACATTAATTATTTCTTAATCTAAGGTTAATATCTATTCCAGTTCATCAATTTATCTTATATCTAGAATTAGAAATAAATCTTCAAAAGTCAATTTATTTTCTATACACTACCAACCTTACCAATATCAATTTACTCTAAATAAAATAATATATTCCAACTTTACTCTGTTAACTAACAAATAACAGTAACAACCAAAATGAATCAAAGGTCAATTCACAAGTTGTGCAATACTAAATATATCTAACTAAAAATCAAGTCCTTCTGGTGCATTTACATGAGGAAAACTTTAAGTTGAGTTTCATAACAAAGGGTTTCAATTTAAACTGGTGACATGTGAAGCTACTTGACTTCCCTATTGATTGGAAGCTTTCATCCTCGATGAACTCTTGTGATAAACTGGTCATGAAGAGAATACTCTATGAAGAGAATGAAAAAGAGAATGAAAAAGAGAATGAAAAAGAAATGAAATGTCTCATGATGAATTTCTTTTCATTCTATATTCATGCATATATGTATTCACACAACACGTATAAATATTTGGTAAATGGATTAACCACCTGCAAAATAAAGTAGCAGAAAATAACGTTAGCAATTTATATGGTTTATAAGACAACAAGAATATACTAATATATAATAAACTACCAATTTAGTCTCTAAAGTATCGATCTCGATCCGATTCAGTTTCTAAAGTATATTCTACTAAGAAAATATCGTAAATAGAATATAGATTTGTGTACCGTAGTCCAGACAACAATCTTGGTTGCATCCAAATCTTGAGGCAAGTTAAGTGTAAATTGAGAGTATCTTCTCCAAACATTATGTATCCCATAACAGCACCTCTAGCATAGAGTAAGCTACAAAATCCGAAGATACAATATAAAAAATCATACATTGTATTAGATAGATTCAAAAGGAGAATTATTCATAACACATTCGTTCGGAATTTTAAACCATGGCTAAAGACGATCTTTGGTTAATTGTGCTACTAGTACTGCAGGGAATTTTAAACCATGGCCAACTTCTTCTACGCCGACCCATAACAAATACTTAATTGATAAAACAAGTGCAATAACTCCACCGGCTATCACAGACATGGTAAATAAATGGTTATATTAAGCTCAAATGTTAACCAAAAATCAAGTCACTATTACGCAAAATAAGTGTTACCTGAAATGTAACTAAGAATACTAAGGTCACGGAGCCTAACTGTAGGAAGAACAACCAACGGGGTAATTACAGCAAAGAGTGTTTTCGGATTCAACACAAATACACCTAAATTTAAGTATGCATTTGGAAACAAGGAAGCCAAGTTTCACTTTCCAAAATTATATACTCAATGCAACAACCCTACGTGACAACATATAAGAGTGAAACATAGAAAAAGGTATCATGGATTGCTATCTATCTCGTACTAATTGAATGAAGGAAGATATACTTGCATATAATTCAACGTACAATACTATCTGCAACCATAAAATGGAGGAATCAATGGAAATTGAGATTAGACACCACTGCAACCTCGAAATGCATACAAGAAAAGAGCATAAAGATGAGCATGAAGATCGACTTACTAAAATGGCAATACGTCCAGCAGTACCAAAAGCAGCTTCACAAATGTCAGGATATGTCTCAAGACCAGATTCACTATCCAAGTAAGAATGCAAAAGCAATACAGTATAAAAGGAAAGAAATCCGAAAGTGAACAAGATAGAAAGTCCTACCCATCCACCTTCTTTAGCAGCATAAGGCGTTGAAAGCATTCCTACTCCATAAAGAACACTTATGCCTACAAAATCCATAAATGCACATATTCTCAAATCAACATATCTTAAATTGAACAAAATCAGTACTAAAAGAGCAAGATCTAGCCATGGTTCCATAAATTCATTACCATTATGCACAGCCTGCCCGAAAGAGCAATTGTATGATAGTTTGACTAATATCATAGCTCTAGTTCTACTAATATCATAGCTCCAAACACAAACACTTGATAACTGATGGACTTATACTAGGCTGACCACTGTACCCATTCTGAACTCCATGACCCGCAGCAGGAACAACGCCATGACTAAGAGCATTACTTGTTCCAAGACTCCCTAACACCCAACACCGCATTTATTCAGAGACTCGCATCCCTTCTTCACAAGCTCCTGATCCAACCAAAAACCCACACTCAGTTATCAAGCACAAAACTATGTTAAAAAAAGAAGAAAACACATGGTGTACCTGGTCAACACCAAACTCTGGCGGTTGCGTGGGTCTTCCTTGCTTGTTCGAACAACATCGGTAGCGACATGTCTTCCATCTTAATCTCTCCCATCGGAAAATAAAACAAAATGAAATTCTTAATCAATAAACAGGAAAATAAGCATCACAATTTCCATACGAAACTACCAAACAGCTTGACCTTAGTTCATCTGAGTATATCCCCCTAAACACGACAAACTCAGAAAAATACTATTCCAAATTTGTTTTCCTTTCTAGCACTTAACACTAGTTCACGCCAATATCAAACAATGCCACATAGGAAACCCTGATTTTAAATCCCCGATATTCTAAACATTTACCCACAGACACATGGTAAACAACAAATATAAGAAAACTCGGAACAATCAATGTTCATACCCTCTTATTCATCCTCATCATCCTTGTCGATATCTCCACCTCCCTCTTCCAATTCTTCTTCATCCTCTCTCTTATCAATATCAAGCTCAACTTCATCTACACCAATTGAATACCAAAAAAGTTAGGGTCCCGATTAGAACCAAAAGAAACACTTAGAAGAGGAAAACATTATGCTGATAATGAAATAGGGGATTAGGGTTCACCTTCGTCGTCAGATATTACGCCTTGGTGAGTGACTGCTGCAAAAGTGGGTGAAGGAATATGAAATCGAACAAGTTTCGGAGCAGAGAACAAGAAATCGAAGCTTTGGAGTAGAGAATGAGAATCGGTATAAAAAAGTTGAAACTGTCGATGCGAAGGGTTAAAAGGGGATAAGGAAAGGTGAATCGAGAGAGATCCAGAAATTGGGTTTTTTTTCACGGACGAGGAATAATAGGCTTAGGTTGGATTTCACTTTCCGCGTGCAGTCTGACTCTTTACAACAAGTGTTCACGTGAAAATAGAAAATCACTCTATTTCTTATTTAATTAATTTATTATTAAATAAAATTTCTTAGGTCTGGTGGGTGATAACTGACTTCACAAATAGACTTCTTAAGTCAGTTAATAATTACAGCCGACTTAAGAAATTAAATCTAAATTAATTTTTTTTATTTAATATTTGTTAAGTCGGTTTTAAATGCACCCGACCTAACTAAATTACAAATATTTACGAAATTGCCACCGCGTCACTTCTTAAGTCAGGTGGCAAGTGAACTGACTTAACAACTTCTACTAAAAAGGTATTTTTGCACTAGTGAAGTTTTATTTACAAAAGTAAAAAATTAGCCTAAATCACACCAGTAGCAAAACTAAACATTCCTAAAAAGATCATTAACAACATAAACAATAACAACACCTAATACACAAAAATACATGATAAGAGAAACCATAGTCACCCACCCATAAGCCTGATAATAAACCCAACAAAAAAAAGAACATTGTCGTATTGCGATGATTTATCTACAATCCCTTCACAAATAATTTCAAATCAATAGTCATAAAATAGGAATCCAGTCACGGTTTAAAAATAGGAAAATATTGTTTGAAAAAAATATTAAAAGAGAGACTAACATGGCTCAGTTAAATTTTGTAAGAAATTAAACAGGGACTTTTTTTTCTCAGGGACTAATTTGGACTCTCCCTTTTTTGTGAGGGACTAAAATGGGTCTTCACTGGTAGTCCAATCACGGTTCAAAAGTAAGAAAAAAATCGTTTGAAAAAAATATTAGTAGAGGGACTAATATGACTCGGTTAAATTTTGTAAGAGATTTAATAGGGTTTTTTTTCTCGGGGACTAATCTGACCTCTGCAGTTTTTGTGACGGACTAAAATGGACTATCACTCTTTAATTTTTCAAATCAACACCGATTTCAATTTTATTTTTTCAAAGAAACTTTATAATTTTCTTATTATGATTATACTCTTTTTTTTAATGTTTTATAGTTTATTCATTTTATTATTACTTTATTCTTTTTTTATTGTAATGTGTTGTTTATGAATTGATAAATATCTCTTTCGTAAAATATACTTAAAATTACGACTAAGATGATTACAATTAAAGGTCAAATTCAAATGAATCTGATATAAGTTATGTCGGAGTGCTCATTTTATTTTATTTTTGATTTCGTGTGCAGTCGCTTCTTGTTCAGTCAGAGTTTATTTATCTAGGTATTTTTATTTATGATTTTGAACATTACCGGATATTTTTACTGAATTTTGTTGTGCATAGGTATGTTCATTTCTATTTTTCGACTTTTCGCACATTTGATTCTATTTGATTTCGGTTCGTTTAAGTCCTTTTTCTTTTTCGTTTTTAATTAATTAAATCAGAATTTTCCTTTTCTTATTGCTTATTTAATTTTTATTTCATTTGTATTAAGTATTAAATCAATAGAAAAGTTGTTGCATTCAACTCTGTCGCACGCTCGCGAAAATGAACAGAGTCGCCACCAATATATTTATCCCAAAGAGGGAAAGGAATATCAGGAAACCTAAGGTGAAGGAACAGGGTCTTGCGACCAGAGAATCAAGGTACGGGAGTCGGTTACGCAAGGGGAAGGTACTAGCACCCCTCACGCCCATCGTACTCGATGGTATCCACCTATGTTTGTTTCTATCTAAAGGGTGTATAAATCTAAAGCTTAATTACTAAGGGAATGCATGCAAATGAAAGAAAAAGAAACACGGGGAAAATAAGGTTTATAAATAATTGTGCTCGCTTAGGCCCCGCGACCTAATGCCTACGTATCCTTTTCAGGAATCAGAGCGCCGTAGTTCGGCTCTTTAGTTTTTGTTTGTTTTTGTGTTTTTTAGTTGAACAGTTACATTCGCACTCCGCTGCTCGACCTCTGGAGTCTTAAGCTGGGAATGGAGCGGAAATAACATGTCCGATTAGGAGAAAGAATGCCCTGAAGGCAAGAGAAAGAATGCCTCGGAGGCAAGAAAGAGAAGAGAGAAAGTTGGTTTGTGTCTTTTAGATGTAATTCCATGATGAACAAAACCCAATACAAGGTTTCGCACCACTTCATTACTTTGATTAGGTCTGAGCCTTTATTAAGTGTTTTTAGTGTTTTTGATTGAGTATTTTTTAAGGGAATTTACTTTGCGATTGAATCACATAAAAATGTATAATGATTGAGAAGCAGATTAGGGAATGAATCCCACTCACTTCTATCCCATTATGTAATGTTCAAGAAACAGATTAGGGAATGAATCCCACTCATTTCTATCCCATTAATTAATGTTCGAGAAACAGATTAGGGAATGAATCCCACTCATTTCTCTCCCATTAAGTAGTGATAGAGAAACAGATTAGGGAATGAATCCCACTCATTTCTATGTCACTAAGTGATGGAGAAACAGATTAGGGAATGAATCCCACTCATTTCTCTATCACTTTCTTAATGTGATTCGCATCTTCCTTTATTAAATGTTTTAAAGTCGAAAGAGAAAAGAAACAAAACTAGCCTAAGATGAAAACTAGCCTAATATGATGGGAACTTCTAATTCCTAAAGTTGTCATGGTTTCTACCTAATGGTTAGGAGCAAAAAGCGGCATGAAAATATAAGCATAAGCGGAGATCAATATTACAAGTAAAATACAAGTAAATAATGATACAAAAATTAGTGTGAAATGACTAACATAAACACTTGAAACTATGGTACAAGGCATGAAAGCGAACGATGCAAAAAATAGTACAAAATCGAATTAAAGGACTATTATTTTTTATGGTTTTTTATGTAACAAAAAGACAAGCATTTAATCAAGCAAGCGAATTAAAAATACAAGCCTAAACAAATATTTTTTTGGTGATTATCTTCTATGTCAAAAATGTGTATTAAAGGTCTAAAATGATGGTAGAAAATTAGTATTTTTATTGTACAAAATAAAATGATAAAAATCTAATTAAAACATAAATCCTAGTAATGGAAACAGGGAGGTGTGAAATGAAAACAATGGTGTGAAGAGCAATTAGGGCGCAGGCTCATTCAGAGAGGCCCAAAGGGCGTTTTTGCTCAGTTTCTCTTATGTGCCAAAAAAATAATGACGCTGGGCTCAGGACAGAGGGGGTGCTAACAGCGATCCAGGCCCAACGTTCTACCTCTATTGTTTTTATCTTCAGCCACCAAAAAGTGGTGGTTAACGGGCCTGAGGAGTGTGTGACTTAGCAATTCGTGGCCCATAGTGTATGATCCAGATTATTATTGATTAATCACCTAATCCAGCAATTAACATCTATTAATCCTAATTAACCCAATAAATTAACATATTAAAGAAAAATAACATGAAAAGGGCTAGGGTTAGAAATATGACCATTGAAGTTACACATTCAGACTTTCTCGTTCCTTTCTTCACTCGCGAACGGCGCTGCAACGCCCGCCGTCTCCGACGAAATAAAATCTCGCCGCCGTGAAACCATGAGAAAACTCCATCATTCTTGCCTCACTCTCATCTCCAAATTCAACCTAACTTGTCTGATTTCCTCTTGATTCACCCTAATCTAAGAGAGGAGCTACAAACCCTAACTTTCTGAACGACGAAGCAACAACAATCGTGAATGAAAACCATAAGGGAGAATCCGTGCTGCTTGAATCGCGAAATAAACGCGTGAATGATCTTTAGCTCAGGTATGCTTCTTGCTCTCTTTTCGTTTTTGAATTCTCTTTCTTTTCTCTTGCTCTCGAATTCTGAAGTTATCGTTGTTGTGCTGATGTAACCGCAGAGATGAACATGTTGATGACGATGGAGATTGGAGGGTGATATTGGTTGGAGAGAATCGGAGAGGAAGAAGATTGAAGAGCTGGTGAAGAGAGTTGAACGTTGGGGTTTCTGCAAATCTCGTGAATTTTAGAGGGACTGGAATGCAGTGAAGATGATTCTGAGAGTGTGGAGAAGATGAAGAAAGTGGATGATGTAATGGTGTGAGATTGAGGGATGAATCTGAAGAAAGTGAATGATGAAGATTGATGATTACGTGAAAAATGGTGGTACTTGTGTGTGTACAAAAATGGTGGAGATTGAGAAGTGAAGAAGAGGAGATGATGAATTGAAGTGAAGGGGAGAAAAGAGAGCCGAAGAATGAACAGAGTGGTTCTGGTTTTATAGCATAAAAGCTCCCTGAATTGGAGGTAAACTCTTCCTTCTTCTGTTGATTTGTTTTGATTCAGTTATGGGCTCTATTAGCTAGGTGGTTGAAAACTGTTAGCTGTTAGAATTAGTTTCAGTGTGAAATTCTGTTATTTTGTTGAAAGTTTGTTGTGAATTCAGTTAGTAGTTAGGTTAGTGGTTGTTAGGAATTGAGACAAGTTAGTTACAAAACAGTTTTGATGGTTACCAATTCTGTTAGAGGTTAGTTTGGTTAAAGGTTTGTTAGGAAATCAGAATTCTGTTGAAGGTTATAACTGAATCGGTTAGGTTGAATGGTTAGAAGTGTTTGGATTGTGTTGTGAATGTAAGTTCTGTTAGGAATTGTTGATTTTTGTTATGAATGAAAGTGTGGGGCTGCTGTTTATGAATATATGGAATTGTTTGATTTTTGTATGGAATTGTCTATGAATGTATGGAACTGTATGGATGTATGGAATGAATGTGTGACTGTTTTGATTATTTCTGTTTATGCAAGGCAGCATTTGAAGGAGTATTGATGTGATTATGCAGAGTTTTCTATGAAGAAATGAAGAGAAATGGTTTGAAGATTTGAGAACGAGATCGCAAGATAGAGATTGCGGAGACTTGCGGAGTAGAGCAAAGCTTAACAAGTGGATATCATGATGATGCTTAGAGAGAACCAAAATTTATGTACCGATTTATTTCTTTGTAGTAATATAATGTAATGATAACATGACAGGAGTGGAATGGTTGAGGAAAATGAAATGCCCCCTTGGATTTTCTTTGTAATTCCAATTTTGTAATGTCGCTTTTGGATTTGTAATGTCACTTTGTAATTGAATTGAAATGGCCCCTTGAGAAAACATAATGATTCTTCTTTCTTTTCGAAATAAATATGCAGTGCTCTTTTCCTCTATTAAATATGACTTTGAGGCTCCCATATATCCTTCAATTTGCAACTTGAATAAATCATGATGAGATAAACCTAAAAGGCCTTAAGATTGACTTTGATCCCCATAAAGTCAACCTTTTTAATCAACTGCATATTTTGTAATGCTTCAATGAGAGGTATAAACAAATAATAACCGAGTCAAGATGGATTGTAACACAAGCAACCCAACAAAACTAGGATCACTACACATAAGTATCTTGATTCAAATACGGTCCTTTGTACTAAATCTTGACTACTTAGTAGGTATAACCATAAGGAGATACAATCATCAATTTAATGCAAACACCGATACAAGCCAGCCTCAATTGTGATATCCTTGAGCATAGGACCCTGACTTTTCAATATCCTTGGTCCCATGTCAATGTTATTGATTAAATGAATGCATGAGTGTTAGACGACTTAAAATGAAAATGATGGGGTGATAATGCAGATGAAACTGTAAAACATAAGCCAATTAGGAATAAAATTAGAATGGGCAAATTTTGGGGGTGCAAGAAACTCTGAAGACTTCATTCTGACTCTGAAGACTCAACTCTCTTGGAACATCCACGTTACTTGATATCTTTCATACTCTCTCTACTTTAGATCAGAAGTACGTTTCAAAGAAGAAAGATCAGAAACTTGCGCTAGAAGCTAAATGGTACAATAGTACACTATCTTATCCACTATTGCAAGGACATATGTACGAACCCCATTTTGGTGTGCTCTTTGTCTCCCACGATCTTTTTTGAGCCGTTATATCAACTGGGAAGGAAAACAATGTCTTGTCCTTCTCAACGGTCTTCTTACTAGGACTATATATATACATGTATGTTAGCTGAAAATTTCCACAGGCGAAGGAAGATATGGTTGTGGAGGATATACATCAAAGAGAGACATAATGCATGGCTTTTTGAAGGCCATTCGAGATTCTTTAGTTTAAAAAGAGTGTTACTTCTTCGAAGCGGATTTTAGTCAAAATATCCTCAAAGGCAAAGGGTAAAAGACTTAGAATATTTTAGGGATATTTGGAAAGTGAGCTTCAACATCCATGTAGATTGCATTTGGCGCCTCGGGTGGAAAAGGATTTGAATTCAAACGATCTGTCTTATCCAAAACGGACACGTGGGAGTCTTAGAAGATCGAGGAACATGCAGGTGAAAACGTGGCATTCCGTTAGGAAAAGGACGTTAGGGTCGAAATAGTATAAATTAAGGTCTTAGCGTTAGATTTTAGTGTGTTCAAATATGTACAAAACTCAATCATACTCAAAGTACCAAGAGAATCGAGAAATGATTGTTGAGAATGCACGTACGAATCACCAAATTATGTTAATCATATTACTTTACAGTTTATCAATGCAGATTTACATTCATTGAAATCTTTACTTTATTTTATCCCTTTCGAGTCAATATCTTTTGTTTCATTTCTTGCACTTTATCTTTTATCATTCCTGCACTTCACTTTATTTTCTCCCTTTTAGACATCTTTTTTATTTTATTCTTAATCCAAACACAAAACCAACCCAAAAATGAATACAACCCAATCATCAAAATCTTGAAACATAGACTATGTCCTAGGATCAATCTAGTTGATCCTGCAAGTAACCAAGATATTCATTATTTTGGAGGATTAACGCTTGTTTGCAAAATTCCACTGTAAACAATATGAGACACTCTCCATTGAAGAATACTGCTAATTTACACGCTGCCAATTTATTGTGAATACAATGAAGCTTCTCAAGCTATTCAAATATATTTCAAACTCAACATAAAAATCTTCAACGTGAAAAGAAAAGAGAAAAAAAATCTAAGAGAGATTATTCTAAACACTCCTTGGTGAGAAATCTATTTCTTAAAATCTCTAGAACACAAGAGTTGTTGCTCATTAGTTGTGTTATCATTTGTTCTTAAGAGTCGTTTTCATTTGATTTTTAGAAGCACTATTTGTAAACATTTTCTATTGTAAATCTGTTGAGATTTGTATTCCTCAAGTGACTAAGTTGTTAGTCTATATACTTGAGATGGATAAGGTGTCTTTCTAGACTCTTAGAGGTTGTATATAATCTTTCAAGATTAGTGAATTAAGTCTTTTTCTAAGACGAAATCCCCTTGGTGGGTGGACAAGATTAACCTTTTCTAAGGTGAACTTGAATAAACCGAACGTGTTCATACTCTTTCATTCTTATCTATCTCATTGATTATGGTGAATATTTTTTGTAGAAAGAAAAATTTTTAGAAAACTCGATTCCCCCCCCCCCCCTTTTCTTGTGTTTTTCTCAACCTTCAATTGGCATTAGAGCTCCGACTCTATTGTTGATTTTCTAATTAATCAAACACTTAACCATGTAGAGAGGTCTAGTGTGAGAAAAACTTCTATGGTTGTCGCTGCTAACATAAATGAAAGAGATAGTTACAATTCTAAACCTCGTGTCTTTGATGGAGAAAGATTTGACTAGAAAGTTTCTTTCTAGGATATGATATTGATCCCTTGGAGATTGTCACAAATGGTTATGAAGCACCTTTTATTTCTATTGGTATTCTAGACTCTTAGAGGTTGTTTATAATCTTTCAAGATTAGTGAATTAAGTCTTTTTCTAAGAAGAAATCCCCTTGGTGGGTGGACAAGATTAACCTTTTCTAAGGTGAACTTGAATAAACCGAACGTGTTCATACTCTTTCATTCTTATCTATCTCATTGATTATGGTGAATAGTTTTTGTAGAAAGAAAAAATTTTAGAAAACTCGATTCACCCCCCCCCCCCCCCTTTCTTGTGTTTTTCTCAACCTTTAATTGGCATCAGAGCTCCGGCTCTATTGTTAATTTTCTAATTAATCAAACACTTAACCGTGTAGAGAGGTCTAGTGTGAGAAAAACTTCTATGGTTGTCGCTGCTAACATAAATGAAAGAGATAGTTACAGTTCTAAACCTCATGTCTTTGATGGAGAAAGATTTGACTAGAAAGTTTCTTTCTAGGATATGATATTGATTCCTTGGAGATTGTCACAAATGGTTATGAAGCACCTGTTATTTCTATTGGTATTCTTATTCCCATAAACAGAATGAATGATGAACAGAAACGTGAGTTCAAGAATCATCACAAGGCTAGAACCATTATTCTCAATGCTATATCGTATAATGAATATGAGAAAAATACAAATAGAGATACAACAAAGTACATTCTTGATTCGTTAAGAATGACACGTGAAGGCAATGCTCAAGTAAAAGAAACTAAGTCTCTTGCCTTAATTCAGAAATATGAGGCCTTCAAGGTTTCAAACCGTGGTAGCAGGACTTAAGGTTCTGGACAAAGGTTACACTACTGCTGATCATGCTAAGAAGTTCATCATAAGTCTACCCACAAGATGGAAACCAATGGTTACTGCGTCGGAGCTATCTAAGGATCTGAACAACAAAACTGTCAACTCTCTCAGAAGTCATAAAATAGATATAGAAGAAGATGAGCCTCACAAAAAGAGGAAAATCAATTGCGCTAAAGTCCATATCAGAAAGGACCAAGTCAGAAAAGAACAAAGCCTTCCAAGCAGAAGAAGTGGAAGATTCTAACGATGAAGCTTCTGATGATGATGATGAATTGTCACTTTTGTCCATAAGAGTTAAGTAACTTTGAAAGAAATTACAAATAAAATTTTGAGGATATACAAATAGAAGAGATCGTCCATAAATATCTGGCAAAGGAAGATCAAGTAAAGAATTTATGTGCTACGAATGCAAGGAGCCACCACACTACAGAAATGAATGTCCAAAGCTCAAGAAATAAAGCACCATAAAAGAAAGCTTCATAAAAGGAAGCTTTAATGGAAAAAAAGAAAGGTCTCGTGGAAACATGGGGATGTCTCTAACTCTGAAGCATCAGATTCTGATTATAATGAAGAGCATGTCAACGTAGCATTCATGGCCACAACATCAAAAGGATGCACTACAAAAACTGAGTCTGACTCAGAACCGGTATTCTCTGAAATTTCTCGTACTTATTTAGAATTATGTTTATCTGAATATCTGAATAGATATCAGAAGCTTCAACAAAAATTCAAGAACCTTCAGAAGGCTCATGAATATGAAATTGGAGAATATGGTAAGCTAGAGAAAGAAGTTTCTGAACAGAAAGGAAACAATTTTATTTTAGAAAAAGAAAATGTTTTTCTAAATAAAAAATGTTTAAAATTTGAAGAAATTCTTTCTAAAGCTCCTCCATCTTCTAAAACTATCATGTATAAATATGATGAGAAATTTCATAAATTCTTAAACAAAAACATAGATAAAAGCAAGATAGCTTCAATGATCTATGTTGTAAGTCATAATGTAAAAAGAGGAATTGGTTAAGATTCTGATGATGATCAGAAATCACCTCAAGAAAACCAACCATTTTCTCCTTTCTCCTATATGTATACAGAAGCACAGACACAAAAAATTATTGATGCACGTAAATCTAAGTTGTTATAAACTCTGAGAAAACTAATTTAAAAGGACCGAAAATATTTTGGGTACCAAAAGATAAAATAGTGTATGTTGCAGATATCCTATGTAGCAGAGTCAAAACACCAATCATGGTACCTGGACTATGGATGCTCGCGTCACATGATGGGAAGAAACCATATGTTCCAAAACCTGGAACTTAAAGATGCTGATTACGTGGGCTTTGAAGGAAATCAGAAAGGAAGAATTAGAGAATCTGGAATAGTTGGTAATGGATCTCATCTTTCTATTTCTAATGTACTTTATGTTGAATGTTTAATGTGTAACTTATTATCCATAAGTCACTTAAGTGGTAATGGTTATGAAATTATTTTTAATCATAAAATGTGTAAGGCTTTTAGTCAGAAAGATGGCACTGTTCTCTACACTGGAAAGAGGAAAAACAACATTTATAAGATTAAGCTTTCTAATATTAAAAATCAAGATGTAAAATACTTAATGTATGTGAATGAAGAGCAATGGGTGTGGCATAAACGCTTGGATCAGTTAGCATGAGAAGGATATCTCAACCGAATAAACTTGAGTTAGTCAGAGGCTTACCTAAGCTGAAGTTTACTTCATGTGCTCTTTGTGAAGCATGTCAAAAAGGCAAGTTTTCTAAAACGTCTTTCAAATCTAAAAATATTGTTTCTACATCTAGACCTTGGGAGCTTCTACACATTGACTTGTTTGGTCCAGTTAAAACTGCATCTGTCAATAGTAAGAAGTATGGACTTATCATAGTTGATGATTATAGTCGTTGGACATGAGTAATATTTCTAAAGCACAAGGATGAGTCACATTCTGCATTTACTAGTTTCTGTTCTAAAGTGCAAAATCAGTTTGATTCTAAGATTGTTAGAATCATAAGTGATCATGATGGTGAGTTTGAAAATAAACAATTTGAGGAGCTATTTGATTCTAATGGAATATCCCATGATTTCTCTTGTCCTAGAACCCCACAGCAAAATGGAGTTGTAAAAGGAATAATAGAATATTGCAACTAATGGCCAGAACCACGATCAATGAAACTAACATGGCTAAGCACTTCTGGGAAGAAACTATGAATACAACATGTTATATTCATAATATAATCTCCATAAGACCTATTCTTGGAAAGGCTCCTTATGAATTGTGAAACGGAAGAAAACCCAACATTTTGTATTTTCATCATCCTTTTGGATGTACATGTTTTATTCTGAACACTAAAGAATATCTGAACAAATTTGATTCTAAAGCACATAAGTGTATTATGTTAGAATACTCAAAACGCTCTAAGGGCTAAAGAGTATACAATACAGAAACACATATTATAGAAGAATTAATTTATGTCAGATTTGATTATAAGCTTGACTAAGAAAAGTTAAAGTTGTTTGAAAGTTTTGCACATCTAGAAATAACACTTGCATGATCTGGAGAAAAGCTTAAAGATTCTGAAGAATTAAAGGAAAATACTCCAGAAGTATTTGAAGTTCCATCAGTCCAAAAAGGAAAAGGGAGAGGAAAGAATTATCTGAAGATTTGATTCTGGGTGATAAAGTTGAACCTGTCAGAATAAGATCCGCTTTGAAACAATCTGAAGAAACTCATCTGTGATTGGTGTCTCTGATGGAACCAAATTCTTGTGAAGAAGCACTTCAAGATAATGAACAGATTATAGTAATACAATAAGAGCTAAATCAGTTCTCCATAAATGATGTTTGGGATCTGGTACCTAAGCCCAAAGGGACTCATTTTATTGGAACAAAATGGGTATTCATAAATAAATTGAATGAGAAAGGTGAAGTCATCAGAAAGTTAAGTACATCATGTTAGGTTTCTATCTATAGTTTACTATTTATTTCTTTCAAAGATAAAAAGTCATAATTATTCATCTGTTTTGTCTCGCTTGCGTGTTCAGTAATTTTTCTCTTTTTACGACTATTTAAACTCACTTTCTCATCATCACACACTATGTTACTTCACTTCCCACACTTTCTTTTTTGAAACCTAAGACCCTTTCTATGCAAACATTTTCCATGGATACTCAACAAAAGGAAGTTTACGAGTTCTCCAGACAGATGGATAATTAAGGAAAATCGTCTCAACAAATGAACACAAGTACTCAACAATAAACAGATTCTACCTGTCAACAATCTCTTACAACTTTTCAAAAACCTAGTGAATCACACATTCTTGATCGTCCTGCCTAAATTCATCTTTCAACTCCTGCGGACCAACTAGAAGTGCTCTGTGAACTTCTAATGAATTTCAACAATCTTAAGGCTAATGGGGTGGATCTAATAGAAGATCTAGAAAGATAAGGCTAGAAAGTATTTTTCAACCGTCTGTATCGTCCTATCTTCATTAATCTTGTCAAAGAATTTTGGAGATTTGCTTAAGCAGATTCAAGATATGTTGTATCTCATGTTTTGGGTGTGAAAAAAGTAATCACTGAAAAAGTCTATTACTACCTTGTTGGGTATAGAGGAAGCAATATTTAATTAAACATATATTTAAGATTTTTTCTTTAGCCACCTCCCTATGGGGGTGACCCCCAGCGAAAAACCAAAAATACCCCTGCTTCGGAAATGAACTTCCGAAGCGCTTTTTTTTTTGAATTTTTTTTGTCTTCGGAAATGAACTTCCGAAGATGTCAAAACCGTTAATATTTTCGGAAGTTCATTTCCGAAAATATTTCTGCATATACAAATTTCCCTCCTTCACTATTTCATCATTTTTCTCCAACACTTTTCCAAACCCTCTACAAAACCCAATCAATCTCCATCCATTTTTCGTCCAAAAATCAAGTTTCAAACCGTTGATCACGTTAAAGGGAGCATAGAAAGCTACAATTTCAGGTAAACATCACTTATTTCATTCCCTATTTCACTACATTGATTCAACAAAATGCTGCTGAACACTGATATAATTCGGAAGTTCATTTCCGAAATATGTTACCTAACATATTTCGGAAATGAACTTCCGAAAATAGGCCTGGCAGTAAAAAAAACAGTTTTGGCCAACTTTTGATAATTTATTCATTTGTTAGGTATGGTGCATCCGGACAACATTGTGCAAGACGATGGAGTATTAGTTCCAGAAATTGTCAACGATAATAACGATCCGGTTATTGACGTTACTCCTATGATCAATGCGGTCGATGTTCGACAACATTTTACAATTGATCGGAGCTTCGGCGATCGCGAACAATTGCTTGATTGGGTTCGGAAGGAAGCTAACAAAAATGGATTTGCAATTGTTATTTTAAGGTCGGACAACGGAAATAGTAGGCGGAAAGCTTTCGTTGTTTTGAATTGCGAACGGGGTGGTAGTTATGTACAATCAAACCGGGTGCTAAAACACGAGGACACGGGGTCGAGAAAGTGTGGGTGTCCCTTTAAGTTGCGTGCCACTCGGAGGGTTGATGATTTGTGGCGGTTAACCGTAATTTGTGGAATGCATAATCATGCCTTGGATGTCAAGTTACACGGGCATCCAATGGCGTGTCGTTTGTCCCGCGAAGAGAGGAATGTGATATCGGACCTAATGATAGTCAAAGTGGCGCCTCGCAACATACTTGCCGATTTGAAGCGTAAGAAACCGGATAGCGTTTCAAATATCAAGCAAGTTTACAATGAACGGCACAATCTCAAGGTTTTAAATATGGGCCCTCGGTCGGAAATGCAACAACTTTTGAAACTTCTAGGCGATAACAATTATGTTTCAAGCTTCCGAACCTCCGAGGACAAAGTTACCGTGCGTGATATATTTTGGACTCATCCCGAAAGTATCAAATTATTCAACACATTTCCAACCGTTCTTGTGATGGATTCGACGTACAAGACCAACAAGTATAGGCTTCCGCTTCTAGAGATAGTCGGTGTTACCTCGACGGACAAGACTTATTCGGTGGGGTTTGCTTTTTTGGAGTGTGAAAAAGAAGACAACTTTACGTGGGCCTTGGGAATTTGCAAGTCTTTGTTAGTTGATCAAGCGGTTATACCAAACGTCATTGTCACCGACCGGGACAATGCTTTGATGAATGCGATCGATACCGTCTTCCCGACATCTACCGCTTTACTTTGCCGGTATCACATAACTTGCAACGTGAGAAGCAAGTTGAAACCCGCGGTTGGGACAAAAGATAGGCCGGATGAAAACGGTAAAGTTGTTAAAGTCGGTGTTGTGGTTGATAGGATAATGGCGGCATGGAGGGAAATTTTGACACATCAACAAAACGATCTCCTTCCTACTTTGAACATGTTGATGCATCGTTACTGGAAATTCATGAGACACCTAAGTCCAAGAGTAGTGGTAACAAAGGTGCCCGTATTTCGAAGCCACCTCGCACACCGCCGATAAAAAAATCACCCATTGTCTACATTGATGAGATGCCACTTTTTATGCACAAATATATCGATAACATCGTTGATGTTGGAGGAGACGGCAATTGTGGATATCGGGCCATTGCGGGTTTGCTCGGTAAAGGGGAAAATAATCACACTTTAGTCCGACGGGAACTTCTTGCGGAGTTGACTTCATATCGGGACATCTACGGCCGACTATATGAAAATCAAGAAAAGTTTGCAAAAATTCATGATGCACTTGTTCCACCACTTACCGGTATCGCTCCGGTCTCGAAGTGGATGTCATTCCCCGATATGGGTCATCTCATAGCAAGTGCATATGATATTGTATGCGTCGATTTGACGAGGTTTGGACTAAGTGAGACTTTCTTTCCACTTCATAGTCGACCGCCATTGGACTCGTCGGGCCGAATCATATGCATCGGGTATCTACGATCGCGGCACTTCGTCCAAGTGTTTTTGAAACCGGGGTGTCCTATACCGGCTACTTGTTGTCAATGGACCGCACATCGTTCAAATAAGGCGGAAACTTGGTCGGATCCTTTTGTTTCAAGAATGGCGGAGTTTGAAGAAATGATGAGCCAAGAGCGCGAGCAAAATAGAGAGCGGTCGAAGAATGAGCCTATTTTGGACTTAGGATCCACCGATTGGTTCGGTGAATTTTAGTTTGTTCCGGATCGTTTTTTGTATGTATTGTTGTTTATCATGTAAAATCGGACCGATTCAATACATGTATAATATAATTATGTTTTATGACTTGCTTGTCTAATTTATGGTTAATGTCAATTCCATATGTTCAATTTAGACAACACACTAAGCAATCAACAAAATGCAAAATTTATGTCTGTTTCTGCATAATTCGAAAATGAACTTCCGAAATATACATGTCTGGAGCCTATTTTCGGAAGTTCATTTCCGAAATGTCCCCTGAGGCAGGATAAGGTTTGTTAGGCCATCAATGCTCCAATAAGTCTATAAATACACACTCTTCTTCATCCTCTCCACACCACAAAACACAAATGACACAAACCTACCCCCACCTAGCATTCGTCTACTTTGAAACCGGCTACCCGATGCCGTTCCAATTTCGCTTCTCGCGCGACACGCCGTTTGCGGAGTTGATACCGTCGCTCAACACGCTTTTGCGCTATCCCGAGAATCGAAAGGTTGTCAAGCTCGAGTACCGCTCGCCATCGCTTAACGACGAGGGAGGCATTAAGTTCACACCTTTTGAGATCAAGAACGACGAAGATTTGGCGGTTTTGTGGACAACGTTCGACCGATTTTCTTCAAAGGGCCCGATCGAGTTGGACGCGAAACTTCAAAGATCGGCGGACGATGTTATCAAAATGTTGAGTCATCCCCACCTACCTGTGATCAACAATATGTAACTTTAATTATATGTAATATTATCGTTGTAATCTTCACCCAATTAAATAAAGCGAATTGTTGTTGTTTTTCATTTTCTTCCGTCAAGACATATTTTCGGAAGTTCATTTCCGAATTCCCCAAGGGGGTGCGTCCGGAGATGAACTTCCGAAACACCACATTTTCTGAAAAAGTAACTTTATTTCGGAGATGAATCTCCGAACTCAATATTTTATATTAAAAAAAACACGTTTTCGGAGATGCATTTTCGAAAACACCTTTTTTAAGAAAAAAAGTACAGTTTCGGAAATGAACTTCCGAAACAAGGGGTATTGTGGTAAATTCACCAGGGGTGGGCAAGAAGGTTGGGAGGTGGGTGAAGAAATTTTCTATATTTAATTAAAATTTCCCTTCTTGTCTTCTCTTCCCTTTTTTTGAACCAAACGCATCTAATTAAAATACATTCTCTTTCCTCATCTTCCCTCCATTCTCCTCCCCTTCATTAAAACTCCTCTCTCCCCTCCCTTCCCCTATATTTAACCAAAGAGATCCTAAACTCCCAAAGCTCGGTAATTTGTAAATGGATAAATAAAGCATGAAGAGGAAACCTTATCCAATAAAGTGGTTGACAAGAATTCATATATTATTAAGATTATCCCTAAAATTACCTAAAAGGACATGAATTTTTTGTTTTAAAACAATCATTGACTAACATGGCAGAAAATGAGAATTTAGAAACAAACCAAGGTGAGAAAGTTGGAGTCAAATTCCAACTTATGATTTAGTAATCCCTTTTACTAATCCCTTTCTAGTGAATTGTCTATTTTTGGAGTCTTAGGGGTGTAGCCAACAACACCCTTTTCATATTGTCTCAAATTGTCTCAGAAAAGGCTTGTTTTTTCCAACATACATGATCTTGTGCTTTTATCTGGATCCGGGATAAAACATTGGAGAATTTCTCATCACACTCTTGCTATTTCTCTCAGGCCCTACACGAAATTTCTAAAATGCCCCCTTTTTTCGGAGATGCTTCAATAACTATTTGGTGTTCGGTTATGCATCTTCCTAACATTTGGTGTCTTTGCCCAGTCAACTTGCATCCTATTTTTGTTGCCTCTACTGATCAACAAGTTTCCTTTGCGGCTGAGGAATGTGGTAATCATTTTGGCATTCTGCTATTTATGTCTGAGCTAATTACATCATGAGAAGACAACTTTGGATTTCTTTGGATGCACTGCAATCTCAACATCAACTGCCTTGGCGTTTTATTGGATATTTCATCACTATTTTGAGAGCTCGTGAGCACAGTGGAGCTCACTCTCCTGCTAGAAATTTATTATTGCAATGATTGTATCTAATAGTTTAAGAGAATATGATTGTGTATTGTTTACACAGTAGCAGAGTTTGTTCACAGGATTCTTGTTAGTAGCACCAACATATCTGAGCATTTTCAAAGAAAGTAAGAACTAATTAATCAAAGAGAATTAAGTATCACAATTCTCATGTAAGCATACATAATAATTAAGCAAAGAGAATATGGAAATTTAGACCAAATGGCTTTACATTTGGTAAATTTTGTTTTCTTCAAACACCTATCTCAACCAACATTGTGCTCAAACTTCAACTGATTTATATAATGTCCAAAGGCATAATAATAAGAATCCAGACCCCCAAACTTCTATCATCTTTTCAGTACCTTTAACACAAGGCCAGCTGCCATGCCAGTGGAGGCTACAATATTGCTAGTCTGTCCATTGCAGCATGCTTAATCTCACACAACCAGTAGGAAACCTGGAAAATATGTCCGCTTCCCTGAAGCATATGTAGTTATAACTACCGTAAACTTCTCCTGAGAATATTATGGCAGCGTAACATACCTGCTTGCATTGTTGTCTTGCCCTGACACCAAGAGGTTGACATGATTACCAAAGTAAGACCATAGATACATAAAAATCTAATAGAACGGAGTTCGCTTCGACAGAGCTGGTGATAAGCAAATACCTTACAGACTTTGTTTTCTTATCAAGCGGATGGTCTGGCACGACCTTTGTTGTATCTTGGCGGGGTAGTCTTGGCAGCATCTACCACTATCATCCAGCCGTTAATAATCTGCACTCAGAATAAAATTGTTATAGACTACCAAACTTCTTTTTAGTACAAGTTATAAGCTCGCATTCTTTTGCTTTCTCCATGAGCACGCCGAAGCAGAACCAACACAAAAACAAAGTTGCATTTTTCAGGCAAGAAAGAAAGATGGATGTACCTTGCCATTCATCTCTTTGAGCGCTTCACTTGCAGCCTCTTCTGTGGCATATTCAATAAATGCATAACCCTTTGACCTTTTTGAAATTTTATCTATGATAACTTTAACTGTCAAACATAACCATTTATTTATTAGAAAAAGCAGGGACTAAATTGTTGTTCTTCCTTCAGATGGTAAATATCGATAGTGAGAAAAGAAAACAATATATAATATTGAAATCACCTTCAACAAGCTCGCCAAAGCTTTCAAATGCAGCACGTAAGGTTTTCTCAGATGTATAAAATGATAGCCCTGTTCAAGAGACAAGTAACTCTCAAATAGTACTGTATCATCCCATGCAATAAAAAAAAATGCTCGCCCAAATAATAATTTGTTTCTATTGACCAAGTGATTAAAACACAATTTTAGTGAAATAGCCACATGAACATCTAAATGAACATGAGATAAAAGTTAAAACATGGTATACAGTACCTTAGAATGAATTTTGCATAGCATACCTGTCACAAAAAGTTTCTTTGTTTTCACTGAAGTTTCCTGAGTTTCTTCCAAAGAACTAGGCACATTCAGTCTATTTTCCAAGTTTCTACCTGAACATATGTCCGTGAAATTGTATCCTCAGTGAAAGACAATTAAAATTTGGAAGAAAACTGATGTACTCTTTCATATGTACTTTCATACATAGTCAATAACGTTCAATTGGGTATGCAGTGCATAAACATGTACTAGAATCATTAAAAAAAATAGATGAAACTACAAAGTTATGTTTTGTTTCTGGTATATTTTGGATTCTAGGATCCAAACATGCAAAATTAGTGTTCGGATTCTATATTTTAAATTCATAGAGTGGCTTAAGCGTGCACGAGTCTTAACAGATAGACTTGTCTATTCTATGATACAAATGAGGTAAAGGCTCTGATAATTCCAATTTATTTACTACAAAAAGACCATTCAATATAAACAAGCAAGCTATACCCGTAGGTGAGATTAGCCAAAACCAGAAAACCAACACAAAGAGCTTACTACAACTATAAAGAGCTCACAATATGTCGATTTAGCATACAAAAAATTCTTTAAATTAGTGTTGTTTTGCTTTTTCAATGTTGGCATTTATTATTTCTTTCCCAATTCTACCCATAAATCAATGAATGTGCATACAACTTGCAAGTAATATTCCATAAAGTCGTCTCAAGTTTGTGGAGTCCCTATGAAGATTTGTCGCAATTTAACTATGACAAAACAAAAAGAAATTATATTTAACCACAGTTTAAGCGGAACAAACATTTTATGAGACCTTATTTAGCCAAAGTTTAATCGTGACAAATTTTAGTCTATGTATGGTCGCCCGCTTTGCAACCATCAAAGACAGTCCCGATTCCACAATACATTAATAGTTTTTCTTAATCTCTGAAAAACCTAAGTTATTTAGAACCGGAGGGAATATAATTGAAGGCAAAATATCATCCAAGATACAAGAACACAAATCACACATGCCACATAACTTATTCAGAGGTAAAAATGCAGGGAATTTACAAAACAAACAAACCTTCATAATTCTTATTTTCAGACTCAAAATTGAGGTCTGGCTGAACTGACAATACACCAGGCACACCTGCACCACAAGAAGCCTTTCAAATTTCATTCAATTCGGCAATTTAAACTATGAAACAAAAGGTTAAAAACCCACAAGACTAACCAGCTAACTCATGTGCAGAGTCCTCATCAATTTCACAACAAAACCCAAAGTTGGTTTTCCAAGAAACATGATATAAACACATCTGTGCATCTTTTTCACTGCACACACCATTTTCATCTAGTTCTTTATTGAAAACAATAAACCTAATGAAAAATATTAGATAAAGTAGAGTTGAGTTGCCTTACTTTCCCATAACCTTGGTCAAAATTTGAGCATAATGATCAACAATTTGAGCTTTGGTAACAACACCAACAGCAGGCTTATCCATTCTAACAATCCAATGCTTTGAATTTCCCGCAGGGAACAACATATCGGTTTGTGAAATGGATGGTTGGGTATTCGTTGCTGAGATTCTGGTAAAAGAGGAATTACATGAAATGGAAAAAGAAGAAGATGATGAAAGAATGGTTTTGTTGGGTAGTGTTGTGGTTAATGGAAGATGGTGAATTGGTTGTTTGAGAGAGGGAAAGGTTTGAGATTTGGTGAATGTGAAGGAGAGAGACAGAAGTTCCATGTTTGTATATGACATTACTATGGTTATTTTTCAGTGTTTGAGTTCTAAGAGTGGATTCTATCATGTTGGAGAAATACCCCCCTCTTTTTAAATTTGCAATAATATGATTTTTTTTTTTTATTTGTTTATTGGCTTAATTGTATTTTTTTTTAGTTTTAATGTTTAGTTCTATTGGAGAGAGAAAATTGTTGAATCACTAAATTGTTCACGGCATGTTAGCCTCTCATTTTGAATGCTTGAAGAAGGAGATTGAACATATATAACTTTTTGGTTGTTTCTATCATTATTGGTTCTGATGTTAAAAAAATGTGGTTGGACTTAACTCAATCCTACAAAATCGATTTATAGGGTGAGGATTATCCTCACTTATAAAGAAATGTTTAGGCCATATATTATATGATGTGAGACACTTAACACAACCTATTACGCTTGAGACTGAACATTTAGAGTGTGGAAATAAATGGTGGTTGGACTTATAACAGAAACCTGATAGCGGGTTAACCTAGTCGAAATCACAAAGGAATAAATAGCAAGCGCTAAGGCTCAAAGAAAAACACAAGTTTGCAAGCGACGAACTTGTTAGAAAAGTTTTGGAATCCACAAAGAAAGTACTTGAATTTTATTATGATTAAAGTTAACATTGACGGACACACCCGAAGGTGTTTAAATACATAAAAAGAAATACTAATAGGCTATTAATCTAAAATAGAAATAAAATAGAAAAGGAAACCCTAATAGACTTTTAAACCAAACATAAATAAAATAGAAAATTGCATAAAATATTGTATTTGGGCCTAAAACAAACTCGAATGAAAATTATACCCCGTATCCCTACATTTATCCCAATACCCCTACAATTTTAAAAAAATTCTAATTTTGTCCTTTTCAACTTTTAACTTTTAATTTTTATTTTTTTATTTTTACTGTTTGTACGGACACTCGAGTGACTGGAACCTGTACGTTGCTTCAACCGGATATCCTAAGATGCAGAATTCCGATTAGTAAATATCCAAAACCGGACAACCCAGGGTTGGGTGCTCCGGTTCACAGTTTTCTCAACCGGATATACCACTAATGGGTGTTCCGGTTTGTTGTTTTTTCAACCGGATATCCCCTTAGTGGGTGTTCCGGTTCCTTTTTTTTTCAATTTTTTTTTTCGTTTTTTTTTAATATTTTTAATTATATATTAAACTAAATTAATTTTATATATTTAGGTGTGGATCCTCCTTTGATGAAATGCGATGTAACTCAAACATGTGTGGATACAACTGATGTTTTTGTA
Organism: Vicia villosa; assembly: GCF_029867415.1. Classification (NCBI taxonomy): domain Eukaryota; kingdom Viridiplantae; phylum Streptophyta; class Magnoliopsida; order Fabales; family Fabaceae; genus Vicia; species Vicia villosa. Next base: position 1,212,425 of record NW_026705046.1, read on the forward strand.
ACTGGTCAGAAATTTGCTACAAGAGAAGAGGCGATAAGTTGGATTAAGGAGGTTGGAATCAAGAATAAAGTGACAGTTATAATAACTCGTTCAGATACCAAAACAGGCAAGAGAGGAAGAAGTGATAAATTAGTATTTGGTTGTGATAGAGGTGGAAAATACAAAAAAACAGATAGCGAAACCCAAAGTGCTAGTAAGAGATGTGGTTGTCCTTTCAAAATTAGGTCAACACCGTCGAAAGATGGTTCTGGATGGAAGATCGATGTAAAATGCGGAGTACACAACCACGACTTACCTGATAGATTTGAAGGTCATGCTTTCGTAAGTCGACTAAATACAGATGATAAGCAACATATTGTTGATTTGACAAAACGCCATGTTCCACCAAGACACATATTATTGTCATTGCAAGAGCGTGACCCGGAGAATGTCACTCGGATCACGCAAATATACAAACATAAGAGTGTGGCAACCTGCCCTAAATTTAATTATTTTAGAGTCGCCACCTATTCTACCAAGGCGAATAGGAAACCTCGCGCAGTTATAAAGATTCAGGGTAAGATACTATTTCAGGTCGAGGGAAGGTGTTAGGCACCCTAAACCCTTTCCTAAGGTTTGCATTGTAGAGTCAAGATTTGTGGCAAAAAGGATAAAGAAAGATGACAAACAGGGTTAAAGCAAATAATTATCATAATTAAAGGTTTATAATTTAAATCGGAAAAAAATGAGATTTATGGGGGAGGGGACTCGCCTTGTTGCCAAGTGCCTACGTACCTCCTTATGGAGGATCAGAGTCTACGTAGTTCGGAGAAGGGTTGTACGCCCTTAGAGTTGAAATTTGATTTGAGATGGTTTTAGAGGCTTTTTGAATGGCCTATCGTAGTTTGGTAATTTGTAGTTTGAAAGGGTTGGGAAATATTTTAAGGTTTGGGCGTACAACCCTAGTCTTAATTTGTATTATTAACCGCAATGATCGATAGGTTCGATCACCATAGTTAAAAGATTAGTAGTTGTATCGTTACCAATTTTAATTGATTGATTCAATTCTCACTAATAACGAATGAAAGTGTTTTTTGTAACTTTTAATAAATTAATTTGTATCATTATCCCTCGTAATCGATTGATTCGATTAAAAATAATAATGAATTTAAATGGGAAGATAGGCTAATCATCGCAACCAATAAAAATGGTTGAAACCCTTTAGCCAAATAATATTTATTTTTATTATATTAATTTGATGATTAAATAATCAATTGATTATTACCCACCGCGATCAATTGATTTAATCGAAGCGAATAAAATTCTAAGATTGTTAGGCTAAAAGCTCAGTTGGTTAGAAAACCCTAATCCTAATGCTTAGGCCAATCGTCAATGGGACTGGGCAAACCCTAATACTTATACCTTTCTAGGGTTTTTGTGGTTTTTATGATTAAAATTAATTAAATAATTAAGTCGAATAATCGGGGAAGAAAATCGAGATAATCATAATCCTAATCCTAATTTATATTTTAATCTAATTCAAAAGTTAAATCATATACATAACAAAAATAATTAAAATTAATAATACAATTCTACAAAATATGGAAATAATTAAATAAAACCTGGCTGGGATTGTATGTCACCATATTGGGTGTCTATGGTATGCACCCTTATCTCCCTGGCTGTTAGATCTCAATTGATGTGATCCTGTGGTGAGATGCGAGGATGTATGATGCGTTGGGATGAAGAGGCATGCACTGGATTCTGCAGGAACAATTCAATAACATAAATATGATAGACCTAAGGCTCGAACCCAGGTCATGTAGCTTGCTCGCGTTGTGCCTTCACCATGCGCGCTGGAAACGTCAACTGATTTCATATCCACCCCCATTCAAAATATATAAAAACGCATAATTTAAAATTCAAACAGCAAATCTCGCGCCTCTCACTGTTCATCATCGTCCCTCCATGCCAATAGATCTAGCTACGGTTCTGCAGCCTTGTTGCTACGACTCCATTCATGGCTAAAACCTGCACATACCAAAAACTCACGAAAACATGATATAAATTCAATACAAGCTCGCGGTTTTGCTCAGAACACCCTCCTAAGAACATTGGAACCATTGGTTTGAAGTAATTTCGCCTCTATCGAGAAGCCCTATTTTTGGAGCTCTAAGACCTAACAATGGCAAAATTCTATATCTCAACCAAAACTTAAATTAAACACATTAGAAACATTCTATACATCACATTGAATCAAAATATGTAATCAAAACCGATTAATCATGACTGAACGGGTGCAAACGAATTCGAAAATATTAGGGGCAAACCGAGACATATATGCGACGGTTCTGAGTTTGTTGGATGTCTATGGAGAATGAATAAGCTTCAGGAATGCACCAGGAATGTATTTGGATCACTAAAACGCCTTGAACCGATCCTCAACTCCAAGAACAACTTCCAATTTTTCTCACTTTCATGAACTCGGGTATGGCTCTTTTTCTCCAAAAAACCATCCCCTAATGCCTTGCACTATCTTCTGTATTTATAAGAGAACGTCCTAGGTCAACAAAACTTAGACAAATCTTTCTTGAATCCAAAATTTCAATTTGTTGAAAGTTTAATTTGCAAATCTTTCTAAAATTAGTTCAAGCTTGATTCTCTCTTTCCAATACTTATCCCCACGAATTTTGGACATGTTATTGATATGGTGAGTGATTGGAATGGATTTAAAATAATCTCAAGGCAAATCTTCTCATATTTTCCATTTATTTGCCTTAAATTGGATTTTTAACGAATAAAAAATTAAATAAAAATAAAATAAAAGTTAAATTGGCATGCCATTGAATTTAGAGGTTCTTAGTACTCTTATAAGCAAGTTTGGATCATAAAAGAATAAGCCCATTTGCAAAAATAATCATTTTGAACCACTTTTGTTTCATATATTTCCTTCAAAATCGCCCAACTTTGGCAAGGCATATCTCCCTCAATTTTTAGGATATGGGAGAGTTCTAGGATTTTTTGGAAACCTCAAGATGTCCTCTACAAGCCCCTTTGGAACATATTTTTCCTTTGGAAATTTTATCTTGATGATATGGCCTTTGACAACAAACTGCTTTTAGTTGACCTTTGAAAAGGACCTATAATCTTTTGTACCATATTTCTCAAATGAAGCATTTATGGCCTTGGCTTGTGAGAGACAAAGTTGTAAAAAATCCAATTTCCTTCAGAATAGGCTTTGAGTGAGAAATTTCTGATACTCCATGTGGAAGTTATGACCAGTCAAAGTTGAGTTGACTTTCTCCTATGAAAAACCCTAATTTGAACCTTTTGAATTTGTTCATTTATGAGTTTTTATTGATCAATTATGATCAACCTTTGATCAAATAATGGATGTAATCTTCCCTACTTGATGTTGACCAAAAGTCAGGAGTTTTGACTGTACTTTGACTATAGTTGACTTGTAGGTCAACATAGTCGATTATTGATCATATGAGCCATTGAGTGAGCAATCCTTGGGATTGAAGCTTGACTTTTGACATGGAGATTCTTTGATACATGTGAGACACCTTGGGATCCATTTGAGACCTTAGAAATTCTAATTCCTTTGATAAATCGCAAAACCCCAGTTTTGGATAGGAGAGAGTGACTTGAGAAAACCTTAGAACCTTGAGTTATTAGAGATGAAATGAGGAAACTTTGATTGAATATAGGAGGGCAAATTTTGGGGTATGACAAAGAGTAAGATACAAAAAGACATAAGGGGTCCCAGAATAGAAATGCAACAATTGCTCATGTTGGTTGAAGAATCAGGTTATGTTTACTGGAGTAGGAAAAAGGATGAGTCAAAAGTTGTTAGAGATATTTTTTGGGCTCATCCAGAATCAGTGAAGCTGTTGAATATGTTTCCTATTGTATTGATTATGGACTGCACATACAAGACAAACAAGTACAGGCAACCGTTGTTTGAAATAGTTGGTATGACATCAACTAAATTAACATTTGCTGTTGCATTTGCCAATATGGAATCTGAGCAGACAGAGACTTTTTGTTGGGTATTGGATAAGTTGAAACAGTTGTTTATCAAGCAGGATGATTGTCCTCAAGTAATCTTGACTGATAGAGATCTTGCTTTAATGAAAGCCATTGAAACAATATTTCCAAAGACAATTAATTTGCTTTGCCGATTTCACATCAACAAAAACGTGAAATCAAAGTGTAAGGAACATGTTGTGGATGATATGTGAGAAACAGTGGAGAAAATGTGGTTTGAACTTACAAGGGCTAGTGATGAGATGGAGTACCATCAAAGGTTGAAACAACTTGAGGATGCATGTGTTGACTCCAAAGGTTTTATTGATTATGTGAATGACACATGGTTGACACCGCACAGACATCGATTTGTCGAAGCATGGATCAATCAAGTGTTACATTTGGGCAACACCACAACAAATAGGTATGTCTATGTGATTTTATCGACATTGTTTCTTTATCTTAATATTACAGATAATTAGTTGTTTTGTTTTATTTAAAGGGTGGAGTCTGCGCATTGGAAACTTAAGCAAATGTTAGAGAATAGCTTAGGTGATTTATGCAAATGTTGGGAGGCTATGAATGACAATATCAAGATACAAGTGGGGAACATTAAAGCTTCATTTCAGAAGAGTTTTTATGAAGTTGAGCATGCACACACTAGTCCTTTTTATTCAAATTTGCGCGGTTCAGTATCAAGAGCTGCATTGAGGCAGATTGCTGAAGAGTGGTTGAGGATTGACATGGTAGGTACCGATACGCAAAAGTGCGGATGTACTCATAGAAAAGTATATGGGTTACCATGTGCTTGTGAGTTAGGGAGATATACATTGAGTGGTGATGCGATACCAATTGAGGCTATTCATATTCATTGGAGAAAACTAAATATGGAAGGAAATCAAGATGTAGATGCAGATGATGGATCAGAAGTAGACATGACAAATGCAATCGATGAAATTTGGAAAAGGTGGAGGTCACTAGATGTTGTCTGAAAAAGAGCATTAAAAAGCAGAGTGTGTGAGATTGCTTATCCGACTACAACAAAGAGGTGTCAACCGCCTGAAAAAATTAAAACCAAAGGAGGGGTTAAGAAGAAAGGGAAGAGACCTGTGGGATATGATGTTTATCGTGATCCTTCAGGATATGAGTATGTTGATCAAGCACATTCGAGTTCGCAAAAATCTTCAAAGAGGTTATGTTCACAACTATCCCAAACCTCAAAAAATAAAGAATTTGATAAATACATTGTACAATTTCCAGATTACATCAGACCATTTATTGATGACATTGTTGATGTAAGAGATGATGGAAATTGTGGGTTTAGAGCCATTGCATCTTTGCATGGTTATGGCACAGATGGATGGTCAATGGTTCGTCGGGATTTGGAGAAAGAAATTATAGGTCCTAGAAGCAAGTTGTATGAGGATTTATTTGGTAAACGCCTTCCAACTGTGAGATCATCGTTGGTGATAGAAACTTTAGGACAACATCCACCAAATAAATGGATGACGTTACCTGAGTTGGGCTATGTAATAGCTAATTGGTATAACGTTGTTCTCGTCTCTTTAGGTCACCCTAGTTTGAGTTACTTTCCTATGACGAGTGCACATTCACCTAATGCATGCATTTACTGCATCGGATTTGTTAATGGAAATCATTGGGTTCAGGTAATTAGTAACACAATTTTGGTACATTCAATCCCTATTTGACTTTTTCTGATATTTATTTTATGTGCAGGTAAACATGAATGAAGGATTCCTGTTTGACTTTCTCCTATGAAAAACCCTAATTTGAACCTTTTGAATTTGTTCATTTCTGAGTTTTTATTGATCAATTATGATCAACCTTTGATCAAATAATGGATGTAATCTTCCCTACTTGATGTTGACCAAAAGTCAGGAGTTTTGACTGTACTTTGACTATAGTTGACTTGTAGGTTAACATAGTCGATTATTGATCATATGAGCCATTGAGTGAGCAATCCTTGGGATTGAAGCTTGACTTTTGACATGGAGATGCTTTGATACATGTGAGACACCTTGGGATCCATTTGAGACCTTAGAAATTCTAATTCCTTTGATAAAGCGCAAAACCCCAGTTTTGGATAGGAGAGAGTGACTTGAGAAAACCTTAGAACCTTGAGTTATTGGAGATGAAATGAGAAAACTTTGATTGAATATAGGAGGGCAAATTTTGGGGTATGACAGCTGCCCCTGTTCAATCTTCTTAAACCTAAAGAGTCAGATAGGCACGTCTGCCTATCGTGGTCTAAAGGTAGAAGATGATTGAACACTAAAATGCCCTGAAATTTGCACTTGTTGGGAAGGATGTTCTGCGGGAGATGGGCTTAAAGATGCCACCCAAGGTGAATACCATTTTTCAGAGTGTGGAGCAAACGCCTTTCGGAAGGAACTAGGTGATTTTGATTGTAGCACGGCCTAAAAAGGCAAACTGAATTTTATGCAATGTTATGATGCATGCGATGTATGATGCAGCGAGCCTCTCAAAATAAATGAGAGCGATGTATATATATGCATTATGTATGAAAGAGGTATGTTAGTTGAATGATGCATGATTGTTAGTTATGTTAGTTGAAGTTATTAACTTTGGAAAAGAAAAATAGAACCTTGTTTGTTATTGATGAAATTTTGAAGAAGATTACTGCCGAGGGACTAACATGATAAACCCAATTGAAGAACTGTTTGGGAAACCTTGTGATCAGGGAAAATAAATCCCTATTTGCAAAGAGACGTAGATTTATATCACTGTCAGGGGACTAACGTGATATTAATCAGCTAGATGATTTGAAGGAGATCACTGCCAAGGGACTAACGTGATGAATGCTGTGTAGAAGATAGTTGGTTTGCTATAGTGCTAGCAAGCTTTTGCAGTTTGTAGGTAACTCACTTACTATAGTTCTAGTAAGTCATCGCGGTTGGTATACCCACTCACTATCATAGTTTGAGTAAGTTCATCGTAGATGGTAGGGCCCACTTACTATAGTTCTAGTAAGTCGTCGCGGTCGGCCGTGCCTACTTACTATCGTGGTTGGAGTAAGCTTATCGTAGATGGTATGACCCACTTACTATAGCTCTAGTAAGTCGTCGCAGTTAGCCATACCTACTTGCTATCGTAGTTGGAGTAAGTTTATCGTAGATGGTATGACCCACTTACCATAGCTCTGGTAAGTCGTCGCAGTTAGCCATACCTACTTACTATCGTAGTTTCAGCAAGTTTATCGTAGATGGTGTGGCCCACTTACTATAGCTCTAGTAAGTCGTCGCAGTTAGCCATACCTACTTGCTATCGTAGTTGGAGTAAGCTTATCGTAGATGGTATGACCCACTTACTATAATTCTAGTAAGTCGCCGCAGTTAGCCATACCTGCTTACTATCGTAGTTGGAGTAAGCTTATCGTAGATGGTATGACCCACTTACTATAGTTCTAGTAAGTCGTCGCAGTTAGCCATACCTGCTTACTATCGTAGTTTGAGTAAGTTTATCGTAGATGGTGTGGCCCACTTACCATAGCTCTGATAAGTTGTCGCAGTTAGTCACACCTACTTACTATCGTAGTTGGAGTAAGCTTATCGTAGATGGTATGACCCACTTACTATAGTTCTAGTAAGTCGTCGCAGTTAGTCATACCTGCTTACTATCGTAGTTTGAGTAAGTTTATCGTAGATGGTGTAGCCCACTTACCATAGCTCTGGTAAGTCGTCGCAGTTAGTCACACCTACTTACTATCGTAGTTGGAGTAAGCTTATCGTAGATGGTATGACCCACTTACTATAGTTCTAGTAAGTCGTCGCAGTTAGCCATACCTTCTTACTATCGTAGTTTTGATTAATCCCCAAAAGGATCACTTGTCATAGCTCTAGCAAGCTCACCTGGACCAATGGGATGCACTTGCCCCGGTGCGGACAAGTTTACCTGCATAGAAGATTGTTTGCTAAAATTCTAGCACGCTTGCCTGCATGAAAAAGATTCACTTGTTTGGAGACTCACGACTCGAGGGTCGGAGAAAATAGCATGCCAAATCTTCACGACTCGAGGGTCGGAAAGGAAACGATATGCTTAGAAACTCACGACTCGAGGGTCGGAAAACACACCTGTCACAACACGAGGGTTGGAAACTTACGACACGTGGGTCGGGAAATACACCTATCATAACACGAGTGTTGGAAACTCACGACACATGGGTCGGAAAATACACCTATCACAACATGAGGGTTGGAAACTTATGACCCGTGGGTCGGAAAATACACCTACCACAACACGAGGGTTGGAAACTCATGACACGTGGGTCGGAAAACTGGGTTTTTGTAGTAAGTGAATGCGCTAGATGATATGTATATGCTGATGCGTATGTATATGTTTTATGAGTGAAATGAACAGCAAGGTTGCTATCATCGGTAAGGTTACCGGGATACATCAATTAGGTGACTGGGAATAAACCAACAACAAGGTTATTGTCATCGGTAAGGTTACCGGGATACGTCAATCAGGTGATTGGGAATAAACCAACAGTAAGGTTACTGTCATCGGTAAGGTTACTGGGAAGCAGGTGGACAATGTGGTTTGGCACCAGAGTAATGACTTGGATGTTTTGATGTATGGGATAATGCTTATGCGCATGCATATGTTGATTTGTGTAACGAGTGGAACGAAGTAATGTCTTCTATAAGACTACCTGAAAAGGTTTTCGAAATGGATATGAACATTTGTCTTAAAGGAGACTGCCTGAAAAGGTTCTTAGCAAAGGATGAGGAATGTCTTAAGGAAGACTAACTAAGAAGGCTAAAAAAATGTCTTAAAAAGACTTCCTAAAAAGTTTCTTTGAAGGGACAATGAATGTCTTAGAAAATACTACCTAAAAAGGTTTGTAGAATGTCTTAAAGAAGACTATTTGAAGAGGTGTGATGTAATGTATCAACCGATGTATGTAATGCATGATTTATGTATTTGCATGATGCCCCAATGATAGGTTGTTGATAACCAAGCGGATATAGTTTGCCAATGTTGTAAGGTTGTTGGATGCTAGCACGATTTTCCAATACTTGTTTTTTGAACTTTGAAGATCGTAGTTAGGAGAAAGATTGATTCGAGGTTGTAAAGTATGAAGAGGCGTTTTCCTTTTGTTGTACGTCTTACGGATTTGATATCCATTGCCCCAGTATTTTCGTGGAAAAATATGCTTATGAGGGAAGTGCCCCAGGAAATAGCCTTGTCATATGCTTCGACGTTTAGATTGAAGGGTGTGCCCCTGACTTGCCAGATATGGAGGGTTATCCATGGTTTTCTATCCATTTTGAATTTGTCCCGTGCTTGACATGCCCCTGATTGAGATTGCTTCGAGATGTGACCCAAGTCAATTGAACCTTAGGAAGAATGCCCCTAGTTAATAGGATGTTTGGTTGTATGCCCCTGTTTAGGAAAATCCTCTGGACGTGGTTTCCCCATTCAAGCGTCTTTATCAGAAATGATCGCGTTTGTGCTACGTGTATATTCGTAGATGGCGTTATACTCTTTGGGAAGTAACTCTAATGTGATGAAAATGCAAGTTTTGAAATCGAAGGAGTGGATGATTAGAAATGAATGCTTGAAGGAGCGCAGTGGTTAGAAATAGTTTTAACAAACCTAGGAGTCAGTATAACAAAATCCTGCTTAATATGCTTTCGTAGTTGACCTTGCCTCAATTAGGACTTTTAGATGTTGTAACTTGGCCTGGTTCGTGTTTTAAGAAACAATGGATATAAGGCTCAAAATTTATTTAACCCACCCTTTCTCCTTGATGTTCTTCAAATCCTAAAAATTCGCTTAATCCAATGAATGTGCTTTGTTTGTAAGAGAATCGTTTTAGTTTTGATGTTGAGCGGAAGCATTAGTGGAGACCCAAGCATTGATGAAAAGAGTTGTAAAGATCCAAGCATAGATGAGAAGCTTCGAGAATTTAGCAGTCACAAGATTGTGCTTTGTATTTTGCCTTTGTTTTGTTTTTTTTTTATCCCTTATTTTTGCATGAACCAAATCCTTTGAATTTGATCCATCGGGATGCCCTAATTTTTTCCTAAGTCTTTTTTGTTTTCTTTTATGGAATTTTCCTTTTTGACTTATCGGGCGTTTTTTCTGTTGAAAGCTCCTTTTGGAATTTGATCCTTGGATATTGAACATTGTGACTGCCATGTTGATTTTGATTTGTAAGCTTCGAATTTGGTATGTCCTCGATCTTGAATGATGTATTGAGGAAGAAGATGTTGTGAATGTTATCTCCATTGCTTCCTCAATCTTGGACGAATGCAAGGAAGAAGATCTACTTGAACCTCCGCTTTGCTTGACCCTTATGCTTGAACCTTTGCTTGATTGATTGATTCTCTTGACAACCAAAACACATCATTGAATTAATTGAAATCTACCCTGCCCCTGGTTAAAATCAAGGTTTATTTGAAAAGTAGAAACAAGCTCCAACTCCTGGCTCGAGGGGGTAACGAGGGATTAACATCCTTATATCTCCACTGTTTGGGAATTGAAATAATGCCTGTACATCGTCGGTTTGGTCTTACCTTGAAAGCATACGTTTAGCGAGACTTAGCTATTTATATTCGTCATTCTCCCTTAAGTTTGTTAATTATCCTAAACTTGAAATTGAAAATAGAATAGAAGTGCGCGAGTGGAAAATCGTAGTAGTGCAAGAGTGAAGCGAACAAATTGATTTCAAAACATGCCTGATTATTTTATTGAATTACTATTCGAAAGGTACAACGTTTTACACCAAATAACACCTTGTGATCGTAGAAGTTACAACTTGAAATGATAAACCTATTGATCCTAGGGGCAATCTCCTTTGTGAATCTGTCGACCTTGTTTTACTCCTTAGTTCATGGACTTGTAGAAGTAAAGGGTAATCTCGAATTCTCCTCGGGCACGTCAAACCTGTATGGAATAAATTAGTAGCGGTGGGTTTTCGTTGTTTCAGAACTTCATGAGTTTCCTTAGACTGAACCTCTTTTGCTTTTTCTAAGGATAGTATCACACCGTCCGAATCTTCGGAGTTCGTAGATTAATGAAGAAGACTTATGACCCTTTTTCCCCTTGGTAGGGATTTAGCATATGTCGCCTTCCCTCCATCGTAGTTATGCATCTTTGTTCAGGACATTGCCCCATTCAGACTAATCCTTGCCCCCCAGGTTATCGTAGAGCGTCCTTGTGAGTTTGCTATGTTTGTAGATGAACCCCTTTATGACTAGATACCCCTTGAGTGTACCTATGAGGGAACTCTTTTGTTGAACTAACCCTTGCTCAACGATAGCCTTTGTTGTATTTATAATCTTGTTTCGAAAAAGGCATGAACACGTGGTTGGCATAGTGGAAGATATCCTCTTTTTTTGTAGTAAGGCCGAGATCATTCTCAATAACTTGTCCTCCTTTCTCCATAGGTGATGATCCTATTATTTCTTTGGGAGTTTCGGGAAACCGGCTAGCACGGTTAGTATGGATGCGGGCGAAGATAGAAATGCAAATGTGAATGTAAATGTATGAATGCATGAAAATGTGAATGCACGCGTATGCAAAGGACTCCTTTATTTTTTGTATATTATGACTCCTTGTATGTAATGCAATGCGGATGTGCGATAGATATACTCCTAAGGATAGCCTATGCGGATTTAGGGATAACATTAGACTCTAATGAGATACTTGCAAGCTGGATATTATGACACGTTAATGGGAATAGATTAGGGAGTGCATGGAAAGTAGCAGTTGATGACCGTTCAAGACAGTCACCAAGTCTCATGACCTTCGAGAGGTCGTTCGACGTGTACTTACGAAGTTGTCCCTCGTGGGAAGGTTCTCTATGTGGAACGCAACCTATCTAAGGACGATATCAGGCGAAGTGAAATCCCTACAGGCTAGGGATTGAAGATGCATAAATCGAAGTCCCAAACCCTACAAGTTAGAGGGTGCGTGGGAATAAGCACGGGATGGCCGTTCAAGACAGTCACTGGATCTCATGGCCATCGTGAAGCCAATCGAAGTGAGTTAATGGGGACTTCCTTCAGAGGAAGGACGAAGTCATCGTAAAACACATGGACATAAAGAAAAAATCCCTACAGGCTAGGGAGTGCGTAGGAGAAACATAGAATGACCGTTCGAGACAGTCTCTATATCTCATGACCATCGAGAGGCCAATAGACGTAAGCTAACGAAGATGTCCTTTGTGGGAAGGACACGTAGTTTTAAAAATACACAGATATAAAAGGAAACTCCCTACAGGCTAGGGAGTGCATAGACGAGGCGCGGGGTGACCATTCAAGACAGTCACAAGGTCGCATGGCCATCGAGAGGCCAATCGACGTGCATTAATAAAGATGTCCTTCGTATGAAGGACGCGATTTTTTTTTAGAAATAAAATCCCTACAAGTTAGGGATAAAAGGTATGAGCACGGGATGACCGTCCAAGACAGTCACTGAATCTCATGGCCTTCGAGAGGCCAATCGACGTGCATAAATGGAAATGTCCTTCGTGGGAAGGACACGTAATTGTAGAAATGAAAAGATGTAAAAGGCAAATCCCTACGGGCTAGGGAGTGCGTATATGCAGTCGCGGGGTGACCGTTCAAGACAGTCACCAGATCTCATGGCCATCGAGAGGCCAATTGACATGCATAAATGGAGGTGTCCTTCGTGGGAAGAACATGGTATTGGAAATAGAGTCCCTACAGGCTAGGGAACGGTACCTGCAAAATTGAAACGCATAGATATTCGAAGTATATAAATTGCAAATATATAATGAGCACAACAACACAAAAGTCCTAGGCTCATAGGTTCGACGTAGCGGCTTTAGGGAGCCTACCCTTTCCATTGGTATGTCCTAGACACGGGTCTCATGGGGTCGTTCGTAGCCTCCGAGACTTTTTGTCTCTTCGGATTTTAGAACAACTCATTTTATCCAATGAGGTTCGAATTTTTGGGGTAGGTTCCCAGAGAGATCAGCCAAATACCAAGTCCTGCCCTCAACAAGGTGAAGCCTCGTATTGGACATTTCCGGATATTCAACCCACTCTGAGTGGAATTATCAATAAGACTCGTAGGCGATTCAAGTCCCCCCTGGTCTTAAGGATAATTCCCACATTTAGGTTTTACAACAATTTTATATATCCCAAAATGTAAAAAAAACAACAATTATATACAAGCAACTAAAGCAATATTTATTTTAAATTACACTAAAAATAAATAAATAAAATTACTGTAAATAGATGTAGATAAATAAACAAATGAATTTAAATTTGAATATTTTAAAAAACTAACTAACCTCGAAGTCCAGCCGCTTATAATTTAAATATGGTAAAACAGCAATTAAATAAAGATTTAAATCACTGTAATTTAAGGCTGTAAATAAATAAATAAAATAAAATTTAAATATTTACAGAACTAACCTCCAATCCGGCTGCTTATAATTTAGAAAAATGAAGCAAAAAGCAAATACTTAAATAAACAAATATTTATTTAAATGATGAAATTTTAAATAAAAAAAAAATTTTGAATATTTACAAAAATAAATAAACCCTAAAATGGCGAATTAGGTAAACCCTAAAAAGTTTGCCAAAAAACCTAAATAGTTTGTCACAAACCTAAATCCTGCCAAAACCTATAGGAGTATAGTAATTTACCATTAAGTGTGTCCCCAGCAGAGTCGCCAGCTGTAGCAACTTGCCCTAAATTTAATTATTTTAGAGTCGCCACCTATTCTACCAAGGCGAATAGGAAACCTCGCGCAGTTATAAAGATTCAGGGTAAGATACTATTTCAGGTCGAGGGAAGGTGATAGGCACCCTAAACCCTTTCCTAAGGTTTGCATTGTAGAGTCAAGATTTGTGGCAAAAAGGATAAAGAAAGATGACAAACAGGGTTAAAGCAAATAATTATCATAATTAAAGGTTTATAATTTAAATCGGAAAAAAATGAGATTTATGGGGGAGGGGACTCGCCTTGTTGCCAAGTGCCTACGTACCTCCTTATGGAGGATCAGAGTCTACGTAGTTCGGAGAAGGGTTGTACGCCCTTAGAGTTGAAATTTGATTTGAGATGGTTTTAGAGGCTTTTTGAATGGCCTATCGTAGTTTGGTAATTTGTAGTTTGAAAGGGTTGGGAAATATTTTAAGGTTTGGGCGTACAACCCTAGTCTTATTTGTACTATTAACCGCAATGATCGATAGGTTCGATCACCATAGTTAAAAGACTAGTAGTTGTATCGTTACCAATTTTAATTGATTGATTCAATTATCACTAATAACGAATGAAAGTGTTTTTTATAACTTTTAATAATTTAATTTGTATCATTATCCCTCGTAATCTATTGATTCGATTAAAAATAATAATGAATTTAAATGGGAAGATAGGCTAATCATCGCAACCAATAAAAATGGTTGAAACCCTTTAGCCAAATAATATTTATTTTTATTATATTAATTTGATGATTAAATAATCAATTGATTATTACCCACCGCGATCAATTGATTTAATCGAAGCGAATAAAATTCTAAGATTGTTAGGCTAAAAGCTCAGTTGGTTAGAAAACCCTAATCCTAATGCTTAGGCCAATCGTCAATGGGACTGGGCAAACCCTAATACTTATACCTTTCTAGGGTTTTTGTGGTTTTTATGATTAAAATTAATTAAATAATTAAGTCGAATAATCGGGGAAGAAAATCGAGATAATCATAATCCTAATCCTAATTTATATTTTAATCTAATTCAAAAGTTAAATCATATACATAACAAAAATAATTAAAATTAATAATACAATTCTACAAAATATGGAAATAATTAAATAAAACCTGGCTGGGATTGTATGTCACCATATTGGGTGTCTATGGTATGCACCCTTATCTCCCTGGCTGTTAGATCTCAATTGATGTGATCCTGTGGTGAGATGCGAGGATGTATGATGCGTTGGGATGAAGAGGCATGCACTGGATTCTGCAGGAACAATTCAATAACATAAATATGATAGACCTAAGGCTCGAACCCAGGTCATGTAGCTTGCTCGCGTTGTGCCTTCACCATGCGCGCTGGAAACGTCAACTGATTTCATATCCACCCCCATTCAAAATATATAAAAACGCATAATTTAAAATTCAAACAGCAAATCTCGCGCCTCTCACTGTTCATCATCGTCCCTCCATGCCAATAGATCTAGCTACGGTTCTGCAGCCTTGTTGCTACGACTCCATTCATGGCTAAAACCTGCACATACCAAAAACTCACGAAAACATGATATAAATTCAATACAAGCTCGCGGTTTTGCTCAGAACACCCTCCTAAGAACATTGGAACCATTGGTTTGAAGTAATTTCGCCTCTATCGAGAAGCCCTATTTTTGGAGCTCTAAGACCTAACAATGGCAAAATTCTATATCTCAACCAAAACTTAAATTAAACACATTAGAAACATTCTATACATCACATTGAATCAAAATATGTAATCAAAACCGATTAATCATGACTGAACGGGTGCAAACGAATTCGAAAATATTAGGGGCAAACCGAGACATATATGCGACGGTTCTGAGTTTGTTGGATGTCTATGGAGAATGAATAAGCTTCAGGAATGCACCAGGAATGTATTTGGATCACTAAAACGCCTTGAACCGATCCTTAACTCCAAGAACAACTTCCAATTTTTCTCACTTTCATGAACTCGGGTATGGCTCTTTTTCTCCAAAAAACCATCCCCTAATGCCTTGCACTATCTTCTGTATTTATAAGAGAACGTCCTAGGTCAACAAAACTTAGACAAATCTTTCTTGAATCCAAAATTTCAATTTGTTGAAAGTTTAATTTGCAAATCTTTCTAAAATTAGTTCAAGCTTGATTCTCTCTTTCCAATACTTATCCCCACGAATTTTGGACATGTTATTTGTAACACCCGGTATTTAATTAATTATTTAATTAAATACTTTCAAATTATTTCAAATTTAATTATTGAATTTGTGGAGTGTTGAGAATTGTTGACATGGGTTTTTATGATTAATTAGTTGATTAATTAATTGATTAAGTTGTAGAAATAGTATTAAAGAAATACTAGATTTACTATATGGACTTAATTAAGTGATGGTGGTAGTAAAAGGTAGGGTGTGAATGTTAGGCCCAATAGGTTTAATGAAATTAGGTTAAGATAAGAATTAGGTTATTTAGAAGAGAAAAAGTTTTGGGAAATTGGTCATGCGAAGTTGTAGAGAAGAGAGAAAATAGGAGAGAAATTCATTCCCGTTTTTCTTGCAGCAGTCTCACTAAATCGAAGATCCCCGATTCGTTAACCGTTGGATCGTCGCCAAATTTTGTGGGTAGTTTCGCAACACCTATAGATAACTTTTGACCGTTGGGATCTTCAAAATAAGGTCTGAGTTGTGAGATATGATCATCGCACTGTAGCTGCATATTTGGGAAAATTTTCAACTTTTGATTCTGATTAAAAGAGGCAATGGTTGGGAGCTAAGGCTAGATGGCTTCGATCGGTAGAATTGTAGAACGGACTCCGAATACAAGGTAAGGGGTGGGGTTCTAACTCTATAACCGGATTCATGATGAATGATATGTGGGGGTTAAATTCGTAGGAAATTATTCCTGATTATTTGTTGTGATTCTGTCGTGTTGATTCGATGAAATTAGTTATTGTTGTGGTGATAATTGTTGTTGTTTTATGCGATGTTGAAGGATGTTTCAGTGACGATGTATACCTCTATTTATTGGTATAGCGACGATATAGGCTTATGCCTTTTGTGACGATGATGTTGTTGTTGTATGTGTTTGTTGCATTCATATACATATGCATTTTGGCGACGGCCTGGATTGGCAAATTAGCGACGAAGGCTTATGCCTTGATGCCTCTGTTTAACTGGCAATTGGTGATGGGGGCTGAAGCCCTGGGTACCACATACATGTGCATTTGTTAGAGTCTCATTATATGTGGCATGAGTGTGATTTAATTGTGACGTGATGTGACTTGAGTTATTGAGTTGTGATAATGTGAAGTTGTAATTATAAGTTGTTATACTAATGACGTGTTGTGGCAGGTATTGTCTGGAAGATGAGAAATAGTTGTTATAACTATTAATACGTTGTTGTTGTTGATTTTTGTTATTATAACTGTTCAGGTTAATTGTTATTATAACTGTTGTCTGAAATCCGTAACGTGATAATTTTGTATGATTTAATTCTAATATATTGTTTATCATGCGTTTGTTTATATTGGTAGATATCTCACCCTTTCTGAATGATGTTTCCCTACCATGGGAAATTGACAGGTACTCAAGATAGCGGTGGAAGTTTGAAGTGATTTTATGAAGTCTTTAGTTGCTGTTATTCGAGTTGGTGTCTTGCTCTGATACGTAGCACTCGGGGGGATAAAGAGATTGTTTTATTTATTATTTTGTTTGCTGAATTTTTAAGTGAACTATGTTTTAAATTGTAACTTAAAGTTACTGTGCAATGATGCTATGATTTGATTAGAATATTTATGAAGTTTGATGATTCCGCTGCGAGTTAACTATTTAATTTGAAACAAAGTGATTTTTTTGTAATGATTTGATTATCGTTTTAAATTCTTGTGCTATGTATCTATATGAAGGCAAGTAAGCCGTAAATGTTTTTGAGATGACGAATATGTGATACCTCAAATGAACTTGTTTGGAATTTATACTCTGATTTTATTATATTTTTCGGGTAGAATTTGGGGTGTTACATTAGTGGTATCAGAGCCTGGTTGGTCCGTCCGGCCAAGTTGTCTAATGTTATTTATTCCTCTGTACGCGACAAGTGTGTGAAACACTGTCGATACATGTTGCTTTCTGGTTGTTGCAGGAATTAGTTTGAGCGAAGTGGGGGAGAAGCTTTGCTTCTCGGATGTGGTTCATTTGCAAGTTCGGAAAGAAGATTGTTGTCTGGGTGTTTCAAAAACTGAATTTCGGCGAAAGAATGTGTCTCTCGAGTTATAAAAAGTTTGGAAGTGAGGAGATATGTTAAGAGTTGTTTGAAATATGTTTAAGTTGAAGAAAAATGAGTTTTGGAGTGGAAATTCCGTAAGCAAAACGCAGGAAATTGCTGAATGTTTTGTGAAACTTCAAAAATTCATAACTTGAGTTCTGGACATCCGATTTGAGTCCTGTTTGAAGCGTTGGAAAGCTAACGAGATAAAATTTATTTTAAAAATGGTTTCAGAAGCTGTAATAGACTTATTTATAACAGGATGATGTTGGAAAGAGATGGAATTTGCGGTTACGCTTGTCCTTGGAACTGGACTTGTTTGTTGGTGCCGCACACGACGTCAGCGTCAAAGTTGAGTGAATTTAAGGAGTAATTAATAGGTTTGTTGAAAATAAATTTTAAGAATTAGTGTACCATTTGAGAAGTTTTGGAGATACCGTAAAGAGTGTCGCCGCATGGCGTTGATGTTCGCACTTTCGAATGGCGTTGGAATAGTTAACAAGTTAGTAACGGTTATGTTGAAGAAGTACCAGAATGGTCGACATATGTGTAGTCGATTTGAGATGTGTCAATGGGTTGTTATGTTGGATGGTTGGACGTGGAAGTGAAGTTGATGATGGTTGTATCGGATAAATTTTCGAGGACGAAAATATTCTAAGTGGGGGAGAGTTGTAACACCCGGTATTTAATTAATTATTTAATTAAATACTTTCAAATTATTTCAAATTTAATTATTGAATTTGTGGAGTGTTGAGAATTGTTGACATGGGTTTTTATGATTAATTAGTTGATTAATTAATTGATTAAGTTGTAGAAATAGTATTAAAGAAATACTAGATTTACTATATGGACTTAATTAAGTGATGGTGGTAGTAAAAGGTAGGGTGTGAATGTTAGGCCCAATAGGTTTAATGAAATTAGGTTAAGATAAGAATTAGGTTATTTAGAAGAGAAAAAGTTTTGGGAAATTGGTCATGCGAAGTTGTAGAGAAGAGAGAAAATAGGAGAGAAATTCATTCCCGTTTTTCTTGCAGCAGTCTCACTAAATCGAAGATCCCCGATTCGTTAACCGTTGGATCGTCGCCAAATTTTGTGGGTAGTTTCGCAACACCTATAGATAACTTTTGACCGTTGGGATCTTCAAAATAAGGTCTGAGTTGTGAGATATGATCATCGCACTGTAGCTGCATATTTGGGAAAATTTTCAACTTTTGATTCTGATTAAAAGAGGCAATGGTTGGGAGCTAAGGCTAGATGGCTTCGATCGGTAGAATTGTAGAACGGACTCCGAATACAAGGTAAGGGGTGGGGTTCTAACTCTATAACCGGATTCATGATGAATGATATGTGGGGGTTAAATTCGTAGGAAATTATTCCTGATTATTTGTTGTGATTCTGTCGTGTTGATTCGATGAAATTAGTTATTGTTGTGGTGATAATTGTTGTTGTTTTATGCGATGTTGAAGGATGTTTCAGTGACGATGTATACCTCTATTTATTGGTATAGCGACGATATAGGCTTATGCCTTTTGTGACGATGATGTTGTTGTTGTATGTGTTTGTTGCATTCATATACATATGCATTTTGGCGACGGCCTGGATTGGCAAATTAGCGACGAAGGCTTATGCCTTGATGCCTCTGTTTAACTGGCAATTGGTGATGGGGGCTGAAGCCCTGGGTACCACATACATGTGCATTTGTTAGAGTCTCATTATATGTGGCATGAGTGTGATTTAATTGTGACGTGATGTGACTTGAGTTATTGAGTTGTGATAATGTGAAGTTGTAATTATAAGTTGTTATACTAATGACGTGTTGTGGCAGGTATTGTCTGGAAGATGAGAAATAGTTGTTATAACTATTAATACGTTGTTGTTGTTGATTTTTGTTATTATAACTGTTCAGGTTAATTGTTATTATAACTGTTGTCTGAAATCCGTAACGTGATAATTTTGTATGATTTAATTCTAATATATTGTTTATCATGCGTTTGTTTATATTGGTAGATATCTCACCCTTTCTGAATGATGTTTCCCTACCATGGGAAATTGACAGGTACTCAAGATAGCGGTGGAAGTTTGAAGTGATTTTATGAAGTCTTTAGTTGCTGTTATTCGAGTTGGTGTCTTGCTCTGATACGTAG
This sequence comes from Vicia villosa, assembly GCF_029867415.1. Taxonomy (NCBI): domain Eukaryota; kingdom Viridiplantae; phylum Streptophyta; class Magnoliopsida; order Fabales; family Fabaceae; genus Vicia; species Vicia villosa. Next base: position 1,232,562 of record NW_026705046.1, read on the forward strand.
CACTCGGGGGGATAAAGAGATTGTTTTATTTATTATTTTGTTTGCTGAATTTTTAAGTGAACTATGTTTTAAATTGTAACTTAAAGTTACTGTGCAATGATGCTATGATTTGATTAGAATATTTATGAAGTTTGATGATTCCGCTGCGAGTTAACTATTTAATTTGAAACAAAGTGATTTTTTTGTAATGATTTGATTATCGTTTTAAATTCTTGTGCTATGTATCTATATGAAGGCAAGTAAGCCGTAAATGTTTTTGAGATGACGAATATGTGATACCTCAAATGAACTTGTTTGGAATTTATACTCTGATTTTATTATATTTTTCGGGTAGAATTTGGGGTGTTACATTATTGATATGGTGAGTGATTGGAATGGATTTAAAATAATCTCAAGGCAAATCTTCTCATATTTTCCATTTATTTGCCTTAAATTGGATTTTTAACGAATAAAAAATTAAATAAAAATAAAATAAAAGTTAAATTGGCATGCCATTGAATTTAGAGGTTCTTAGTACTCTTATAAGCAAGTTTGGATCATAAAAGAATAAGCCCATTTGCAAAAATAATCATTTTGAACCACTTTTGTTTCATATATTTCCTTCAAAATCGCCCAACTTTGGCAAGGCATATCTCCCTCAATTTTTAGGATATGGGAGAGTTCTAGGATTTTTTGGAAACCTCAAGATGTCCTCTACAAGCCCCTTTGGAACATATTTTTCCTTTGGAGATTTTATCTTGATGATATGGCCTTTGACAACAAACTGCTTTTAGTTGACCTTTGAAAAGGACCTATAATCTTTTGTACCATATTTCTCAAATGAAGCATTTATGGCCTTGGCTTGTGAGAGACAAAGTTGTAAAAAATCCAATTTCCTTCATAATAGGCTTTGAGTGAGAAATTTCTGATACTCCATGTGGAAGTTATGACCAGTCAAAGTTGAGTTGACTTTCTCCTATGAAAAACCCTAATTTGAACCTTTTGAATTTGTTCATTTCTGAGTTTTTATTGATCAATTATGATCAACCTTTGATCAAATAATGGATGTAATCTTCCCTACTTGATGTTGACCAAAAGTCAGGAGTTTTGACTGTACTTTGACTATAGTTGACTTGTAGGTCAACATAGTCGATTATTGATCATATGAGCCATTGAGTGAGCAATCCTTGGGATTGAAGCTTGACTTTTGACATGGAGATTCTTTGATACATGTGAGACACCTTGGGATCCATTTGAGACCTTAGAAATTATAATTCCTTTGATAAAGCGCAAAACCCCAGTTTTGGATAGGAGAGAGTGACTTGAGAAAACCTTAGAACCTTGAGTTATTAGAGATGAAATGAGGAAACTTTGATTGAATATAGGAGGGCAAATTTTGGGGTATGACAAAGAGTAAGATACAAAAAGACATAAGGGGTCCCAGAATAGAAATGCAACAATTGCTCATGTTGGTTGAAGAATCAGGTTATGTTTACTGGAGTAGGAAAAAGGATGAGTCAAAAGTTGTTAGAGATATTTTTTGGGCTCATCCAGAATCAGTGAAGCTGTTGAATATGTTTCCTATTGTATTGATTATGGACTGCACATACAAGACAAACAAGTACAGGCAACCGTTGTTTGAAATAGTTGGTATGACATCAACTAAATTAACATTTGTTGTTGCATTTGCCAATATGGAATTTGAGCAGACAGATACTTTTTGTTGGGTATTGGATAAGTTGAAACAGTTGTTTATCAAACAGGATGATTGTCCTCAAGTAATCTTGACTGATAGAGATCTTGCTTTAATGAAAGCCATTGAAACAATATTTCCAAAGACAACTAATTTGCTTTGCCGATTTCACATCAACAAAAACGTGAAATCAAAGTGTAAGGAACATGTTGTGGATGATATGCGAGAAACAGTGGAGAAAATGTGGTTTGAACTTACAAGGGCTAGTGATGAGATGGAGTACCATCAAAGGTTGAAACAACTTGAGGATGCATGTGTTGACTCTAAAGGTTTTATTGATTATGTGAATGACACATGGTTGACACCGCACAGACATCGATTTGTCGAAGCATGGATCAATCAAGTGTTACATTTGGGCAACACCACAACAAATAGGTATGTCTATGTGATTTTATCGACATTGTTTCTTTATCTTAATATTACAGATAATTAGTTGTTTTGTTTTATTTAAAGGGTGGAGTCTGCGCATTGGAAACTTAAGCAAATGTTAGAGAATAGCTTAGGTGATTTATGCAAATGTTGGGAGGCTATGAATGACAATATCAAGATACAAGTGGGGAACATTAAAGCTTCATTTCAGAAGAGTTTTTATGAAGTTGAGCATGCACACACTAGTCCTTTTTATTCAAATTTGCGTGGTTCAGTATCAAGAGCTGCATTGAGGCAGATTGCTGAAGAGTGGTTGAGGATTGACATGGTAGGTACCGATACGCAAAAGTGCGGATGTACTCATAGAAAAGTATATGGGTTACCATGTGCTTGTGAGTTAGGGAGATATACATTGAGTGGTGATGCGATACCAATTGAGGCTATTCATATTCATTGGAGAAAACTAAATATGGAAGGAAATCAAGATGTAGATGCAGATGATGGATTAGAAGTAGACATGACAAATGCAATCGATGAAATTTGGAAAAGGTGGAGGTCACTAGATGTTGTCTGAAAAAGAGCATTAAAAAGCAGAGTGTGTGAGATTGCTTATCCGACTACAACAAAGATGTGTCCACCGCCTGAAAAAATTAAAACCAAAGGAGGGGTTAAGAAAAAAGGGAAGAGACCTGTGGGATATGATGTTTATCGTGATCCTTCAGGATATGAGTATGTTGATCAAGCACATTCGAGTTCGCAAAAATCTTCAAAGAGGTTATGTTCACAACTATCCCAAACCTCAAAAAATAAAGAATTTGATAAATACATTGTACAATTTCCAGATTACATCAGACCATTTATTGATGACATTGTTGATGTAAGAGATGATGGAAATTGTGGGTTTAGAGCCATTGCATCTTTGCATGGTTATGGCACAGATGGATGGTCAATGGTTCGTCGGGATTTGGAGAAAGAAATTATAGGTCCTAGAAGCAAGTTGTATGAGGATTTATTTGGTAAACGCCTTCCAACTGTGAGATCATCGTTGGTGATAGAAACTTTAGGACAACAGCCACCAAATAAATGGATGACGTTACCTGAGTTGGGCTATGTAATAGCTAATTGGTATAACGTTGTTCTCGTCTCTTTAGGTCACCCTAGTTTGAGTTACTTTCCTATGACGAGTGCACATTCACCTAATGCATCCATTTACTGCATCGGATTTGTTAATGGAAATCATTGGGTTCAAGTAATTAGTAACACAATTTTGGTACATTCAATCCCTATTTGACTTTTTCTGATATTTATTTTATGTGCAGGTAAACATGAATGAAGGATTCCTGTTGCCACCTGTCACAGCTGATTGGAAGAAATATCGCACAAAAGATGCAACATCTTGGATGGTAGGATTTGTCGGGCGGTTACAACATTGGCAACGGCTTACGCCTATACTGCCAAAATATGTCAGCTTAGTTTGATTTTATGATATTACAACATTGATACTATTTGGTTTGATTTTATGATATTGGATTTTAATATGTTGACAAATGGATTATAAATAGTAAATCTCAAACTGTAAGTCTCATAATAATACATAAGTCTACAAGTCTCATGATAATACATAAGTCTCAAACTAAAACATAAATATAAACTTAAAATGTGACATCAATCAGACTCATTGTCATAAGTAATTGGACCTTCCCTAGGTAATGGTTCGCCCTGTGCAAGTCTGAGTGCTCTAAATATCTCCAGAAACTGATCGTCTTCAGGACGTGCCTGATGATGCTGTAAGTAATGATGAAGCTCATGAGATATATATGATAACCTTGGGTCTGACGGTCCTTCGTCATAGACAGGCACTAGTACCTCCATCGGCTGATCACCTCGTGGTGCTCTCAATAGAGGATGTGACACTGTATAATACCACGCCAAATAATCATCGTCTGTCTCATATGGTATGGTGGCAAACATAGTTGGGGGATCATCGTGGGATCGGATCACCTGCAACCCACTTTGCATATATGTAGCCCACTCAACATCCACATCAAGTGTGTCTACATTAGGAGGAGCAATCGGTATGTACTGTCTGTATCCAAACTGACGCATGCATTTGTCAGGTAAATATAGAACTACAGTACCATACCACTTCAAACCACCCCGGAACAAATAGCTATCATCAAAAGGACGGTGCGCCCTATGACCCTCAAAAGGGCGCCAGACGATATCGTGAGGGGTCAACTGATCTAACACAATTCGGATGTCAGCCACTTTTTGCGTCCCCTGCCTATATTCCCATTTCATCGCCCTAGCCATTAGACTATCAATGCCACATAACCCATAAGTACCTCTCTTTCCAACAGTTGGAAAATACTCGTGAATCCAACACTGTAACAAAACATTACTATTATAAATTAAACTAAATTATAATAAACTAAATTAAACTAAAAAATTAATAATTAAGTATAACTAAATCATAAGTAAAATTTTGTACCTGAAGAAGAGAGGCATAACCGCCAAGCTGCTTGCACGAATAAAATGAAGCATCCCCTAATTATCTGTATAGAGTAACCAGTGCAGCTGCCCCCCAGCAATATCTTCCACAAGTATTCAAATCTCTCAACAGTGGTAGATATTTTGCCTCGACAAGAGTAAAAGTCTTGTCGGCAAGAATAGTGCAACCTAATAGCAACATCATGTATGCTCTCATAGCACCTGTAAAGTTATTTGCAGCTCTTTGTTGCTCAAAAACTTGCTTCAACCAATCCAATTTATAGTAGGGACCCCTTACGGAAGAAGCCTCCTCAGATGCTTCACTCAAAGAGACACCAAACAACTCAACAGCATTATGGATAGTATCATAATCGGTGACAACAAAATCGGGATCAACCAGCTCGCCCCTAATCGGTACATGAAGTAGACATGAAACATCATCTAGAGTGATGGTCATCTCGCCGAACGAGATATGAAATGATGATGTTTCAGGATGCCATCTCTCAACAAAAGCAGATAAAAGATGTGTATCTACCCTGGCCAAACTAGTATACTGCAAAGATGACAGACCAGATGCAACTAACCAATCATTCATCTGCCTTGGGAGCATTGCCGGAACTCATCCTATTAATTTGCTGCCATGTGCAGCAACCTTTAAGGTTGGATTTGGTCGTCTCTCCTGAAAATAATTTGTAATATATGTGTTAATATATAAGTACATATAATTTAAAATTATTCAACATAAATTTTTAAATTATTGAAACTAAAAGAAAACATTGGCGTACCTCGCCCAACCATAAATGACAGGCAACATGGTTCTGATATCTAATCAATAAAGAAGTATCAGTCGGTCCTCCGGGAAATCCCGGGTGCTGCGGACCAACCTCAGGTGCAGCTCCCTGCTGTCCCTCGCCATCAGCCTCTCGACGTTGTCTTCCTCTTTGACGCATTCCGTCGATCGCATCTCCTCTTCTTCGAACCACTAAAAAAATACAAATAAAATATAGTTAAAAATTAAATAAAATGTTATTAAAAATTAAATATAATAATAAAAAAAATCAAAAACGGAAAAAAAAAAGAATCGGATACCCCAAGGGGGGTTATCCGGCTGAGAGATTGAAGAATTGGAAACCCCATTGTTGGGTTATCCGGCTGAGTAAATGAAGAACCGGAAACCCCATTGTTGGGTTATCCGGTTGGTAACAATAAGAACCGGAAACCCCAGCGCTGGGTTATCCGGCTAAGAAAAAAAACTCACTCTTTGTCAGAATGGAAGAACTGGAACTGGGAGCCTTGGGGTATCCGGTTTTGGAAAAAAAAAATCTCTGGATTCACCTAGAAACGTAAATGGCTGAATGAGTGAAAAGAAAAAAATTTGAAATTTTTACTATTTATACAGGGGTAAATTTGTCCGAAAATTTTTTTTGTAGGGGTATTGGGATAAATGTAGGGATACGGGGGTATAATTTTCAACTCGAATGCCTTAAAAGGCCTATATCGTAAGCCGATTTTTTATCCGAAAAGGTATAATAATAGTCATTCTAATATCGGGTGTCAAACATGCACAATTTCTTTCGAACCTTTCTGACGCGTGACTTATTCTTTGATATGGCGAGGCGTGTCACTCTATATATACTCTTTCAAAAGACTATCACCAACTAATGTGGAATTTGGAATCTTTCCAATACACCCCTTGTGCCCAACACTCTTTGTGAGCTTGGTCTGTGGATTTAAACGATGGGCGCCCAAGGTCCGATCGATAAGCTCTGATACCATGTTAAAAATGTGGTTAGGCCTAACTCAATCCTACATAACTGGCTTGATGGGTGATGATTGCCCTCATTTATAAAGATATGTTCAGGTCTATATCATATGATGTGGGACTCTTAATAAGCTTTAGTATTGGTAAATGGTAATGTGTACCTTTCTTTTGCCTCGTAGTAGATTCTAGTATTGGTCTTGTACAACATTTGTTTTCCTTTCTCTTCGTTGTGATTTGGTTATGTTTGATTTAGTTTGATGTGGTTCAATTTAAATTGATTATATTTGACGTTGTATTTCTATATAGTTTCTTCTTTTTAGATGTTTCTTCTTCTGCTTGATTTGGATTGGTCTCTCTCCTCTCTTGGATGTTTCACTTAAAAAATAGTCTAAAATTTGGTAAATTAAAAATTATTATACTCAATCATAAATCAATTTCAACTTTACATAATCATTGATATTTATTGTCCTCAAGTCAAGGCATAGTTCAGGTTGAGAATGAGGTAACATAAGATACAAACAATTAATATTTCCCTTAAAAAACAAACAAATTTAATCTTCAATATATGGCAATGTCCAACAGAAATTTGAGGCCAAGGATGCCTTAATTACATCCCTAATCAGCTATAGTTCAGAAGAGGGTCTTCTGGGTTTTCTTCCAACCCATTACTTGAATGAGGATTAGGATTTAACATGCAAGCAAAAACCAAAGAAATCATCTGAAAAAATTGAAAACATTTCAAAGTTAATAGAAAGAATAAAAAAACAAAAAAACAACTAGATATTCATGTGAAGACAGAAATTAGATATCTTACCATGCATACAGATGCACATATAATGCTAAAACCTTTACATTCAAATGGAGCACTGCTAGATAAAAACAGTGCTGAAAAAATGAAACAACAATTATTAAGCATTCAAAATTCTGAGTAAAATTTCTAATGAGAAAAGCTATCTTTAGCTTGATAATATTCCATACTCACAAGTCAAAGGACTCATAGCAATTGGTGATAGTAAATCAGATATAGATTGTGCACCAGCAATAAAAGTTTGTGCTTTTCCCTGATTGGTTGAGCTTGATGCTTTTGAAATAATAGCATAGGTCTGCATCACAAGAAATTAATGATTTTATTGTAACTATAAAAATGGATTATAATTTAATCACATGAGAAATAGAAAAATTAATCTATGACTCACAGAAGGTTTCACTAGGACATAGATTATGCCAAATGAGGCACTTAAGTATGGTACCTGCATAAGTTTAAGGACATTGAACAAACATGTCATAAACATTGAGAGTAAACTATGAAGCACAGACACTAGAAACGGAATCACAGGTGTCAGTTTCGGACAGACACTGATACATACACACTTTTTTTCAAAGGTGTCTGTGCTATAGAGAAAGCTACAGAGAAAGTAAAATTTTGTATAGGAAGTTATCAATTTTACTTACCCAAGGGGCCCATGCTAAACCAGAAAGCCAAGCCTACACCAAAAAAAGTTATGAAGAGAACTACGGAATAAGTGATTTTGATTTTAGGAAGCATGTAAGATGAAAAGAAAAGAAAGATAAACTTACATATGCTATTGATGCAAGTAAGGCAGAACATAGAATCACTTTTTCTCCAACCAAAGGATTCAGTATTGGAAGCAACACAATCTGAAAATCAGTTTGTATGTAGTAAGTACTTAAAATAAGCCAAATATCTTACAACCGTCAGTATTATACCTGAGAAAAGATTGAACCGATTCCGACCATCATCAAAAGTTCTGAGAACTGATTTTTGTTAAAACCGAAAACAGCTTTCAAATAGTACTGCATAGGAATTAATTACTTGACTGTCAAGTTATGAGTTAGTTAAAAGAGATTTTTCATGTAAGTATAAGCAAAAAGCTGGAAACATACCAGCAAAACACTGGTTATGGCAGACATTCCCATCTCATAAAAGAAAGAGACAAGAGCCATGCCTCTTAATGTTGGACTGAAGATTACTATTTCTGCGGCAGTTCTCATAGATTTGTATCTTCGTTTAACAACGCTAACGACTTTATTACCAAAGCCTATCTCATGATTCTTTCTTGGATTCATTTTCACAGTTTCATCTAGGAAAATATGCATGTAAATTGGACAAAAGGTCAATAGCGCTATTGAAACCTGAAATTCATAAACCATAATTACGATTCATAATCAAACATCAAGACGAAACTGAGTGAACAGAGATTAGTACCACGAAAATGTAGTTTTGAGGAAGAAATCGAGCCAGGACGTTCCCGAGAACATGTGAAGCGGAAAACAGACCAGTGATCCAACTAAATACCGCTGCTCTTTTGTTTTCGTTAACAACATCTGCTACATATGCGACAGAAATGCAGAAAATACTCCCTTGACTGATTATGTATGAAAATGTTCGAGTCACGTAGTAGGCGTATACGAATTCCTCGGATTGATTCCAAGCAAGTAAAGCTGAAACAATCAACAATGTTAAGGATAATTCAATTACTCAACAGTTAACATCACCAAGATATTTGATTAAGCAAAATTGTAATTACCAAAAGGAATTATAGTTGTGGACATGGTAACAAGGAGTAAAGGCTTGCGGCCGTGTTCGTCGGAAAGCTGGCCTAGAAGTGGAAGAACCACCATCTTGAAAATTCCAACAATCTAGAAAGAAAGAAAATACATTAAAGATTACTAATGTTGGTTGATTGAGTTGATGATATAATACATATCTATTCAGAGCTTTCTGAAGCTAGCTACACAGTTCAACCATGACAAAACAATTATAGTGACAAATATTTATGAGCTCTTTATCTATTTACGGTTTAACCAAGATAAATTTTGAGCTCTTTTTGGTAGTCTGTCTTTCACGCTTTGAAAGACCGCTCAGTATGTATATACCGTTTGTTGAAGGCCATTGATGTAGATGACTTTGGAGCAAGTTGATTGTTGAGGACACAAAGAAGTGGTTGTAACATCAACAAGAACAGAAACTGTCATTTCTTCAGCAATCCAATGGATGCTGAGTGGAAGTAGCAAGTGAAATAAAGGCCTTAGCTCAAAGAAACCGCTCCACCACGACATGTTTATTAATTCTTAATTTGAATTAATTAAATGTTTGTACCTGAGTGTATCTTGGTAATTTGGACATTAATTACTTTAAAGATCACTAAGCATGCATGAGTATTTATAGTGCAGGAAGAAAAGATCAACAAGATAGAGGAATAATGGTTGTCCATCTAAGTGAGCGTTTGGAATCTGCGACATTCCACTTCAAAAAGCGAAATTGTGTTTATTAAACAACTAAATAAAAATAAGAAAAAAGATAATACACCGACATTGTAAAATAATTTTACACTACCAACCAATCACAATCATGAATTCCGTTAAATCAGACTGCAATTTTTAAATAATTTATATGACATAAGAAAACCATATATTTTTATTGAACGATGGTGTAAAAAATATCACGGTGCATCATAAAAATAATCTTATAAAAATGAAGAAAAAAAAAGTCATGGTGAGGGAATAATTAAACTCTTAATTAACTGCATATAAGCAATAAACATGCTGCCTTACATATGTTGACAAATTCTAAATTTGCATCTCTCGAGGGGCATGGCTGCGCCTGCATACATTGGATGTGGCATGAAAATAGCTTGTCCTTCTATTTCTTTCGCATTACTTACACATGTGCTATTTTATTTCTAAAGTTTGAAATATTCATATTATTGGTGCTCCTTTTTCTTCTAAAATGCTTGACATCAAAATCTCTCATTCACTAAATATTGAGAAGTGAAGATATATAATTTCACTTGAACACATGAAATGTTATTACACTTCTTATCATATTGAGAGTGTTTAAATCAAGAAATAAAAATTAGGATAATATAAGCAAGATTTTAATAGTTAATTTTATTTTCCTTAATTATATCTACTATATTAATCAATTCCTAATAGAGTTTTCTCATATGAGTTAAGTATGGGAAAGCGCACACACTAAGGATATATTTGGATAATTTAAAACTACCGGAACAGCATAAAATGGAATGGAACGAAACATAAATTCTATTATATTATTTGGATATTTTACGATGGAGTGGAACTAATATCTCATTCAACTGTTTGGATATTGAACAGAGTGGAAAGCATTATAATTCTTTATTCAATTAATAAATTAGTCGTTATGATGACTCAACGCTTTGTTCATTGTGCTTACGATAATTACTCTTCAAACTCACTTTTACTTCCTAACATGTTTTTCATTCCATTAATAAATTAGTCGTTATGAATTTGTCACACTCACACATAATCAACCACTTGCACTGGACGACAGCGATACTGTGGTAGCAAATTAGCGGAATCATGGTAGCAACAAGTCTGTTAATATTTATTATTTTTTTACAAAAAAAAAAAATATTAGCAACAACAAGTGTTTTTTTTGTTATTGATGCAAGATGCATTTTTATTTTTTTTTAAAAAAAAGATGCAAAATATGTGTTTTTTTATTAAAAAATGAAAAAATAACAAAATACTAGTGTCATAGTTTTGATCGAAAAGTACATAAATTTTTTTAAGATTCAATCTCTGTTGGGATGAGGATAGGGGGAAATATTCTCCCGTGACGGAGATTGAGGGCGGGTATTAAATTTGGGGGCGCGGTAGGGAGCGAGGAAACATCCTCCGAACATTCTCTGCCCCGTTGAAATCCCTAAATATAAGTTCATTAGATATGATGATTCTTTTCTTTAAGTATTCCACAAAACCTGCAAAAATACGTAAAACAAGTTACTCAAAATTTCCTTCGTTAAAGATACAAAAATGCATAAAAGTGATAAATAAATATGTTACCGTTAACAAAAAGGATAGTTTGGAATAATGAGATGTAACATTTCCTTGCGCTTATCAATTAGAATTTTATTAAAGTGTTCAATGTGTCAACATCTTAACAAGGTACATGTATACAAGAGGTAAAGAACTCGGTTCAACGCCAATCTCCACCAATGCAGTCCAAATATCTCCACCATTATCATTCTTACTCTGTTTGACCAACTCCAGTGTATTCATTTCAAACACTTCAACCATTATTTTTGAAAATTTTAGAAATTTCAATCATGTTGTATCATCTTCAATAACCTTCTTCACTCGTTTCTTAGTCCTAGACGATGACACATCTTGAGAATTAGTAACATAATGCATTTTAGGAGAATTGTTAAAATGATGTTCTTCATCATCAAATCCATCCAAAATAACTTCATTGGTTTCAATTAGGTCATCTATTTCTTCGATGGTTATATCGTAACTTTTTTTAACATTTGCAGCCTTTTTTGCTCTCATTTCACCAGTTGTATCTTCATGCTCCCCTGTTGCTCGATCTTTTCCAAAAAAAATTGGTCAATTTATCATTAAATAACATTGGCTTATTTTTCCATTCAACAGCTTCAGATTTTGCCTAAACCAAAATAAACGAAATAATGTACACATAAATTTCTTTTAATGAGCGAACTCAAATAAAAAATAATAAAATAAAGGTATAATACAATTATAGTAAATAATACCCCAATTAGCTTGTTCCAAACTTCATCTTTAGTCATCCACATATTTATAGTTGAATCCCTTCCAAACCCACTCAAGCCATTCTTGAAAATGTCATAACAAGAATTAAACTTTGTTTTTATGTTTTCATGTGATGTTTTATCTTTTCTTTAGAAATTGGTTTGTCCGAAAAGTGAATCTTCAATTCCTTAAGAATGCTATCCTTAATGCTTTTGGCATAATATTACCATTTTCATTTCCCAATGTTTGTTGATGCAAATATGCATCAATAAAGAAATCATCCATCGCAGTTGTCCAATTGCATGTTTCTAGACTTTTGAGTTTTCTTAGCCTCTTCGAATTTGCTTCCATGTCTATTATTGAAAAACATAATGAAAAATACTACAACTTGTGCACAAATTCAAATGTAAAGATTCAAAACACTAAAATTGAATCCAAAAATTACAAATTCAAATCCAAACAAAATTCTTCAAAATATCGTTCATAAGAGTAACAATTCATCATGAATAATTTGAATAATCTATCCACATAGAATTAGCAACATTATCTATAACTGGCTCTCTGCTATTTGTATCGTCATTTTCTTATCTTTGATCTTGATGGCCTTGAAAATATTTTTCATTTGCAAGCTCATCTTAAACCTCATCTATTACTTTTTGATTGGGATCTTCACCCATTAAATAAGTGTGTAAATGCAACAAGCAATGAGGATTTTATTTTGAGTTTCAATACCAAATATAAGCTCTGTTGAAGTTTGTAAAATTCGAAATCTTTTCTTCAACACACCAAATGCCCATTCAATCGACATTCTAAATGACGAATGTTCACGAGGATGTTGAGGTGGATTTCTAGAGTATTCTCGTAAGTGGTATCATTCCCCTATGTGGTGTGATAAGACATGCTTTTAAAGGAAATCCTACATCACCCACATAATATTTTCCTAAAAAAATGATGAGCTTATTAATTTAGCTAATCTAAATGCTTATGCAAATATTTTATTATTATTTTATTACCTTGTGGAATTTTAAGAGGGTGTGCACGTGTCAAAGCACTTTTAACTATGCTTGAGTCAGATACTGTTCCTTCCTATCCAACCAAGACATGTGTAAATTTCAAGTTAAATGCAGACATCCAATACATTTTGTGTGGGATAATCTTTTCTACCACGGTATCTAGGTGTGAGTTCTATTGGAACTTTAACACGCATATGTGTATAGTCAAGTGCTCCAATACACTCCCTACATTCAATTTATATATTAAAAATGTATAACAAAACTAATAAATATGTGTATAAGACACAATATTTGTTTACCTTAAAATACAAGTAGAACATATGACTATTAAGTATCTGCTGAGGCACTTGTGTTCCATCAGGTTGTTTTAAAAATTTCCCCTCCACCTCTATCAGAGCTTCTAGTACTCTATGAAAACGACAACTAACAGTTTCACCAGAGCGTCTAAAAAATAAGGTCATCACACGGTTCCAGACATTATGTCCTACCATATGAAAAAAATTTGCTACTTGCTCCTCGATACACAATCTTCATGTATGTGTAAGTCCACCTTGAATTTGTAATAAGGTGCACAAGTTTAAGAAAGCTTTGGGACCCATATGAATGATATCATAACACCGTTCACTTCCTACAATATGTTTCATCAACCCATTTCTAATTTTCTCTCTTTGCTATGTGATTCTATAAGGTATTTTGGATCACGCTTGTTTTTTAGCGAACATATTAGAACAATAATGATATATACTTGAACAATCATCATATGAACCAATTTCATATACTTGATTCTTATTTCTTCATTAGTCATTTATAACAAATTAAATAATATAATTAACTTTAATTATAGATTCATATACAAATAAATCAAATTAAAAAAATTTATGACAAATGAAACACATCATATCATAATTAAATATTTGGAAGATGTTCTTGTCAAGTCATCTCTTTGAAGTAAACAATAAGGTTGTCAAATGACACTCATGTGAAGACTTCAGTTTTAAGGTTCACTAGTGGTTTATTCTCCTAACTCCCTAATGATGGTAATCAACTAAAAGATATCTCAATCCTAATCAAGCTAGAAAATTCAAGGTTTTTGTGTGATGCTAAACTTAAAGATAATTATGCCGAGAGTTGAAGCTTCTGAGTTGCGAAAAAGAGAGGAAGTGTGAAATCTCATTTGGTCGTGTCCTTCTGTGTCACAAATTTCTTGTAAAGGAACAACGGTACTTCTGGAAATACGATGGAAAAATCACACAAACACACACAACAAATCTTTGAGAAGTATTTCTTATTATTTGTGAAAACCACCTAAAAATGTTTTTAATGTCTATCTAACTGATTGGTAGATTGTTTGATCAATTGGAGGACTTTTACAAGTGGATAATCAATTAGCCCTAATCATCTAATCAATTATTTTCACTTGGTTGAGTCTAAAATTGATTGAGACAGTCTCTTAATGATTGATAACGTCTAAATATCAAATTTTCCATTTCTGGCTTAAACAATAAATTATTAAGGTTCAACAATCAATTGGCCTGATCAATTATGGCGTTTATTTCTACCGTATATTGTTTCCAAATTTAAACCACAAACTGACCTATAAATAGAAAGCTTCTCCATCATCTCATAATATCTAGAAAACGAGCGTTGATCCTACTTTCCCACTCACTCTTAATTTTCTATAAATATCTTGTTTTCTCACGTATATTTTGAATTAGTGCTTCGAAAGTTTCTGGTGTCTAAGTGAGGATCATTGTTTTGTGAAAGGGCTTAATTGTAATTTATCAATAGTGTTTTATATATCATGTAAAATATTTTTCTATAAGAAGTTGTTTGGTTGGGAGGTAAACTAGTAAAAACTCTTGTTTGTTTGGAGGGATTGTCTTAGGAAGTATCTGCTTGGTTTAATTTGTTAGTTTTGCATAGAAGAAAACCTATATTTTGGTTAGTGAAGATCAACCATTAAAATCTCCACAACGGTTCCTAAGCTAGACCTCTATAAAAGCTCTGTTGGTTCAAGATTAGCCTGTGTAAAATCTCACCTTGGTTCTTAAGTTCAAGCTGGTGTAAGAACTCAATTGGCTCATGATTTGCATGTATAAAATCATATCTCGGTTTGGAGGTTAACCCGTGTAAAACCCTAGTTCAAAGGATATCCAATATAAAACTCCATCTTAGTTAAGAGGATAGCAAGTATAAAACTACGTTTTGTTTAAAAATAAGCCCTTGAAAAAACTTTGTTTGGATTTGAGGATAACCACTTTAAACTCTATTTGTTGTTTGGTTGAAATTTAGCCCTTAAACTTCATATCCTTGTAAAAGGAGGTTCATAGGCATATTTACTCATTTATTCTAAAATGATTTTGGTTTTTTAAATGATTTTGATTTTAACCAATGTTTTTCAAACATCCACAATTTACTCTGTCTTGTGTATGAAGTCACATGTCCAACACAACTTTTTGGGGGGATTGCTTCTTCTTAGTGGAGTCTTCTTGTACCCTCTTGTCGTCCCTAGAGCCGCCCCTTTTTTATAAACCTTTTAGTCACATCCTTAAGGCAGTGGCGAAGCCAGAAAAATAATATAGCCTGGGCAAAATAAAACAAACTTTTCATTTCGTCAACAAAAATATAGTTTAAAATAAAAGAGATAAAACACAATCTTACAATGGCGTTTTATATAAAATCACGAGGCTAATTTCCTTGCTGAGACTTCTTTCAGATGAATGTTCGAATAATATCAATATCATCAAGTGACTTGAATATATCCTGCTCGGTGCAAGGTTTTAATGAGGCATATTCTTTATGAACATCCAAGGGGAGTGTTATAAATAATATGATTATGGATGTCCATCAATTAGGAGATTTCATATTGATTTTCTATTTCATATTGATTTTCTATTTATTACATATGTCATATAAATAGGATTCATATTGTACTTGAAATCTACACTGATAATGAAAATAATACATTATTATTTTTGTCTTCTATTTCTCTTATTGCTTGACTTCAAAACTCCAAGATAGTTTTTTTTATAATAGATGGAAACTTCAAGTCTACTCCCATATTATTACTGTAAATAAACAAACAATTGTATAAATAAACAATTTTTTTTGCATAAAATAAAAAAATAATTGAAGAAAAATATTACTACTATAAATAAACAAACAATTGTATAAATAAACAAATATTTTTTTGCACAAAATAAACAAATAATTGAAGGAAAGAGATGATAGATAAAATATAAAAAAAAAATAGGGCTTGTAAGTATACTCTCTATATGGAAATTAGAAATTTAATAAGAATAACTAAAAATAGCCTTGAAAATCTTTATTAATTTTGTTGTTGTTGATAATAATTATAGCATAGTCAATATGACATCATCGACACTTCTCTTCCACCTATCTCTCATAGAAACACAAATAAATGTGAACTCCTCATTTGGGTGTTTTATATTATTTTTATTAAAGCTCTCCCCACTTTTGTTCTAAGATAGTATCAAATATATAGAAAACAATTTGTCCTACTACAGTTCATCCATAAATATTAGGGGAAGCAGCCTGGGCAATGGCCCATCCTAGTTGGGCCTTAGCTTCGCCTCGGCCTTAAGGTGAATGCACTCGTTAGCGTTGCAGTTGTGACTATTTTGGAAACGACAATATTTGGATTTGCTAGTCTAGGAGGATTCACTGATAAAATAAGGATTTCTTATCCCGAATTTCTTGAATTCCGTGTTAGAACTCCCATTAAAATCCTTTCTTGTGAGGTGTTCATGGGAGTGTAAGCGTCAAATTTTGAGTAGGGCATTTGCTCGTGTTCTTCCTTGGATTTCTCGAAATATTTTTCATACATTCGACTAGATCAGAGTTTCCCTATCCCTAGTTACCTCCACCAACCATCAATTTTTCCTCATGGTTAATACATAGTTGCGTCCTACTCAAAAGTCTTTTAAGTTATGAGCCTCCTTGCACCTTAACTTTTATCAGAATGTATTATCCAACCTAAGTCTTATCTCAATCATCCCACACTCGAGGCTTTCAAATGATCATGCAAGGGAAGACCAGTGTAATTGATCGTACCTGATCAGAAGGATCGTCAAGGCCTGCTCGGAACTGGATCTTTGAGGAGTGAAGGGGGTGTACCCGCAAGATACTCCGATGCCAAAGTGAGAAAACGAGCAAGGGAGTGCAAGTACGAGCTAAAGGTTAGAAGAGATTGAATACCTGACCCTCTAGTGAAAGAGGGTATTTATAGCCTCCAGCGCTGGGCCATGATCTCGCTACTGGGCTGGATTTCCAGGCCCAACTAGGAGACTGCCAGGTTTCCTAGGCAGAAATATCGGAGATGCGTGAGTGCACTCCGTCCTGGTCAACCACTCCGAAGTTTAAGGGAGACGCGGTCTTTTAGGGACCACGTGGACTCCGCATTATTCGGGGGGTTGGATATGTAGGAGCCCTACGAGGAGTAGGGTCCTCGGTACAGAGGGTGCTCGCGGGGAGCGCTTGTGCCGGGCGCCAGATAGCTCGCGGGGAGCACTTATGCCGGACACGGATTAGACGAGCACTGTTTGCTCTTTGTGGGCCATGGGATGGTTTGGACTCCCAAGGTTAAGTGGGCCGAAAGTAGATTGGGCCGAATCTTGGCCCAGTCCAGAACAGTAATCTTGTCTCTTTGTGCTTTAACCCTCTCTTATTCCCAAAATAAAATGTTGTATTGAAAATTTGAAAGAATAAAAAATTAATTATTATGTATAAATAAATAAAAATGTTAAATATACAAAATTTCACTGTAATGTTAGCAAGATTTAGTTTATCCCTGTAAAAAAATTGAATTTCCCCCTGTAATATTAAAATTCCATGTCTTTAACTCTTCAGTTGACCAAGTGACATCACATCTTCAATTACGTGACATGTCCACGTGGATTTTCTTTTAATTTTTATTTATTTTTTAAAATTCACGTGGAATTTTTTTTATTATGAGGGGTTAAATAAAATAAATTGATTTAAAAACCCCCCTCATAATTAAAAAAATTCAAAAAAAAAATGTCCACATGGATTTAAAAATAAATAAATAAAAATTAAAAGAAAATCCATGTGAATATGCCACATAAGCAAAATTGAAGATTCCATGCCACTTGGTCAACTGAGAGGCTAAAGACATGGAATCTTAACATTACATGGGGGAATAGAAAGTTGGGTAAACCGAATCTCGCTAACATTATAGGGGTTTTGTATATTTAACCCTAAATAAAATAAATGATATAAAAGGACCTGATTGATTAATTAGGTGTAGCAAAACGGGTTCGGCTCTTCGAGCATGCCCATTTTGTCCGTACTTTTTTGTGGGCGGGTCAATGTTTTAGGATTGCATCTTCTAATGTGTCAGCCCAATTTTTTGCGGGTGTGGACATTAATATAATTTTTTTTACATTTTGAGGTTTAAAAGGTATTGTGTCTTACGAGTCCGCACCGCCCCACTTTTTTTTTTTGCCGGGAAAACCATTCTTTTAGACCCTCACCCTCAAGTATAACCTATCCATCTCTGTTTTTTGCAGGATTTTGCGGGACGGACATGTCCGTTTTCCACCTCTAGATTTAATAAATTTTTCTATAAGCCTTAATCCGACCTATTTAAATTATTAGACTTTTTAAAATGCCTAAATATAATTTTTTTTATCGAACGAGTTGGGTCGGACAATATGCTGATGACACCCGCCTAATATATTGCCACTCCTAACAATATGGGGATTAAGGTAAAGAGTTTTTTCAAATCGCAAACATGGATCTACCTATTTAAAATTCAATTATTTTCAGTGTTTTAAACCGGTCGAATAGGAAATTGGAAAGGTCACCGGTCTGATGTGATTGTAGGATCGGGTAAGCTATTAAATCGGTGGAAATCGTCCTAAACCAATAAAATCGAAGAACCGACCGTCTTAGAAAATCGACGAGAAAACGATGTTGTCTTGATAAATTTTTAAAAAATAAAATTAAAATATAATGATACCATGTACAAAACTTATTGGAACCACATTTTCTCATTACAATAAAATGCAATTAGACACAACAATTATTATTTATTTGGATTTACATTATGTACTACTTTTTGTTACGTGTGTGAGGATGACTATATTTAGAATTTAAATTTGAAGAATGAAAAAATTACGATATTTTAAAATTTTAAAAATTTGTAGGTGTCGTGATGTTTTTTTTGACTATATAGTTTTGTTACAGAGACCAAAATGTTCAACCGAATCATCTAGTTAATTCTAGTTTACTCATACAGTTGTACCAATGATCTAGTAGTTCGATTAATAAACTAATTGACGACTAATCCAATTCTTAAAATAATAAGGTTTTTACTTTACCCACCTCCCTATGGGGGTCACCCCCAGCGAAAACCCCAATTTACCCCTGCTTCGGAGATGCATCTCTGAAGTATTTTTTTTTCTAAATTTTCTCACACTTCGGAAGTGCATTTCCGAAAACACCAAATGGGGGGTGTTTTCGGAGATGCACTTCCGAAAACACATTTTTTTTAGATTTTTTCAGACTTCGGAGATGTATCTCTGAAAAAATCCCAAAAATTGAGATTTTGATTAATTCGGAGATGCATCTCCGAAAAAACCTCCCAAAATTAAAATTTTGGGATATTAATTAATTCACATATCATAAATTTAATATAATATAATTTATGAGTTATGAATAATAATAATTATATATTTTGCTATAATTTAGGAGTTATGAATAATAATAATAATTATATATTTCTATTTTGATTCATATTTTAAAATTTATCATTTAGTTTTGCTAAATTGATATTAAATTTATATAAATCCGTTAATGATATATTATTGACTAAGACATGTACTAAAAGCAAGAAAACATGTCTTTTTAATATTAAAGAGTTTTGTTTTATTATATCCTTAAATTGTATATTCGTATAAGTTAGATGATGCTATTTATTGCAATTGATTCATATTAATATCAATTAACTAAATTCTAATATTATTTACTATATAATTATTTGAGTTAAGATTGTGGAGTTAAGAAATATTTTGTTATAAACAAAATTTTTTGGATTATATAATATATTGATATTGATATGTTCCTTTTTAATTTGCTTGAAATATATTTTAATGTGGGGGTATATAATAATATATTATATTAGAAGAATTTAATTTGATGTGTGTATATAAGTATGAATAAAATGATTTGAGATATTTTATTTTAGTATAAGATATTATTATTTTATTGGTAACAAATTAAGTAATTATCGAAAATACGCATATGATATGAATGAGAGAAATACGTGAAATAGAAATTTGGTTATTTAAAAATAATTTTACCTTATTTATTTAATGAAAAAAAGATTTTCATTTAGTTTAAAAATATTTTGTTTAACGAAATTAAAAAAAGATTTTACCTTATTTAAAAATATTTAACCAAAATACCAATAATATAATTTTTCATTTAGTTTAAAAAAATGTAAAAAAGATTTTGTCTAAATTTTATTTAATGAATAAATTTTATATTTAATTTTATATAATTCAAATTTTACTTATGAAATTAGAATGTTTTTAATTTATATAAATTAGTAAAATAATTTTTAACTTTAAAATTATTTAGGAAATTTTGATTCAACTTGATTCTTCTTGATTTTATATCCTATTAATTGTATTGATTCACCTTGATTTTAATTTTTTAATAATTACTGTATTTTTTCGGAAGTGTATATCCGAAATATTCCAAGACCAAAAATTGGAATATTTCAGATATGCAACTTCGAAGACACCCTTCAAGGGGTGTTTTCGGAAGTGCATTTCCGAAATCACCTTTTCTCTCATAAAATAAGTGATTTCGGAAATACATTTCCGAAACAGGGGGCATTTTGGGAATTTCGCCGGAGGTGATCAAGAAAGTAGGGAGATGTGTAAAGAAATTTCCAATAATAATTATTCAAAAGAAAATATTTTTAGATTTGGGAAAAAAAATCTAAATCTAAAGAATAGTGGTAGTGTGTGTGAGAGGTGAAGGTCACACGTGTGAGAAGCTATGTGAAGAAAACCTCGATCATCCTCTTGAAACCCTATCTCGCTTCTCATTCGTAACTTGTACCAATCACTTTGCCCCAATTCCCAGCCCTAACCCTAAAACCGAAGCTTCTCATGAAATTCGTCGCGCATTACTTCACCATCGTCTCAGAATCCGGTTCGATTCCATAACTCTGAAGAATCTTCTCCTCTTCCGAGTTTTCTATGGAGGGCTCTACAGAGGATCTAGGAGCCCCGGAGTCATGGGAAGTTGCCGATTTGGATGACTCCATGAACCGCTTGAACCTTTTGGTAACGTCCAGCAAAGATTCCAAGGCTCACGACCACACCGACGCTGCTTCGCCACATCTTCCTTCTGCTTCTTCTCCCGCCACTGGGGATAAGGTCTTCGATGATGCCGTTAATCAGGTTGATCAGTTCCTTCGTGAAGCAATTCAAAACCCTCGTGAACGCCTTTCAGGTAGCTTTGCACATATCGATTGCTTAATCAATAGACAAATAAGCTTTTGTTTTGAGAAATTGCTACTTTGATTGTGAATTATAGTTAACATGTATATTTGGATAAATGTTTTGAGTATGTTTACTCTATCAGTGCTCTGAATTATAATTAAGGAGTTATTTTGGCGCTGATTACTTATACATTTATAGTTGTTGTATTTACTATAGTGCTAGTATAAATGTTCAGTCTAGCATTCTCTATTCATCTTCGTATGTAGCTATTTCACGTAAAGATGAGTATCCAACTGAGATGCTTCTTGACGTGATTTTGAATTGGGCTGGGGAATGTGTTTTGTAAGAACTGATTTGTCGCATAGATTTTTTGTTTGTTGCTTTCTGATTTAGATGCATAGATCTGAAATAATGGGAGGTTAATATTTGTTGTATATGACGGAATGAACTTGCCTCCCATGTATGAATGGATAATGCAGAAACCATGGATCATTTTAAAATTTGATGCTTGAATGTTCTATGGTTATTCTGTGATACATGCTACTGTTCTAATGACATTCTTATGCGATTATGATTGTGTTGTTTGAATATTACTTGTATTAGATTAATTATGCCTTATGTTTTTTAAAAGAATTTTCCTGCTGGACTGATTTGGGTTTCTGATTTGATTTATCCAGTTTTACGGATGGAGCAAGATGTTTTGAATTTTATTCAAGATCCTAATCGACAGCAGATTGAGTTTAATCAGCTTCCAACATCCTATTTAAGGTTGGCTGCACACCGGGTGGCTCAGCATTATTCATTGCAGTCGATGGTTTTACTGGATAATAATAGTTTACCGGATGGTTCTGGGTCAAGGATTATTGTTCGCAAAACTGCTGAATGTAAGCTTCCTGTTATTCGCCTTGCAGATATCCCAGTAAAATTGCCATCAGAAAACAATGCTGTAATGAAGGTTGCAATCAAATCAAGGCCACAAAAGCAAACACACGTTCTTAACAGTGCAAATTCAAACTCAGGGAAGAAAAACAACTCTAAAAGTGTGGAAGAGAGAAAAGAGGAGTATAATAGAGCTCGTGCTAGGATCTTTAGCTCAAGTAATAATGGTGGTACAGTGATTGGGAAGCCAGAATGTGAAACAAGGCAGCTGGATAACTCATTACATGGTTCCTCTGGGTTTACTCGTGGGGAAGATAGAAATGCTTCCGTATCTGATGTTAGTTCCAGTAGGGGGGTGGTTGGTTCTTCAACTAATACCGGTAGGGGGCTGGTTGAGTCTTCAACATATGCCAGTAGGGGGCTTGTTGAATCTTCAACTAATATCAGTAGGGGACTGGTTGAATCAACTAATACCAGTAAGGCTAGAAGTAGGACAGAGAAGGAGTCAGTTGCTAGGTACAGGCAAAGTAACAGGGTGGCCATATTCCGGGACCGTGAAATTGACCGCAAGGATCCTGATTATGACAGAAGCTATGATAGGTACATGCACCTCTTACCACATTATTTAGTGATGCACTTGTCTGTTAATATATGTTGACCTTGTTGTCTTGTTCCCCTCTCGAATAAATAGTTTGAGTTTACAGTCATGAATTATTGATGCCATCAGTACTGTTACTATTGGCGTGACTTGCATTTTTATATGTAAAATCCTATTTAGATCACACATTAGTTAATATTTTCATTATAGAATGCAGACAGAATATTGTGTCAATGTTTTTTTTCTCTTGTTAAACGTCTTTGTTTCCTTCCAAATAAAAACATAAAAAAAATTCCAAAATCACTACTTCTCATTCCTGGGTGTAACTTATGACATGGTTGAACTAATCTTCCATGGATATTTACAAGACATTAGCTAAGTTAAGTAGCTAACGTTTCTTTCATATGGAAGAATTAGTTTTGTTTGTGCTTTTTAGTTCGAATGAATAATTGATAACAAAACATTTCCGTCTTGTTTGTTTGCAACAATGTTGTTAGTGTTGTTACAGTGCTACACAGAATTTCTGAAAGACCACTTTTGTTAAGTAATGCACTGATTTAGTACAAAGTGTTGTCAAATAAAGGCACTATAGGTGCTGTATTATAGTTGAATTTGAACGCACCTCTATTTTCTGCAGTGTGTGATTGACAAAACTGGTTTGCAGATGTTTTTCAAACCTATGATTTTTTAGATGACATCTTATGTTTTATTTATTTTAATATTTAAATACGACATCAACAACCTATAATATTTCTTCATAGTTATATAAAGTTTTTGCTATTTAGTATAATGTGAACTGCACAATGTGTGAGAAGAGAGAGAAAAATCAAAATGAGTTGTAAGAAAAATTTGGAAGATAGGAACACAAGGTATATAGTGGAATATACTCTGAAAAGGAAGGGATCCATATTCCAAATACATATGCTAGAAAAGATAGAAGATTTGTTTGAGTTGCCAATACATTGGCAATATATTGATAAGTTGTTAAGGGGATTAATAAAAAAAGAAACTCAGAATTTTGAATAGTCTCCGGGGTGTGTAACTTATTATAACTAATCAAATGGGTTGTATTTTACGTTTTGGTTTGTTCTGTCTGTAAAACTAAAAAATTTAAAAAGACGAGATATGGTTGGAGTATTGATTGACCTGATCCATTATTCTTCTGACGTGCTTGGCAGGTATATGCAAAGATTTGATCCTGGGTTTGGATTCAATGGTGGATCATACCCAATTCAGCCGATGTATGCACCGGTATTGAATTACAATACTGAGTTTCCACAGCTTGGATCCCCTCATGGCCCCCAACGATCCGCCGAACACCAACCACGGCCTCTTCCGCAACATATATCTGGGCAACATATATCTGGGCAGCATATATCAGGGCAACATATATCAGGAACTTGGGTTGCACAGTCAACACCTGCTGGAATTGGATATGGGCATCCAGAGACCATGATGTCACCATTTAATCATAATCAAGTTGGTGCACACTCTTCATCAACCATGTATTTGCATTCACCTCAGTATCCCTGTCAGCACCCTGGAATGCCTTTTATCCATCCTGAACATATTCACCAGCCCTTTGCACAGGTATAGAAAGATACTAAATCCGCTTGTTGTTATATAAAAAAACTCCTATTTGTGGTTTTGATCAAGTCCTAAACTATGTTTTATCAAGGTGCATAATTTTCGTGTTACTCAGCATCTTTATACTACAAGAATTGAAATGAAGTAATTATAAAATGTTACATAAAGCTTTAGGTAAATAAATCTTCACAGTTGAAGAAGACAAAAAAAATTTGATAATGGTTGTGATGTATAGTGCAGGCCAGCCTTGGCTGTATATCAAATCCATGTCCTAGGTGTATCAAAAAACATTCTTTTCGCTAAGGGTATATAATAGAATAGAGTGATAGGTCCACCCTGAAGGAGGTACTAACTAACAGCTGAGTCCTTTCTGAACTGCAAGAGATAGCTGTTAATGTTTTTTAGAGCGTGAGGGGTGTGTTGGAAATGCTTCCCCTAGCCACTTAATTGCGGCATTTGGGTTTTCTTCATTGCAACCCCCAACACTTTCATTGTGTTGGGTATGAAGGGGGTGGGTTTAGTTCCACATTACTTAGAGATATGGTTTGTGTAGTGTTTATAAAGCTTTTGCAGCCCTCACCAAGGTAGTCAGCGTCAAGATCCTACACAGGAGCCGAGAGGGGTCTCAAGATCGTGAATCGGAGGATTGTAACATGGATTGTAAGATCCTACCGATTTCACAACTCATATACAACTAATGCCGTGAATATTAAAAAATTGTGGATAAACTGTGGTTATATGCAGCAATTTAAACGATATTTTATCATGCCATTGATAAATTATTTGCTTCACTTATTATTAGAATAAACTTGCAAAATTATTCTGTTTTATGATATTCTGGCTGTGTGATATGATTAAGCAGTGCATTGTGCACTTTGCACTTTACAATGTCAGTTTTTCCTCATTTCATACTGCATAGTTCAATTGCTTGCTGATTTGCCAAAATTTTACTTCCTTTTCGGCTGCTGCTGCTTGTGAATATTATCCTTGATCTTTTCATTTAGATCTAGTTATTCTTTTTTATGTACTTGATCTGCAGTCTCTTCAATTTGCTTGTGAATATTATCCTGTAGCTTTTCATCTAGATCTAATTATTCCTTATGTATTTGATCTGCAGTCTCATCAACCACCACCTGAAGCAAATTTTGGATTGGCCCGGCCCCGATGAGGGGCATAGGCCATGCCTGCACCCAATCAGCCCGAGCTATATAATGTAAGATGACGGTCTGCTGCAGCTACAGATCTCTTTTAGCTGATTGGAGTGCAGGCATGCAGGCCGAGTTTGGCTGGAATGGATTTGTGTATTTCTTAAAAACCCACCTCAAACAATGATCCATTCTTCCAATCTCGGTTTACGAAGGATGCTTCTTGCATCTTCTATGAGTTCCATGACTATGTTTCTCTTGTGGACATTTGATATTCTGTGAGGAGCTTTTGGAGCACACACTGCTGCTCATGAAGAAGAGTGAACTGATGACTTCTGTAGAGCCATACAAGTTTGTGCTTGACTTGGATGAAGGTATGTTTTGCTTAACCTATTCTGTGGCATTTTGTTCTTCTTGAAACGTGACTGAATCATTCTTTCCTCTTAATGTTGAAGTTCACCCAATTCATTTCTTGAGATTGGGTATACGGATATAGTGGAATCATCAGAGGAAACACTTCAACGTTTCATTGGTAAATAAATTTCCTTGCACCTTTGACGTGGATTATTGCAAAACCAATGTTATGTTAACTTATTCAAGTTACCTTTAAAGAATATCAAATGAATTTTTTTGCGTGTTTTTGTCAGCTTGAGCTCCCCAAAAGAGAGCTAAAGGGATTCAAATCTTGCTTGGCGTCATTTGCCTTCAGATTGCATGAACTTGTGTTGAAGATTTAACTGGAGTTTTATAGCTCTAGTTACTATTCCCTATATATTTCATAGTCCAGCAAGTAATCCGTAACCTCATGTATGGCTAACTTCTGTGGATGAGTTTGTATAATTTACTCTCTTCATACATTTCTTCGTTCGTTAATGGATAAGTTTTAACAATTTTTTTACAGTGATCTTTTTCATATGGGTTCTTTGCCTACATTGTTTTGCCTGTCTTTTTTGGTAATTAACATTTGAAAGTGTCAATTTTTTTTACCCATACCAAGAAAGGTAATAAATGTTTACTTTTCAAATAATAATTTTCTTTTGGGAAAAGCTTTTGGGAAAAGCTAACATGTGCCCTAAGGGCACAAGATAATGAAGTATTTATAGAAACATTTTATTGGAACGCGTGCATTCAAAGAAAGAACAAAAACACATTTTATTGTATTTTTATTTTTCTTTTCACCATTTTCTTCAATGACATAAAAGAACTTGAATAATTTATTAGAAAATTAATGAAAACAAAAGGAACTCAAACATTCAACTTGTTTTAACTAATAGTCCAATCTTTCAAAATTAATTAATCATTCGAAAAAAACTAAAGATTGCTATTTACGATGAATATTTATATTGTAGACAATTATTCACTTGAACTAGAAAATAAAACTTACTGTCTTGCAGTTAAAATACTTGTCCTGTAGTTAAAATACTTCTCATTGTCTCATAAGGGGATATCTCAATTCACCTTTTATAATTCTTAGGCAGTTGGCAAAATTTCAGCTATGCTCTATGATTTCGGAGATATTCATTAAGAAGCACATTTTTTGTCGAAATTTGTTTCTATTCGGAGTCTTATCTACGGAAGCATTAAAAACATAGTGAACGTTTGAAAAATCCAAATTAATTCAGTTGAGGATATGATCCGTAAATATATTTACGGAACGTGTTATAAACAGAATGTTCCGTAGATTATATACGGAACATTGTGTTATATTTTAAATCAACAACATTTCACTCCAAATCTCAAATTTTTTTAACATCAAAGTATAGTACATCAATGTAGTGTAATGTAAAGACAATGATATATAGTACACAAAAAGAATACATTGTATAAATCATCCAAATAATGTCATACATAATCAAAATAAAGTACATCAATCTAATAAAAATACAAACATCAAAATAATCAGCACGCTCACTGTGCCGGATAACATCCTCGTCCTCTAGCTCTCGCGCTACCTCTGCGTCCACCGCCGCCTTGTCTGCTGGATACATTACCTCTACCGTCAAGTGCCCCACCCATCCCGACACGATGTCTACTGTATAAAAATGTTCAATTTGCCACCTTAATGATATCATCCAGTATACGCCTGTGATCAGACCCTCAAGGAAGAAATCACCGTCAATGCCTGCCCGCGTCAACTCAAGTATCTCACAACAGCGATGAAGAACATCCTGTGTGTGGTCCAACTGTGATCGATGAGTATGCAATATCTCCTAATGAGCTGATATGAGCGGTGATCCCTCTACAGTAGGGATCATTTAGGGGTGTGACACAGTGAAGTACCAAGTGTTGTACCCGTCAGTACATTTCAAGTCTACCTCTGCTTTGGTCACCCGAGCCTCGTCCAGAACCATGTGAGGTTCTAAGTCTGCAAAGGCCTCATCTATCTGTCGAAGGGTCATTAAGAAAGGAACAAAGACAGAAGGGTGGCGAGGCATCGTCTGACAGTAGCCTAACTGCCACATGACGCGCTCTAGAAGATAACAAACTGTGATGGTCGAACTACATGCCAACCATCCAAAATATAGGGCAACGTCATCCCACAGAACCATCTCATAGTGAGCAGCACATCAGTGGTATCAGGTGCCCTCGACAGTCACGCGGTCCAGATAGTTTTTGTAAGGATCAGACACCTGGTTCCCTCTGAGGGGACGAAGGCACAAACATGTGACATGGCCTTAGTGTAGCTATCCACCTCTCCCCATCCAATGATAAGGGAGAAGTGTTGTAATATCCACCCTTGAAATGAAAATAAAAAACACGGGGAAACAACATTATCATGAATATATAATGAACAACTTTGAGAAAAGTAGAAGTATATAAGATTGTTACCACTAAGAGTGAACAGTTGCCTGCCACAGTCCTTGCCTTCTACTGACATCCCTCTCTGAGTCTGGAGTAGCTGTACGTCAATATTGCTTCTCCCCAGTAGTACTCATGGATCCGTGCGATATCCGAAAAGTACCTCAGGTAAACGACATTTGTATTGGAGGAGCTCGTGTCCACAAACAGATGAGTGCTTACAAAAAATAGGAAGTAACACCTAAGCACACACTATATGTGTATCTCCACCTCAATTGGATCACCAACAACATCCTGTGCCGCAAGAGCTCGGTTTCATATCTCTGTGATAGAAGGAAAACCTCACGTGAACCCTGCAGGTCCTCCCCGCCTCCTCAGGCGCATCTTTGGATCAACCCTGAGCTTCTCAATTAGAGCCTCTCCGCCTCCTCCTTCGTCATCCTACCGTGACAAAGGAGGGTACCCCGTATAGGTATATGCAGGAGGCATGCGATGTCGTCCAAAGTAATAGTAACCTCACCATGAAGAAGATGGGATGAGAACATCTTTGGGTGCCACCTCTCTACAAATTCTATCAACATCTCGTTGTGTATAGTGGTGTACCCGATGTGACATAGGTTCTTCAGCCCAGAAGCTTTGAGGACATCCTGGAACCACGGCTCCGTAGGCTGCCTCAGAGATAAAATTTCCCGCCCGTGGTTGTAGAACTTCTGGGAAGCCCTATCCTGAAAATTTCCAAAGAAAACACTATTAATAACAAGCAAAGTTAGAAGTAATAAAATTCCACTGATGACAAAAAAGTAATAAGTCTAAGAAATTTTACCTCTCTGTTCTAAACATGTCTGGTATAATCTGCGTACCCTGTCAACATGGATAAATTCGAAGGACCCCCAGGGTAACCATAAGGCACCTCAGGCGCACCAGCCTCCCTGTGCAATGGGTCCATACCATCAGGAGGTGGCACAGGAGATCCAGCATCGGACGGAGGTGGCATAGGAGTAGAAGAAGTATCCCGGAGACGTATGCGGTTGGAGGGTGTCTGTGAGGTACCCTCACCATCATCCCGACGCCTCAGGGATAAAGAAGTATGTGTGGAAGGCCTCTGTCTATTATGCTCCGTGTGACTCTGCGGGGTGACCTCATCTATCACCTCTGCTAGAACTGAGGTGTCAAGTACATATGCTGGAACGAAGGTGCCATCTGTCACCTATGAGACTATCTGCATTCGTGCACGTCGCACAGATGCATGTGTAATCCTCTCAGATATTATGCGGTTTGGATGGCCGGCCATAATGTCTGCATATTTCAAATAAAAGTCGAGTTATATACAATTAAATTATAAAAACAACAGGAAAAACAATTTTTTTTAATTCCATAGGTGCAAATATGGAACTCTAATGTAGATACATCTACGGAAGCACCCAACATTCTAAAAAACTGGGTTTGTTCCGGAACTGCATCTACGGAACTATCTAACGTTACATTTGTTCCGTAGATGCACCTACAGAACGTTCTGAAGCTTCAAAACATAACAATGACGTCTGTTACTGTTCCAGCCATTGAAAAACACATTTTTTGTGGCTTGATCGTCCGTTTTACACATAAAAAATACCTAGATTGTCTCTAAATTATGTTTCTAAAATTATCGAATAATTTCTACACCTAAAATTATATTCTAACTCTATTACGGGAAATACTCGAAAATAACTCCGAAACTCAAAAACTTATTGATTACATTGAGTTTTGAAGGAGTCGAAGTCTTTTGATTGTTGATGTTGATGGTCCCTGATGAGCTCGTGAAAAAACCACGAAGTTTGGTGGAACTTTGATTTTAGAGGTTTAGAGAGTTTGAGAGAGTAGAAGTTGGAATGAGAAAAACGAAGGAGGAGAAGAGTCTGACGCGAATATAAAATAAAATGCTTTGTAGCTGTATATACGGAACTACCTAACGTTTCATTTGTTCCGTAGATGCACATATGGAACGTTCTAAAGCTCTAAATACGCAACAATGGCGTCTATCACTGTTCCAGCATTCTAAAAACTTGTTTTTGGCGGCTTGGTCATCCGTTTTACACATAAAAAGGACCTACATTGTCTCTAAACTATGTTTCTAAAACTACCTAATGATTTCTACACCTAAAAGTGTATTCAAATGAAATAACGGGAAATACTCGAAAACTTACCAATTAAACTGAGTTTTAAACGAGTTGGAATGTGTTGATCGTTGTTGTTGATGTTCACTGCCGAACTTGAGAGAAAACAATGAATTTTGGTGGAAGTTTGATAATTTTAGGTTGAGAGAGATTGAGAGAGTAGAGAAGATGAAAAGAGAAGAATGAGGGAGGAGAATAGTCTGACGCGAATTTAACATCAAATTGTTTCGTAAATGCATAACTGGAAGAATTCTATAGATGTAACTATAGAACAAATAAACTTTGGCAAACAAAAAGGTACTTTAAAAAATACATTTACGAAAACAGGAGGTATTTTTGGCAACGCGTAAGATGCCCTAGAGGCCAGGGAGTGGATTAAGAGTTTCTCCTTTCTTTTCTTGTTATAGTGAAATTCATTTAAATTTCAACAACTTTAATAGCGCGTGAATTGGATTAGAGTGATGTATTAACTATTAAGGAGGAACACGTGAGAGATATTTTTTCCGTAACCCCTTCACTCTCTTAATTTCCAACAAGTATGCAAATTTGAACCCTAACCGTATCTCATGAAACCTCCTCCAATGATTCGTTCGATTCTCTAACCCTAGAAGATTCCATTTCTTCACTTCCAATTCTTCGCCATGGCTTCTGCTCAAGATTCTGGAGCCTCGCCGTCGTTAGAAGTCGCCGATTTGAACGACTCCATAAGCCGCCTGAAATTGAACCACTCTTCCGACGAACACGCCGACGATGCTCCTCCGTCGTCCATTGACGGTAACATCAACATCTCCGATGACGTTATCAATCAAGTTGACCAGTTCCTTCTTGACGCGGTTCAGAACCCTCGCGAACGCCTTTCCAGTGAGTTTTCTACATTTCAAGAAAATTTTGAAGTTCTTGTAGAAATTAGGTTTATGTTTTACAATACTGATTGAGCTTTGTAATTTAATTTACAGTTCTGCGGATGGAGCAGGATGTTGTGAAGTTCATTCATGATCCTAATCAACAGCAGCTTAAATTTCAGAAACTACCAACTTCGTATTTGCGGTTGGCAGCACATCGGGTGGCTCAGCATTACTCGTTGCAGTCAATGGTTTTAGTGGATGATAGTTTACCAGATGGTTCTGGGTCGATTATTATTGTCCACAAGAGTTTTGGATATAAGCCTCCTCTCGTTCGTCTTGCAGACATCCCTGTAAAGTTAGCGTCAGAAGACACTGCTCTCAAGCAGGTTGCGATTAAACAGAGACCACAGAAGCAGTCTCTAGCTCTTAGTGATACAGATTCAAATTCAGTTAAGAATCGG
Organism: Vicia villosa; assembly: GCF_029867415.1. NCBI lineage: Eukaryota > Viridiplantae > Streptophyta > Magnoliopsida > Fabales > Fabaceae > Vicia > Vicia villosa. Next base: position 1,264,446 of record NW_026705046.1, read on the forward strand.
AACTCTAAAAGTGTGGAAGAGAGGACAGAGGAGTATAGTAGGGCTCGGGCTAGGATCTTTAGTTCAAGTGATAATGGTAGTACTATGGATGGGAAGCCAGAACCAGGTTGCGAGTCAAGGAAGCAGGATAACTCTTTACTTGGTTCTTTGGATTTTTCTCAGGTTGAAGATAAACCGGCTTCTGTGCCGGATGTCAGTTCCAGTAGGGTGTTGATTGAGTCTTCCACAACTAACATTAAGGCTAGAAATAGGGAAGAGAAGGAATCAGTTGGTAGGCCCATGCAGAATAGCAGGGTGGCGATATATCGGGACCGTGAAGTTGACCGCAAGGATCCTGATTATGACAGGAGCTATGAAAGGTATGGGTGCCTGTTACCGTTTCATTTAGCCTTTAAGTATGTTGAAGTTGTAGTTTTTTTTTCCAGCTTTCTCAAAATAAAGGATTTGAGCTCTCAGACGTAAATTTAATACTGCCATTGTAGGAGTTATTAGATGGCTTTGATATTATTTTTATTTATCATGCTCATGATGTTTGAGATGGTTTTTATATTATAATACATTTATCCCTATTTTAATTTATCATGTTCATGATTTTGAGTTTTGGGAGGGTATTGGTGTTAATTCGTCTGTGTTAGGTTATGCATGGAGGTTTCTGCTTCAGCATTTCCACTTTCTTCTTAATGAAAACACTATCAAATTCTAACACCACCTGTCATTACTTGTTCCAACACTAATGAATTTCAACACAAGTGACATGAATAAAAGAACACTGCCTGAAGTATCATGGTACCTAGTCTTTTTTTGTGTTTGGAAATATGATGTATTTTTCTTCTAGAAAAGGCTTGAGACATGTTGGTGTTGCCATTCAGTCGTGCTTAATTAATATACTTGTTTTTGGATTTCTCACTGTTGGTCATTATATCCTAATTCCCAAGTTCTTTTTGAAGTGAATTTTGGATTTTTATGCTGAATAATAGATGTTCTAGGATCTAAAGCTTTAGATGTGTTTAAGGGCATGTAAATTTGGTATGCTATTGGGTCTCTGCATCAGAATGAAATGCAATTTTATAATATAATAATGCTCCTGTGATTTATTTAGGCAATATTTATTGACATGTTAATATTTCTATGTTCCCTCAATAATTGTGTCCAACTAATATAAAGATGAAGACATGCTTGGTGTATGGGTTTATGGATTTATCTGATTTTTTTACTCGCTTAACAGGTATGTGCAACGATTTGACCCTGGATTTGGGTTCAATGGAGGATCATATACCATGCAGCCGATGTATACAGCCGTATCAAATTACCGCACGGACTTTCCACATCTTGGATCCACTCATGAACTGCAGCTTTTTACTGAACACCACCCACAACCTCTTTTCCAGCACATACCTGGACCATGGGCTCCACCATTACCTGCTGGAATAGGATATGGATATCCAGAGGTCATGTTACCTTTTAATCCTAGACAAGTCGGTACATGCTCTGCACCGGCTTTGTATTTGCATTCATCTCAGTATTCTTGTCACTGTCATGGAATGCCTTTTATTCCTCATGAACCTCTTCATCAACCATTTCTACAGGTATTACAGCATCTAAATGTCCAATTTAATTGTCAAATCAAATATACTCTTATATACTCTATCCATCCTCGAATATAAGATCCTCTTGGGCTTTTTGCGTCCCTTTTTATAAGACCCTCTTTGAATTGTCAACTACGTTAATTATTTATTTTTTACCAACATACCCCTAATTATGTTATATCTTTTTCTGAAATATGTAATATACACTATGCAAGCATTGATTATTTGTCTCTTGGAAGGATAAATTTATAAAATAATATCGAATGTCAACAAATTTAATATCAACCGACTTTCTTAATTCCTGTGTTTTTCTCAAGGGGTCTTATATTTGGGGACAAAGGTAATAATAATCTAACAAGGCAATATGCTTAGCTTTCCATGTGAGTGAATTTTATATAAAATTGTTAAACTACATACCTGAACTGAATGAAAGCAACTCTAAAGTACTACCATAAATTTCAGATATATAAACCTCCGGATATCATAGCTTCAATCTCATATCATTTGACCCTTGTGGACCAAAACTGTTTTTACATATTTTCTTGATATTGTATCTCAAAAACATAATTAAGAAGTTGGAGTATGAAAGAAAAATATAGAGTAGATATAAAATTGCTGCACACACATGTGTAGATGGGAATCACACAAAAAAGAGGAGACAAGACAAACATAATATCTGTTCCTGAGATCTATTATCATCTATGAAGCACGGACAAGACACCGGACACGATGCTGGCATTGACAAGTAATCACAAGTGTTGGTGTTGGTGTCCGACTCTGACACAGACACCGGTTTTCAGAGATGTCGGTGCTACAATGATTTTGATGCATTTCCCTGGCTTTGAATGTGACTGCTCCGATTTTTTGATACATGCGAACTCAACCTTGCTGAAACAATTTTTGAAATAGGCTTTTATTACACTGTAGCAAATTTCTATTTTGTTTTGAACATGTGGAAGAAGACAGACACCTCATTTGCAATTTCATTTTATTTTTAAAACTTAATTTATTCTTAGTGATTCATGGGTGTATATAGTCTTGAAGGTGTGTTGTGCTCACTTGTGCATTTCCTTTCTATCTGATTTGTAAATATACTAATTCTGATCTCTTTGGTTATGCCCTAAGGCCATATGTTTCAAGAAAATGCTTGTTTGATGTGTCTAGATAATGATGTGATACTATGCATGCATCTTTCCACAAAAATAATTGAGTTTTCCAAGTGAGCAAACATATTTTTAAGTCTTTTACTTTTTCTTTGCATCTAATTATATTCTTTGTTGTTTTTGATACTCCAGTCTCATCAACCACCACCTGATGCAAATTATGGACTGGTCTGGCCCTGGTAAAGGGTATGGGCTGTGCCGGCAACTGATCAGCCTGGGACATATGTTGTTAACTGATGGGCTGCTGCAGCTTAAAAGATTTCTGTTAGCTGATTTCAGTGCAGGCATATGGGCCGAGTTTGACTGGAATGGATTTGTACATTTCTGTAAGACCATCATTGATGCTTTCCACCATTCTTGGTCTTCAAAGATGCTTATTGCATCTTCCATGTCCCTTGCAGACATTTGTGATTTCAGTTAAGAGCTTCTAGATTACGCACATTGCTCCTGATGATTATCAGGAGTCCCTTGAGGACTTATCCAGAGCTGAATAAGTTTGCTCTTGATTTGAATGAAGGTATGCGTTGCTTGATCTATCCTATGGAATACAGTAGTTCTTGTAGCTTGTCTGGGCGATTCTTTTCTACTTGTGTAAAAGTTCATAATTTTCTTTTATTAAAATTGGATAAATGAATAATGTGAAATCAGCCTGTATTGTAGTATATTCAAACATTCCATCATCGAAATTCATTTCTCTGTTAATTTGGTCTTACACCTTGTCATGTGAATTATATTATTATAATTAGGGTAAAGCTACCATGTGCCCTAAGGGCACATGTTAAAATAAAAAACACATTAATAGAAGTTTGTCTTGAAACAAAGCAATGAAAACATTAATTATAAATTTTTAATAAAAATATTACACAATTTCCAATAAAAAGTTTCTACATTTATCTTATAATTATAATGATTTTTAAAATTTTTCTTTTACATTCTTTGCTTTTAGTTAGGTAAATGTAAAGTAAGCTTTAGTTCAGGCTACCTTTTAAGTAATAAGTACAAAATGATTCTTGTTTTTGAAACAGCTCCTTAAAGAGCTCAAGTTCTTACTCTGTAATAGAGCTTGGCAAGTCTGCATTCTCACTGCTGGAATTTTGTTGCCGAGATTTAGGTGGAATTTCCCAAGCTGTTGTCATGCGATGCTTTACACTATTCTGATGAATTATGCTAAACATGTATACCACGACATATATGTGTATAACATGTATTCATCTCAGCAAGTACTATTTTTCTGCATGGATTTTCTTTCCATTTATCTATTAGTTGGTTGATTTAAACCATTTAGTGTCTTAGATAAATTGCAAAAGACTTCAGTTGCCTGTTTATTGTTCTTCTGGTTTCACTTGCCACTGCTGCCAATCCTTGTCATTTGTTACTTACATAGGTTGGATTTAGGAGTGTAACAGGTTGATTCGATTCGATATGGACCTTATTTTTTTTCTTCAATAAAATGGGGTGAGTTCAAAAGAAAAGAAAAAGAACAATCAATATTTATACAAAGTTAAATATACATTAAAATGTATCCTGATTATATCATTGACAATATCAATCCAACATTGCATACAAAAAACGAATCTTCACTTAAATACATTGTTAGATAAAAACTAAAAGGCATCAAAACATGCGTCAAAACTTAAATCTATATCTATGGGTGATTCTGCCTTTAACTTTTGTTTATTTGATTATCTTTCAATCTTGCTCAACTTGGTGAATTCTTCCATCATATCCAAAATGTTATCTAACCAAGTTTCAACTTCTTTTGTGGAATGAGGTGTCCACTCTAGTGATGTATGTGGTATATGACATCCCGGTTTGAAATAAACACGAACAAAATGCAATGATTTTGAAAGCCATCCAATACACGTAATGCATACCGTTGAATTTTGAGGTGGACCACTCCAAAGTGAAAAAAATGTTTCGGAGATGTCATATCTTGTCATACCAATACACACCCTATTATATGCATATTCTATAATATGACCCATTTTAGGGAAGCACGTCAATTTTTTCTCTAATGTCGGACTACTAATGTAACGCCCATACTGCTTTCAGAATTATTGACTGACCCTACAAACCAACACGAATATTTTTAGCATGCTTTGTCCTCACTCACACGCTTTCTAGGACACTTCCTAGAAGGTCATTCACCTAAATACTACTCCAAATCAAGCACCATTAACTATGGAGTTCTTATTTGATAGGCTACAAAAAAATGCATCTTGTTGGTATATGTAACACCAATAAATTCTTATAAGTCTTCCTTCAACCATGTAGTCTCATACATGCGCAACCTCACGATCCATCTCATTCCGATGTGAATTTGACTTTTGCCTGGAAGCTGTCGGGAGCCACTCATTGTCATGCTTATGCACCGACGACGACTCCTTGTCCTCGTTGATCTTGAGTGTTACATGTCCATCAGCTTCCGCTTGGTTCGTCCCTAAACCACATCGTATTGGGAGAGGTCTGCTCTGATACTATTTGTAATGCCCTGACTGCTTTTAAGATTATAGATTGATCCCACAAATCAACACGAATCTTATCAGCATGCTTTGTCCTCACTCACACGCTTTTTAGGAAACTTCCCAAAGTTCACCCATCCAAATACTACTCCAAGTTAAACATGTTTAACTATGAAATTCTTATTTGTTAGGCTACCAAAAAGAAGATACATCTTGTTGGTATATGTAGTATCAATAAATTCTTATAAGCCTTCCTTCAACCATGTAGTCCCATACCTGCACAGCCTCAGAATTCCTCTCATTCCGATGTGAATTCGATTTTTGCCTAGAAGCTTCCAGGAGTAGCTCATTGTCATGCTTTATGCATCGGCAACCACTCTCCGTCTTCATTGGTCTTGGGTGTTACAGCTAACATAAGGAATAAGAGATTTATGAATTGCATCGAAATATTCTTTTTTTTTCTTCTGGTATAGCATTATGTATGATTCCTTACGTGCCTTAAACTCTTTGAGAAGTTGTTGGTGGACAAGTGTATGATTCTAATATCCTCTACAGAGCAAAGCTGAAACAACACAATAACCATAGTTAATGTCATCCTTGATATCTACAATCCGTTCAATGCATTTGTGCATAAAAATTGATATCTCTTCAATGTATTTGATTTTTGGTAAAGGTATCGAATGAGATGATTTGCTAATGTGAGCACGTTTGAAAACACTTTTTGATATTTTGAAGATGGAGAAACCGAGAAATGTGTGTTAACATGTTCAAAATAAGAAGAAGATTTCTTTGTTGAATTGTCACTCTGTGTTGGTTTGACCTTCTTAGGATCACCCTTTTTTAGCGTTTCAAATATGTAGTTTCTGGAGAGGCAATCATCCTCAGCTGCTTTTTGAAGTACAGTTTCATGTTGTCACCAACTTTCAAAAATATCTCTTGAATCACTTCCCATTCGGTCATGATAGATATATTCTATTTACCATTCTTCATCACACCATCCGTTTCAAAGTTGCAAGATTGTTTTTGGATTGCACCATGTTCAATGTCATGTTAGAAACAAGATCCTTCCCTTGAGGATTAAGGCGACATGCAATGAGATGATCGACTAACTTATAAAATAAGTCATGATTATGTATACCACAAATCACATTAAATGTCCATGTATTATTCGTCATACCACACAACTTAAAAGAACACACACATTTCCTTGTTCCGCTGTCATCCTATTTCAACTTCCAGGTAATTTTTGTGTACTTGTCACTTCTTTCGCATCTCAATGTCACAAATTCCTGTATTCTATCAGAACCATCATTTGACCTTCCGATTATAGCGTAGAATAATTTGGCTACCCCTGTACGAATCCATTGGAGCATATGTTCACAAGTAACAAACTTCTATTTATGTGTAAATTGTTTTCCAACATTTACCTCGACATCACCCAATATAACATCCATAAACACATTAGCTTTCAAGACATCCTCAGGGTGCACCACATCTAAAGCCAATCATAACAAAAATACATTAAAAACTCAAATTCAACATTACAATAATCCCAAAATACACTTATGTAACCACATTCATTAGTAATCCAGCATTACACTTCCGGATGCAACGTCCGTTTTACCCCAACAAAAACCATATTCTAGCAAGCAATGAGGAAGGAAATACATGTACGTTACCTATACAAAACTCGATTGAATATGGAAAGAGATTTTGATAGGGTTTAAAGAAGAATGGTGGTATGCTCATGAATGAAGAATACACGCAAGATGGTGTTTTATTCAATTTTCCGCTTGACAAATTCGGAATTGCACTTCCAAATTATTCACTAACTTGTGAAATAAACACAATCATTGTATGGATTAGTCCAAATATACATTTTCGGAGTATTTTTTGATAAAATGAAAGTGTGTCACTTGTGTTTTTGTGTGCATTAGAGACATTCGAAGGTGTACTTCTTAAATGTTGGAAGGACAATTTTGAGATTCATTAGGGTGACTCTCCATCACTAAGGGTGGGAAAAGCAACCCCAAGGATGGTCATATGCGGATAAAAGAAAATAGGTTGCCCCATCATAAATGTTACACTGGGGCCAGATATACCAGACATCACTGTTTTTCTGGAGGACTTTTCCCATCCCCAAAAGAAATTACCAAGTACGCATCTTAATAAAAAATACACAGCGTAACCAAATAAAACCAAAATTCCAATTGTTATTAATGTATTAACAACAGATGCCTTCTGAGCAAATAGAAAGGGCCTGAACTCAGACATATATATGTAAAACAAAACTCTTGCATAATCAAACTAAATGCTAGGCAAGAAAGTGGATGTGCTAAGGTTTTAGAAGCACTTTGTTCCGGGAATCATCTAATCTAAACCAATTGCAAAACCAATGTATACATCTGATTCCATTATCAGCACTTCCTCATCAAACACAACTATGGCACCATACATATTCTCAGCAACACAGCTCAGCTATCCACAGTCAGCATCTTGTCTACGCTGGAAAAGTTTTGATAGAAAGCTTTGAAATGCTTGTATGCAATGTCTATATCTTCCTTCCCACATATTTCTCTTATACTGCAAACCAAGTACAAGCAGACTCAGACATGCAGTAGAAAGTTTTGATATTATATACTCTTGGAGTGAGTCAGGGATGAATTGGAACTTGGAACAATAAAGTAATAACATTTGCTTATTTTCTAGAATGTTCTTTCTTCTTCCATTTTCTCATGAGCTTATAGCTTATTTTATTCTGTTACATGTATAAGTTAGTTTAACCGTTAATTTTGTCAAACAATACAAATTCAATTAGCTAGCTTATTCTCTATAAGCTATCAACTAACTTATAAGCTATTAACTCATCCACTATAAGCTACCTTATCACCTATCCTCTATATTTTTTCCAAACAAATTCTTAATGTGCAAGAACCAACTGTTAGACATGATTATAACTTATACTTTTTAAGTATCAAGGCTGGACATATGACAAGGTTTTGATATCATATAGGCCGTTGTTTTTTCCCCCTAAAACTATTTGATACCTGTGCATTGAAAGTTGAGCAATTCCACAGTCAACAGTTCGGATGCCAACCCCAGAAGCGAGTATTGGACCAATGGTTGATCCACATCCCATATCATTTCTAACGACAAATTCCTACAGTGTGCAGATAAAATATAATATTAAGACACGTCAATTAACTGATATAACAAGCGTAAATAACACTTTTACTTTCTCTTTCATCTATTGCAAGAGATTATTTTCAAAAGCTACCCACAGTAACTTCAAAAAAAAAAGTTGAAGACTTTTTGCTAAACATTCCATTTAAATAAATAATTTGCATTAAAAGGAATAAGGTGTTTAAACAAAAATGAAATAATAGAGAGGAATTGCCTGAGTTGGAAGATTATGGATTTTCCCAACTTCTTTGAAAAGAAAAGATGTGATTCCACTTGTAGCATAGCGCTGGTTTGCATTGTGCTTAATAACAAGTCCTTTCTGCAATTCCGGTCTGTGGTGTTCCTCGTGCTTATCTGAAAAATTTGGATGAACTCCATGGGCCATATCTGCAGACACTGTTAGGAACAGAATCCAAAAGGTAATTTAGTGGTCCCTTTTAGAATATTATGTAAGACAATAAATTATGGACATTAAATTTACTAATGCTCATATGACAATAAAAATCACTATTTTCCATATACTCAGTTATCCATATACTATTTTCCAATAGACAAAATCACCAAGTATTGAACTGTAATATATTTTTGACATCTAATTAATGAGACACTCTCCGGGTTGCAAGACAAAATCATCAACACATTTTCAGAAATCCTTAAACAAATTCAGTATAAGCTCTCTTTCCATTTTTTAATTAAATCTTTGGTTTGAACCCAAAAATTTAAATTGGCATCATAATAGATCTAGTAAACAGAAGAGAGAGTTCCCGAAACAAAATTAATAAATAAATATCAGGGTTAGTTTCTTAGGTTTTGTTTGGAAGTTTGGAGGGGAGGAGAAGGGAGGGCTTCAAAAAATGATTTTAAAAAAAAAATATAAAGAATTCTTTAACATTTTGTAAAAAAAAGATTTTGTAAAGAATGATAAAATAATGCTTAGTTCCCCAAATTCGGGGAATTTTGGTTTTTGAATAAAAATAAATCCCCAAAACTCTCCCCACATAAATCCTTCTATTTTTTTCACTCAATCGTTCCATTTTTTCAAAGTCCTCCCCTTCCCTTTCTCTCCAAACTCCCAAACAGAGCCTTACTCACATCCCTTATAAAAATATAAGTCTTGCAACAATTGGTTGCCGTGGCTGAAATTGAAACAGCTTACATGACCTCTTTTATCATTTTCAGCCATTATTTTAAGCCCCGTACTCTCTCCATTCTTACTTAAACTCTACCCAAAAAGTTCCAAGCCTAATCAATAATCTAAGCCTTCACAAGAGCCACTCTACTTAGTAATCCCGGTTGACCTACTAAGTTACTAACAGAAGATTGATAACCGAAGTTGGCAATCAACCCATAATATTGGAATTACACTCATGGTGTCAAACTGTATGCTCATGCATTTGTCACAAATTTGCAAGAGGAGGATATACCAAGAAATGATTGGCGAATAGTTCGCTCAAAAGAGCCTTCACCAACATTGTTATTTGCCAAGCTCGCAACTATCCGTCTCATGGCCTGAAACATGGTGGGTGCACCGGCTCCTTGAGCAGAATCTGAACCCACCTAAATAAAAGTAGTTAGATGTAGGACTGAGAAATCAACGGAAAAATATCATTACAGTAGATGCAATATACCAACATGTGAGTAGGATATATCATAAAAGAATTAATTTGATTTATTGTAAGTGAAAAGAATCCCACAATACTAATGATTGATATGAGGTTATTTCCATCAATTTGAATGAAAGTTTTATTGCAATTGTTTAATGATATAGTCTTTCTTGTACATTGTTATTGAATATAATTATAATAACGAGATATTTATTGTTAAGAAATGTGGTTTGACCTAACTCAACCATGCAAAACCGGCTTGTTACTGGAATAAAAATCGGGCATCTATAAAATAAGAAGCATACAAATTAAAAAGAAGAAAAGTACCTCCTCATTGTCAAATAGAGCAACCATCCGAATTGCATGTTCATTAGCTAAGTCACCGGGAGATTCGCTCGAGTCAATAAGTGCCCTTAATGCACAATAACTTGAAGCCAGATTATCTAATCTTCCAGAATAAATGAATTCATTGTTTCCACCTCCAAGACAGCTAGGTTGAGTATCACAAACATTCAGTTCAATACTCACTATGTCATCAACTTCACATTTCAACTCCTCTGCCAATATCTGAAAATTAATGTCAAGGGCTATTATAGAGAATAGAGTAAGCATTAAGCAAAAGTTAAGTAAGCTACACTCAAAACCTCGGGTAGTTATGATAGAGACCCGAGTACAAGAGATATAGGAAAAGGGCTATTATTGTAATAAAGAGTATGGTGAGGTTATTTGGTAAATAATGAGTGGGGTAGGCTGCTTAGTTGGCAAGTTTGTTATGCCTCTTAGTATATAGAGTGAGGCGAGGGAGTGTGAGATCATTATGGAAGATTATAGTTTGTTATGGACAGTTGGCTTCTTGCCTCTGTAGGAGCTTTGCTCTGTGGGCATTAGGATATTCATCCTCTTGCATTTACCTTTCAGTTTCAGAAATAATACACCATTTTCCTCATATTTGTGCATTTTAATCCATTTCTTCTATATTCTCTAAGTTGCGGATTTTCGGGTTCGCAACAATGGTCCGACCTGCCGGATCCGACGGAGAGCCAGTGATGTCGAGGAAGGTGGTTCCAAGATTTGACGGAACAGAAGATGGTTATTGGTGGCTAATCCAGTTAGATCGGTATTTTGAGGCCAACACTTGGCTTAGTGAAGAAAGAAAGGTGGGATGGGTGACAGCATTTGGGTTGAGTGGGGATGCTTTTACCTGGTGGCTCTCTTGGAAGAAAGGTAAACAAGATATCACGTGGAAGACTTTTGAAATGGCTTTCATTATAAAGTTCATCCCAGATCTGTGGGAGATGATGGAATCTGCAGAAGTTGAGAAGGAAGAAAGCCATGGATACGTTCTGAATGAAACTCCTGAGAACCATACAGAGTCAAAGGATGGCGAGAATGAATTGGTGCTAAAGGTGATGAACAATACCGGAGAAGTCAAGGCTAGCAATGAATTACGAAGGTTAACACCTCAGCCAGAAAAGATCATGGAGATTGTGACAGAGACGAAAGAAGTGAATGAGGTACAAAGAGGAAAGCATCAGGTGTTTGTGTTTGAGCCACCTCTGTCGCCGGAACCGCCAGACTTGGATTCACTGATTAAGATTTTACTCGAACCAAAGCCACCTGATATACTCTCGCCGGAATTAGGTCCGTCAGAATCGCGGGACTCTGATCAACTCGTGACAACACTGCCACGGCGAGAACCGCCAAGAAAGCCACCAGACAATGATTCGAGTGTGGGGTTTTTCTCAGTGCCACCGAAACCTCCGGAATGGCAGAACATTTGTTCGGGTGCTGGGGCATTAGATCAAGAATCACCTTGGAAACAAATACAGGAAGAAAGATTCCAAATGACCCGGGTGTTGCATCGTCGGAAAATACATTCGTTGCCGCCGGTCATTGGTTCATTTGTGGTATTTGATTCTAACCGCCATACGACGGTGAGTGAAATCAGCGTATTTTGGGAGAAGCTAGGGGTAGAATGGGTAATTGAGAAGTTTAATACTTCTTTTAACCTAATGAGTCTTACTTTTACATTTGAGGCGGTTAAAATTACCACGTGGACTGGGATTTGGCTATTTGACCCGGTTGAAAACCTTTGGGTACAAAAAAAATGGGGCCCAGATATACTGGTTAAAATGAAAATAATAGATTTGATGCGTTTCTCTAAGAACTTCTCTGTACACGACAATAGGGCAAGTGATAACCAATTTCAAGGTGTACTCTCACAAGATTCAATTCAAGAGAGAGTGGTGATTGATAGCGTGCAAACTGCGTTTACTCTCTCATGCATTTTGCCGACGTCTCCTGTATGTGTGCCGCCGCCACCCAAGATGCCGGCGTCTCATTTTCTCTTACAATCTTCTATGCATGCTTCCTCTAAAAGCACGTTGTTGCATCTCCATGCCACTATAGAGCCTATTGTTGTGACTTTATCGTCGGCGGTCATTTATTTATTCCCTCCACAGTTTGAGGTGTTGGATGTTGATTTAATTGCCAAAATCAGGTGGTCGCTGTTGAAGAAACCACCATTAACACATGATTTTGAAGATCTGATTCTTAATACAACTAGTTGTGATATGAGGAATGAGTTACTATCAGAAGAGTCTTTGCCTAAAAGGAAGGAAGTGAGGGCTTGGTTATTATTTTTGTTTATGTCAGAGGTAAGTAATTTTGATTACTTAGTTTACCTAGCAGGTCTGCATTCATACAGTAGCAACACTACAACATCCCCTGAACCAAGTATATTAAAGGTGGTTGACTTTAACCTCTGTTGCTTATTTCTGACTGTTATGGGAGTATATAATTGTTTATCAAGTGTAATAGAATGTGGGGATGGGCTTTACGCAGCAGCATTTTTGATAACGGATTTGGAGGCTTCTTTCTTTTATACATCTAAGCTGACCAATGAATTTATGCTATGTGACAACAAGAGCATGACACCTGCTCTTCAGTTTGAGAATTTTGCAATGGAGGGTTTAATAAATGGTGTGATCTTGTCCTTAAGAATTGCAGAGAAATCAATAATTGATGTATTGAAGGTTTCAAATGAGTTTGCTCTTGTGTCAATATTCAATATTCAAAGTACTTGGAAGGAAATGATAGCTGTGGGTAGAAATAATGGAGACTATGAGTTTTGTTTTGAAATGATATCGGGAAACCCAAAAACTTTGGTCATACAATGGGATCTAGGGAAGTTCAATATTATGAAGGTAGTTACTGTTTGCGAATGCTATTGGAGGAACTTACCCACTTTCTGCAACGGGCTTAATTTTGTATATGATAGGGGAAAGATTTGGAATTCCCTCAAGCACTTGTGTTGGTGTATCATTCATAAGCATCTGCAAAAAGTCTCTTCCACTAAATGCATTTATCCAAGACAAGGATCATCAGATAATGAGAGTATAATGTCATTGTATTACTCGGTGCCGGTCCGGCAATGGGACCCAGGAGAGCTCAATTTTCCTATGGCAGCTACAACTTGTGACTACTGCTGGAATGGTTTGCTTAATGGAGACAAGTTTGATGGATGCAAATTTCAACCTTGGGGACAAGGTTGTTTTGAAGGGGTGGGTATTGATAGAGACCCGAGTACAAGAGATATAGGAAAAGGGCTATTATTGTAATAAAGAGTATGATGAGGTTATTTGGTAAATAATGAGTGGGGTAGGCTGCTTAGTTGGCAAGTTTGTTATGCCTCTTAGTATATAGAGTGAGGCGAGGGAGTGTGAGATCATTATGGAAGATTATAGTTTGTTATGGACAGTTGGCTTCTTGCCTCTGTAGGAGCTTTGCTCTGTGGGCATTAGGATATTCATCCTCTTGCATTTACCTTTCAGTTTCAGAAATAATACACCATTTTCCTCATATTTGTGCATTTTAATCCATTTCTTCTATATTCTCTAAGTTGCGGATTTTCGGGTTCGCAACAAGTTAAAAGTTGAGACAGACAAGCTTGTATAATTCCATTTCAGTATGGCACATGGTATCCGTTTTAATCGCTAAAACGCAAAGAGATCAACCAATTTGGCTAGGTAGCTTTTTTCGGATATCCAACATAATAAACATGGCTATGTTAAATAGCGTTAAGAAATATGGTTGGGCCTAACTCATCCCTACAAAACCGGCTTAAACCGGCTAGTAGGGTGAGGATTGCCCCCACTTATAAGCACATGTTCAGGCCATATATTGTCCGATGTGAGACTCTTAACATATAAAATTGGCCATGTGCAGCCACATACACATGAAGTTATGTTTCCTCATTGCGTCTTGCCTAGATCACCGGTACTTACTCTGGAGCTATCAATTCCATATAATGCTCTTTGCTGCCTCTTTTATCATTTGTTTACAACTCTGCCTAAATCGTTTCAGTCCATTTAATATACTCTTTTATATAAAACATGAAAGCAAGTAAAAAAAAAAATCGTTCAACAGTCCCTACCCTCAATGCCTGAATATTTACAGCCCATCTTCCAGCATATTTTTATGCATCTAAAAAGCAAATATCTAATGCAACCAATTCAGTAGATAGTATGTTATTAAATTGCAATGGGCCGAAACATAAAAAATATGTATGAAGGAAAATGCTAAGACAGTGGTTAAGAAAATCACAGTTTTTTTGGTGGGAAAGTGTAGCTTTTGAAATTAGTAATGCATTGAGTGTTGTAATTTCCAATAAATAGTAACTTTCCAAATCTAGATTTCTTAACGGATACCCTTCATATGATCCAGGTTAGCACCACTCATTATATACAATTAAGTTGTCTACAATCTTGAGACTACGAAATCACAAGTACAAGAACTGTGAATTGAGAGGTCTCAATGTTTTGCTTACCATCATCAATATCAGTCTTATAGATTGCATATGGCGGACTATGGTGGAAAGCCAAAAAACTGACACTGCCAAATCCGCCATCGCAATCAGCCATGCAGAGGTGGAACTAGGAAATTTATGCTACATGGCCAAAAGAAAAATATAGACCATGCTTATAATAATAAAATGAATATTTTAGATAAATTATAGGAAATAGTTTATACATATGATTAACAATTAATACAATATAATTACTCTAACAAAACTAATTTCTCAAACATTGTTAATAACTTAATATTACTCTATGAATTTATGATATATTTGAATACATGGCATAGAGTAGAATGGAGCTAAATTGAATAAAATAAGGTAGTTTTATTTAAAAAAAAAAAGAATGTTATCGCATTTCATTTTGCAATGTTCTATCCTATTACACCAATTCAAATATACTCTAAAATTGATGCATAATACTATGTTCTATAAATTACGCTTTCTTTTATCATAAAAAATGAGAAAATAATATTCTTCTCATACATTATTTTAACTAAACTAAATGAACATACATATTCAATTTAATAAAAAACATTATTATAAGAATTAACTAAAAAATGAAGAGATAAACACCAAAAAAATAAAGCATCTAATTCTTAATGAGCCAATATAAAATATATACAAGAGAACCAAAACTAATTAATTACAAAAAGAAAATAATTTAATAGTATTATATGTTAGTTGATAAAATCTAAAAAAATATGCCTCCCCCTACCTCCGCTCACGCGGCCATGGTGGATATTTGACAATACTGATCAATATCAACTCATGAATGTCTTGAGAAAACAGTATTCTACCCTATAGTAGCATACTGATATCTAGCTGTGGTCAAGACCTGAAGGGTAGGCAAAGCAATAATAGCCCGCAGAATAATTTTTTACAAGTTCCCTAACATTGCCATGCCAGGCTTTGAGTGATGTTTCTTTGACTTGCGTTCAAAGATATCTATCCAGTATTACAATAGCTTTAGTATAAAATCGTTTCAATTTATATTTGGCAAACAGTGAATTTGATTTTAATTTTCTTTCTTTTGCTCACTATACTGGGCAGAAAGAATGGGAAACAAACAAGAGAACAATAGTGGTGGATGAAATTGTCTTTTTAAAATAAATGTTTGAAATTTTTTTATTGGTATGCATGGTTTACTGTCCTCAGATGGTTACAATAGCAATATTCAAATGAAGCACAATTAGTTTGAATCCATGAACACGAAAAATTGTTCAAAGTTCGTACCTTTCAAGAGTACTTCAAATTCAAACTTGACCCGAAAGGGAAAAAGAAATTACATACCTGCATAAGCAGTGGATGATGAGACGCTTTGGATGACAATGCAGCAGTCTTCTCTTTTGAGTCTGAAGAAGTGTCATCAAGTTTCATCGAGAGTAAAGGAAGAAGATGAGTCTCAAGATTTGGTTTGAAACCATCCTGGTTCACTGTGCTAAACAATGAAACAAATATGAGACAACAATAGAATCTGCTAGCCTGCATGCCTTTGTGGCAGAGCATTAACATATAGTAAAGAAGTAATGAGCCAAAAATACTAGGGTCGCATAGAAAAATCCAGACATTTCCATCAATAATAATAGTACAGATGTTTGATAGCGATTGCTGATCATTAACTGAAAATATTTATGGAAACAAGAGATAAATGATATCATTGAAAAATCAGATTTTGCTCCTCTAAAGTAAGTACTTAACCATTGATGAATAAATCAATGATTATGTTACTTATACATGCATAACAAATCAAAGGGGCACTGAATTATCAACCCTCAAATTTCCCATTACTAATTGAGATTGCTACTCACTTTAGATGAGTTATTCTCATTGGACCATAATGGTTGGTTTGTCGAATGTATCAACATGATGATGATAGTTAGTTAGTGTTAGGACCTGTTTTGATAAATAGATTAATTAAAGGTTTATCATATTAGTGATTTTGCATAAACTATTTCTATAACAAAAGATAAAATAAAGTAAAACTTTTTCGTATAAGCTATAGCCTATAAGTTGTTTTCACAAGCTAAGATGAAGAACTTATGAAAATAAACTGAGAACAACTTATGGACATATAGCAATTTCCATAAGCCCTTTCAAATAGTTACACAAGTGTTTATATCAGTGGATAAACTCAAATAAGTCAATTCAAACAAGCTCTAAGTGCAACTAGGAGTTGTAATTGAAGTAACAAAGACGGAATCCTTAGTTAAGCTCAAACAAGTCACAATCCAAAGAGACCTAAGTGCAACTAGGAGTTGTAATTGAACTATTGAAGTAAGAAACATGAAAATGGGTTATATTAATAGTACCGGCTAAGATGAATGGCCAGAGTGGGAACACGCAAAATGGGTCTGTTGACTTTGACAAGCTTATGATAAAAAGAATTATCACTTCTTCTAAGAATGACTCTCCCTGCAACACTCAAATCCCTATCAAACCAAGTATGCCATAATCCCCCTCCATAAGTCTGAACATTTACCATCATATAAGAAGACTTCAACGACGCCGTTTTTGGTTTCAATTTCAGACACGGACTATCGGTATGTGCCGCTATCGCATAAAAACCATTACCTACATCGTACCTTCAACAAAGAAGTTCCATTACAATTTCATCATCAAATAATAATAACAAGAGTGAATAGGCAAGTTGGTTTTCAAAATTGTAAGCATTTGTCATAATAGTAACTCATTTTTGCAAATTGACAAATACATTCCCAAAATTGTAAAACATTCAAAATTGTCCTTCGATTCATTTCTAATGTCAAAGGCTATGATGTGCCACGTTAACCAGACATATCTCATTGCATGTTGATTTTACATCAATGTTAGTTCACTAAAGACAAATTTGCCTGTGAAATTTAACTCAGTTGTTAAGAAAAATTATATTAAAGAAAATAAATATGAGATAAATGACAGACCAATTGATTACAGAGTTCGGCCAATAATACCTACGTCTCCGAAATGCTACAGATCTTAATAAAAAGAGAAAATATATCGTGTTTACAACACACTCAAAACACTCACAACCCAAATGCCTAGACACTACATTATTTTTCTCTACTTCTTGCGGGCTCTGAATTGTATTATTATGTTGTTTTACTTTTGGCTTAATTTATAGGAAGCATGGGAGGCTAGGCTCCGTTGCTTTCTATTTTTATAATTATGTTTCTCTATTTAAGGTTTTGTGGTATTTTAAGAAGTTAAAAAGCTTCCAATTTATTGTTTTTAGAGTTTTTCAACAACCTTTCACTTGAAGACTTATTTCAATCTGTCTTCTCAATCAATGCAACAACCTTCTCTGTATTTTAATCTAGTAGGTCAACTGAAGTTGAATTCAACTTTAGTTTGTCAATGGTCACCACCTTTATTAACATGTATGATGGGAAAGAGGTAAAATTCTCACATCTTAGAGTTTTTGGTTGTGTAGCATATGTGTACATAAGTGATCAAGACGGTAGCCAGACTCATCCTCACCATAACCGATGATAATGCACTTTTTTGATTTTGGATCAAGTATATTTCTACCTTGATCACTTATGTGCACATATGCTACACAATCGAAAACTATAGGATGTGAGAGTTTTACCTCTTTTCCATCAGACATGTTAACAAAGGTGTGAATGTATGCTCAGCTTCAGTTGGTCTGCTAGAATAAAAGATTAGAGAAGGCTACTGCATCGATCGAGGTGTGAAAATAGATTAAAATCAGTGTTTAAGTGGGAGATTGTTGAAAAAGTCTAGAAACAATGAATGATTAGCTTTCTAATATTTTAAAATTAGGAATAGAAAGCAACAGAGCCTAGCCTCCCTCATGCTCAGTGTTGTCAATGGCGGATGGCGGTCCATGGCGGAGAGCCAAAATCCCGCCATACCAGACGCTTTGCGGCGCCGTTATTGCGGATTATGGCAGAAAAACCCACAATAGCGGCCAATATTTACCATTGCGGCCAGCCCAAAAACCTCCATGTATATCCGTAGCGGTCATGGCGGGGCAATTTGACAACACTGCTCATGCTTCCTATAAATTAAGTCAAAAGTAAAACAACATAATAAATCAAAATTAAATCTAGCAAGAAGTAAAGAAAAAGAGAGAGAAACAAGAAAAATAATTTAGCTTCTGTGCATTTGGGTTTTGAGTGTTTTGAATTTGTTGTAAAGACAATATATTTTCTCTTTCTGTAAAGTAAAGATCTATAGCAGTTTGGAGAGGTATGCAATATTGATCGAACTCCGGAACCAATTGGTATGTCAGGTATTTCATATTTATTTTCACTAACATAAATATGGCATTACATAAAAGTTTAGCATACTTTTTCTTAACAATATTTGTCCTAATTACAATTGTGCTTTGGCTTATTATTGGAAAATTAGTCCCGACCTAAATTTCATAGACAAATCAGTCCCTAATGTGGTGGCATTGAAATGAAATCTACCTGGAGAATATTTTTGACATACATTTTACAATTTCACGAGGATGAACTTACCAATTAGCAAATATTCTATACTATTTTGAGCAATGCTTATAAATTCGAGAACAGATTTACAAATTCACTCTAATAACAAAGTCATAAACGACACAAACAAATAGTAAATCGTAGATAACTGAACTCACTTTTCTCCTACGGCGAAAGCAACCAAACAAGACATGTTGCGAGTGAAGAAGTAGCGTCCGCCTGGTTTGAGGTTCCATTCTTCGTTCTCGTTAAGAAGGTGAAAACCGGCGGCGAGTAATTGTCGTTTTGCCTCCGCTGCGCAGGAAATGGAAAGGTTAATTCCGGAAGAATGAGGAGGGGTATTTCTGGAATTTGGAAAAAAGAGACGAAACTACCTGTGGCGTGGAAATGCGTCCACGATTCGTTGAGATAATCAAGAAGGTCGTTTACGATGGAAACAGATTCGGATTTATGAGAGGTTGAATTGACGGAGAAGAAGCTACGTCGACGAGTGAAGGGTAACGAATTTGGGAGTTTTTGGTGGCGAAGAAATGATGACGAAGAATTGAGCTTGAGATTGAGTGATGGAGCGCAAGAATGCAGAAGAATGTGCGGTCGCGTTATTGATGCCATGGTTCTAACGCTAATAACAACCGTGCCGTTGAGTGTTAACTATATCTATTTTGCATTTTATATGAACTAAAATACTAGGATCTATTATTTTTCGATAAATCACTTCAGTTAATATATCCATGTTTTCGCAGAAAAAAAAAAGTAGAGATATAATAAACTTAATAGACACTAATTTAAACCCACCACATCTCATTTAATTATTTTTAAATGGTGAACTTTTACATACTAAACTATTCTGTTTGTAAATTCTAGTT
The DNA here is from genome assembly GCF_029867415.1 of Vicia villosa. NCBI lineage: Eukaryota > Viridiplantae > Streptophyta > Magnoliopsida > Fabales > Fabaceae > Vicia > Vicia villosa. Next base: position 1,284,622 of record NW_026705046.1, read on the forward strand.
CAACAACCACAAATGTTGATATTGTTAAATTGAACGTCTTTATTAGAGATTGAACCTTAATATTCATGGTTGAGTTTTTAGTATTTCAGTCATTAGGTTACTTGACAAAAAATATAGGGACCATTCTGTCGGCAAATCCTAGCTCAACTCATGCAAAATCGATATTGTTAGGTTGAACGTCATCATCAGAGTTCGAACTCTGATACTCACGGTTGAGTTTCTAGTATTTCAGCCACTAGACTACTGACCAAAGAAAAATATGGACTATTCTTTCGGCAAATCCTAGCAAAACGGACAGATAGTTGAGTTTGAACACTCGTACTCACAATTGAGTTTCTAGTGGTTATTATAAAAGAAAAAATAGAGACAATTCTTACAAAGTGAAATAGTAGGAAGGACTAAAATTGCAATTGAAATTTAATAGTATACACCATGCAATTCAACATTGTGCTACTTTATGTGAGCTATTATTTTTTTGAATTAATCATACAATAACTATGATTCATCGTACTACAAAAAGTAAAGATATTGGGTAAAGTTTGAGATAATTGCAACATCATGTAGTTTAGGTATAGAAACTATAAGTGGATGAATCAGCAATGATGTTCCTTAAGCCACCAACTGTGGATGCCACCATAATGCACACACCTATGTAAATTGAACCCTGAAATGAAATACACATAAATTGTATTCTGGTTTTGGATTGTTAGATTTTAAAGAAAAGATGATAATGTGAATTGATAATTACCCAATTGATGAACCAATTGGTGCTGAATCTCTTTGGCTTCTTGATTATCAACCACATTATGCTAGGAAGCTGAAACAATTAACAAGCCAATAATTGATATTTTTTTTTTTAGTTTTGGAACTAATCCTTGATATAAGCATGAAGAAATTGTGAAAACAAAAGAGTCTTACAAAATATGCAGTTGGAGCAAAACCAAATCCACCAAAGAATCCAAGAAGATCTCCAAAGAAAGGAAAAGTGATCCCAAAGATTAATGTAAAAGCTGTAACATATCAACAAACTTTAGTAACATATCAAGACTTATCCTGAAGAAAATAATTATCCATCCCTTACTCTACAACTAAAAATTTGAATTTGTTGCGGTAAGCAATCCATGCATTCAGTAGCCGTGGAATTGACATCCAAGAACTACCAATGTATGGACTGCATGAATGCATGAACTTGCTATACAATAATAACAACATAGATTAGTTTTGACTCGAATTTTGACATCTTACCTACATAAGCAGATCGAGCTACAAGTCTAAGTGCCACACCAGGAGGGAAGTTCAGTCTTTGCATCATCATCTTCTCAATCAAGTCAAAAACAGGCATCGCATAAACCTATAATATATTTTTGCCCCATCGAGCAGAAAATAGAATTTTAGACCTATCTAAGTTCAAAAAATATTTTATATTTGCACTTTCATTTTCGCGTTTAATCACAATCGTCACAATATTTTTCACTCTTTCAAATATTTGTACGAGAAAGAGTAAAAACACGTAAACATGTTTTTACCAGTTTTCACAAATTTAAGGTTTTATGGATTTTGCTCGGAGACCTACCTGGTAGCTACCAATAACATGGATGAATACCATCAAGTTAGCAGAGGCAATAAGCCATGAAGGTCTTTTTAGTGACATAAGTACATTATCATCAACATCTTGTCCAAAAGCCCAATATCCAATGATTGCAACCGGGAAATAACATATCGCATTGATGAAATAAGCGCAAATAGCTCCCTTCCACATCGGTATCTTTGAAGGTTTTTCAGGTGTTGACGGAATCGTAGCCTGAATTTCAAGGGTCACTGCATGGCCAGCAAATGCAAATGAAATTTGACCAAGCGCATTGAAGACTCTGAACAATAAATCAGTTTTGCTGATTTGCTTGTAAGAGTAGCTGACATTGTCGATCCGACCTCTAGATAAGCAAGCCACCCATGCTATAGTTGAATAGCTGCAATCAAAACATCACTATATAATCAGATGCATCTTAAGTTTTTGGAGATTTTGTATAGGTTAGTTATAGTTCAACTGTGACAAAATAAATAGAAAAACTCTATTTTACCACAATTATATTTTTTTATAAGTTCCTAATTAATGTTAAAAAATTTTGGGTCCTGTGCGGTAGCCTTGAGAATAGTCCTAACTATAATAACTTATAGATTCAATGTTTTTGAAGTTATAATTACACTTTTATTTTGAAGTGAAAATTTGTCACATGTGAGATCAAAAAGTACCTTAAGGACATGACAGCTGCTGCTAAAGAAACACCAGCAACAGAATTGAAATTGGGAAGCTGAGACAGAAAAAAATGAATTCCACCAAAAATCATAATCCAATAAGACTGTCTGATTTGTGCGCAATCGGTGCACGCTATCTCCACAAAACTCTTTAGACACTTCCCACCAACAACCATATACACAACATCACACCCAACTTGTACAATCAGTTGCTGAGGTAGAACAATCCATGCTCCAAGTTTTGGTCCAAAAGCATGTCTACCAAGATCAATATATCGATCGAAACGAGTCCCCGGAACACATTCGTGTAGCTGGATCATTTGCCACATTGTGTTTAAGGTCAGACACCATGATAGTAACAACATCAAGATCCCTGGACCCCTACATTGAAGATAAAAGATAGTCACATATATGTTTCTGTCTAATTATTGTTCTAAAATTATTTACACATACTAAGAAAACAATAAATTTGATTATTGCATTGAACTTTAAAAACACTAATAAATAAAAATATTTTTTTTTCTTGAAACTACTTAATTTAATTTACCATCCTAGATAGGCCATGGCATATGGCAAGCTGAGAACACCAGCACCTATCATGGCTGTCACCGTGTGGAAAGTCGAGTACCACCATTTGGCTCGACGGGCAGGGCCGACAACCACCCCTTTTTGTTCTGATTGAATAATCTGCAATCATCAAAAACACAAATTAATCACGCATTTGAATTGTGTTAACATTGTCAAAAACTAGTGCATGACCCCATGCAAAAAAAAAAAAAAATTATATACATACTAATATACACACTAACTTGGAATTACCTGAGGAGGAGTGGAAACCATTTTAAGTCCCCGGCAAAGAAGATGAGAGAAAGAAAACACCTTAGGATGTTGGAATCAAAGTGAAGTGCATCAGTTATATATATGCAAGTAAAGGTTGATATGTAACAAATATTTAATGCAATAATAATTTTAATAGTAATAATAGTAAACATATTTATGCACCCTACCACTTAGTGTTTTTGTTGTTGTGATTAAAGGTCAAAAGAGGTGACTGAGTTCAAAGAATAAGTTTCAAGGTGGGTTAAATCAACTTTTAAACCCCAAAAAGTAAAGCAAGATTATCTTAGGAGTTGTTTTTCCATCACTAACTGATTCTCATTATAATTCACTCTAAACCAAACCATGCCTAGTTTCAATGTAAGAAACCTGTAGAGTTTATAGCAATATATTTTGTCCCTACAAATATTTATATTTTTATTTTTTTAAAAAATATTTATATTTATTTTCAGACCCGACCTTCCACAAGTGCATAGAGCTCTATCGCACCGGACTTCAAATTTTAGAGGGTTTATTTTTTTTTTTATAATTAAAAAAATATATAAAAATATTAAGAAAACAAATTTTGTATAAAATGATATTTATAATTTAAACATTTTTTTCTATTTTTTGATGCTTTATTTGATTAATATATAATTATATTTTTGATGTGTTATTTTTAATTATTAAAATTATACTTCTATTTTTAAAATTTAAGCTCATTTATAAAATTAAAATAGGGTCTCTGCATTGATTGAGTCAACTCGATTTATTTTTACCGGTAAAATTTGTTAATTTTATAATTAGTTTTTGAAGGGATGAAAATCAAGTCTACTAATTAAAAATATCAATTTAAACATAATATTCTTTTCTTACTAAAACTAAAATAATAATCAATGGCCAGAAGTAAAATAAATTTAAAAAAAGTAATTTTTTTTTACGGAGAATAAAAATAAAAGGTAAGTATATTTATAGAGTAGCCTACAACATATTTAAATCTATATTTTTCTAGGTAGAATAGTTAAAAAAAGAATAATTTTATGAAGGAACATAAATTATGTTAATATTATTTTGGTGGTGTTTGGGACAATAGAAACTTCACTTTTTTAGTGGACTAAGTGAATTGTTCACGTTCAAGAATCAAATTTTAGAAAATCATATATATTATTGTAAAGGATTACAAAGTGTTGAAGCTATTGAAAGGTTTCTTTTTTAATTTCTGAACGATGGGAACATTTTATTGGATAGGAAAAGGTATAATCTTTCATCATTGCAGTTATTTGTTTATCTTGGTAAATTAAGCCACTAAATTTTGGGTTAATGATTAAATTCTGTTGCATGATGTCGCTGTTTAACTTAGTGGATGGGAGCGGAAATATTCTTATAACACATATATATAAATTAATTTTATGTACTTTGACAAATGAAAAATTATGTTGAAAACAGTTGTTAATTGTATTTTACTTTTTTATAATATTGATTGTATTTTGAGGTCTCTGAACTATGTAGAAAGATTTATTTTTTCTAACAAACATTAGATGATTTATTATTATTTTTATGGGGATTGCTCTTTGCAAAGTGGTGCTCATTTATCATGGTAAAAAAACTACTCTGCGTCTCATAGATAAGTGTTTCATTTATACATTTTCTGAGTCTCAAAATAAATAGTATTTTTTTTGGCTTCGGCCCTCTTATAATTTTTTTTTTAAATACTAATATAATATTTTTTTTCCATTACTATATTCCTGTTTATTAACTTTCACGCTTTCCAACTACTCCACTATCTATAATAAATAGTATTTTAGTAAATGATACTAATTTTATCATTAAAACCAACCAATCTAATCATTTTGTTAAGAACCACACAAATCTCAAATAAGACACTTATTATGAGACGGATATAGCAATAATGTTCTTACAATTTGAAAATTAATTTTCTGACGCATTCAAATGCAATCAATTTTGTGTTCTTCTAATTTCGTCTAATAAAGAAGTTAACTTTTGAATTTTTATTATATGCATAGTTTGTTTGATTTTAGTTTAATTTTTTTTAGTTTGATTAAAGGGAAAATGCATGACAACCAGGAAAGATCGAGACATGGTAAAATGACCCAACATGCTTTCGTTCGAAGGAAAAAAACTAGACCCTTACATCCAGCAGTTGGTGTCACTTCATTTGATGCACAAGCATCGTCTTCTCGAGTTCACGTGTCTCCGTCATTGTCTTCTTGAGGGCATGTGTCCCTTATTGCTGCCCCAAAAGCCCAGTAGTCCAACATGCTAAATCTGCTGCTCTTGTTCCTAATGTTTTTTTCATGAGGTCCCTCAGACACTTCATTACTTTAACAATTATGTATACTTTGTATGAATGGCTTAAAATATAAAGTTTATTAAAATACGTCAAATTGATAACAAACTTACTGCCTAAGAGGGAAACTAGGTATGACTATTTGGCCCATCCCAAGTGGGTACCCACAAAAATACCCACATTGGGTAGGGTAAAAACCCGCAAAAAATTGGATATGGGTACGGGTAATTACCCATTAAATATGTGGGTATGGGTGCGGGCACGAGTAGCTTACTACCCACCCGCCCCATACCCGCACTACATATTTATATTATTAATATAAAAATGCATGTTTCTAATTTTTTTAAAAATATATCGCTATTAAATCATTGTGCATTTTAATAAAAAAATTTATTTGTTTCTTAACTCAACAATAACATGCATAATTTTTTGAATATTGTTAAAAAGACTTAAATTATATGATATTTTGCAATTAAATGTGTAGTTCTCTGAGGTTGGCATGCATTTTGGTAAAACTAACTTAGCAAGAACATGTTGAAAGAAATGCAAGTTGTCCTAGCGTTCAGACTTCAACATGTCAAACAAGATGTCACAACATGTTGGTATGACATCTTGACTGCATAAGCTGATCTGTCAAGTGAATCAGGCGTGTTTATTGCTACAAAAATCTCGTGTTTCAGCTATAGAATATTCTGGAATAATCAATATAATCAATTAGCTGATGTGTTATCCAAGATTAATTCAATCAAGAGATTTTCACACCTTTCTATAATTGGAGACAATATAGGAAAGTTTGGATTGAAGACCTATTTCTTTGGAGAACAAGTAGCAGATTTTTTGCAGCCTCTTTGCTGTGTTTTGAAGCCCATTCCAGTCGATAATAATTCTATAAATAGTAGGGCTGTAACCTAGTTTTAGGTGGAACTGATATTTGTAATTTTATGGTTCTAGAAATCCTTTTTTTTTTTGTGCTGTAAGTTCCATATGTGTGCATTCACAAACTTGTAGGTGTTGAATGTTGTATGATCTCCGAAGCTGTTAAGTAAGGAGAGTGTGTCGTTCTCATAAGCTTTTAAGCACCGAGAATTGTGTGTCTTGGAAGAGTGTCTTCTAGCTGTGTTTTTTGTTCTGTTGTTTCTCACAGTGGTTTTGTGATTAAAGGGGTTTGAGGAGGGCCTCATACCTAGGTGAGTCTTAGGTAGAAGTCATAGGAAGGGTAGTGATTAAGTGAGAAGTGTATACGGGGTTGTTTAACTTCGAATTGATACTATCGAATATTGGTTTCGTCCCTGGCTTGGTAGCCCCCAGAGTAGGAAGGTTGTTTTCGAACTGGGTAAACATATCACTATGTTCTTTACCTTTCTGCACTATTCTTCGTTACTGTTGTTGTTTGCTCTATTAGTTTCATCAATAGATATTTGTGTCGTGACATCTCATTCGACATCACATATCTGATACCAGAATTTCAAAATGATTTAATATTACTATAAATGCGGGTAAATGAGTACGGATATGGGCATTGAGGTACCCACATGGTACGGGTACGAGTATGAATATTGATATCCACGCGGGTTTGAGCTTAGGTATGAAGATTTTTTTAAACTGCGGGTATAGGGACAGATACTATAGTACCCTGCCAATTGCCATCCCTTAGGGAAACTTATTGTCTTATGGGTTAGTCTGGAACTTAACTTCCAAATTCTCTATTGAGTTATAAAATAAACACATTATCATGAGTTCAATATGTGTCTAGGGGTTTGTTCGGAATTTAACTTTCAAACTCACCCTTCCATCAATCCGTTGGCAAAATGGGGGTGGCCCACTTACGATTTTTTTGGTGTGAATTAAGGGCGAGCTTTTAAATGAATTTGAGATGACCAACCTAGACCTCATGATATACTTCCTTATAATTGAGTTTTACAAGTTCAAGAAGGGACTACTCTTGCACCAAAGAAGACATGCTCTTAAAGTTTTGAAGAAAATCGAAATGGAACATTATAACGCTGCCATTACTCTTGTGGAACCAAGAATGAAACTGTCAAAGAATAAGCATGAGCATGATGTTAATTCAACTCAATATCGGAGGTTGATTGAATCTTTAGGTACTTGTGTAATACAATACTGAATTTGGCTTTTAGTGTCTGAGTTTTGAGTAGATTCATGAAGAGACTGAAGGTGACTCACTTGGCAGCACTCAAAAGGATCCTAAGATACGTCAAAGGTTCTGCGGAATTTTTTTCCGCAACAGACAAGGGGACAACAATTCCAATTTACTTGGATATACTTATTCTAACTGGTGCGGAGATAAAGATGACAGAGAATCCACAGCAGTATACATATTTATGTTCTGAGAAACACCAATCTCATGGTGTTTGAAGAAGGAATCAATAGTAATGCTCTCTTCTTATGAGGGCGAGAATTTATAGCTTCATTGTTTGTGTGCCAAGCCTTATTGTTGATGACTTTGTTGAAGGAGTTTTGCATTGAACAGGGCGAGTCTGTAACGCTCCTGGTTGACTATGTTTCCTCTATAAAACTTGCTAAGAATTCCATTGCACATGGGGGAAGCAAACATATAGAGATGATATTTCACTACTCGAGATGATTTGTTAGTGAAGGAAGACTGAGGTTGGGGTATTGTAGAAGTGAAGACCAAGCGGCCAATTTGTTGACCAAAGAAGTGTCGATTGAAGTGTTCAAGAGATTGAAGAAGCATATGGGCATGGAAGACTTGGAGCACATGAATTAAAATGGTGTGTTGAGTGAAAAGTGTAATTCAAGTGTCTATAATCGGTCACTGCGAGACTGTAACCAATTACAACTAAAACAAAATTGACTTGTAACCGGTTACTGCGGGATTGTAACTGGTTACAACAGAAATATAAATGTTTAGTAACTAGTTATTACGAGAATGTAACTAGTTATAGTTGTTGATTTTTCTGTTTTTTATATTTGTTACTTGTACCTCACTTAATGTAAATGTGTTCACCGCCCTCAATAATCACTCTCTCATTCTCTTCCTCTCACCTCTCCATATTGAAAATCACCATTATTGTGGTTGCTTGTACCAACAGTTGGAACCTTTCCTTATAATTAATTAATAAGAGATCAGAATTTTTAGCTAGAATGAGAGTGTGTTTCTTTCTTTTTTTCTTTGGTGGTCTCTAATTCGGTATTAGTAGTCCAACAGACTTGAACTCTAACACGATCCTTCACTATGGTGTAGTTCGTAGAGCTCGGTTTTTCTAAAATTATCTAGTGGTAGCTCATAAGGTTTTTGGCCCAGCAGTTCTCTCACATTGTTTTTGTTTGATTTTGCTGTTGTAACTTTTGGTATTTCTTGTGCCCGCTTACTTAGGCTCTGTTTGGTAAAACTAGCTGGTAGCTGATGACTTGTAGCTGGTACCTGGTAGCTGATAGCCAGTAGCTGGTAGGTGGTAGCTGATAAGTTAATTTGAGTATTTGGTAAATTAGCTGTTATACTAGCTAATAAATACAAAATGACATAAAAGAACATTCTTAATTAAGAAATCGATAGTCTCATTATATTATTGTATTATATAATAAAATTAATTTTTATAAAAATAAAAATACAGAAATTAGCAAACCCATGCACAAATTAAAGATAACATCAAAATATATCGAACAATTATATATAAATTTTTAAATGAACTTATATAATAAAATTTATATATGAAATTAATTTACGATTTTGAATTCAATTATATTAATCTAAAATAATAATCTCTTAATGTTTCACAAATTTAAAAATTAGCAACACTATCTCTAAATTCATTTCAAGGCATGTAATTTTAATATCGTTAAAAAATATTAAATATTGTTTTTTTTGTTATTTGACATGAATATCATTATACAACACAAAAACTGTGTGTGTGTGTGTGTGCGCGTGTGTGCGTGTGTGCGTGTGTGCGTGTGTGTGTGTGTGTGTGTGAAATAAAAAGTCACAAGTTAAAAGCTCAAAAGCTACTTTAAATAGCTTTTGAGAAAAATGCTAAAAACTAAATGATAGTTACCAAACATTTTGTTAATATCAGCTGAAAAACTAAAAGCCAAAAGCTCTTTTTCTGGTGATAAAGTCAAAGAAATTAATAACTCCATTCTTCGTCTCATCCAAAACAGTAATATCTATTCCATGATTAACAACTTGAAAGAAACCCCAAGTCTCAGATGCTTCTCTAATTTTCTCAACAGTTTTTCTTCTTGTTGGATCTAGATGAATAATATCAGCAAGATCAACAGAAGGAACAACAAGTTTGGTGGTGCTACTTGAAGATGAGGCCGGATCTTCATCAATTTCGTGATGGAACATGCGAGGGACTTATGTGATAGAAGCATCAACAAGTCCTTTAACACCATCTTTGTTTCATCAAAAGATTTCAGTTCACTTGCTTTATCATAGTCAAGTTTTGTTGTCACTGAAATTTCACTGGTTTTTGAGATTCCCATTTTTTTCTGTCAAATTTTTTGGTTGTATTTTTTCAAGACTTATCTAAATGTATCTGCAACAAGTGGGAAAGAGACAAAATTGCATTATTTGGGCAGTGGCACATAGTAGACACCAAGTTTGACATATTTGGCAAGGAAAACAAGTTCATAGAATCTTATGGTTAGGATTTTTGCAATGATAACTTAAAACCTATAATCATAACTTGGGGCAGGGTAGTCCCTTAGTTAACCCAAGTATACTAGCTGTTGTTTACGCAAATAATGATGGATTCCTGTAACCATTAAGTCAGGCAGTCAATACGCATCAAGAAGAAAAAGCCGTAAAGTCAAAACCTATGAAGGAGACTTATCAAAAATTGAAACATCCCGCTGACTGTAATCTCAAAATAAACAATTCAGGCAAAAGTTAGGGATAACAAAGTCAAAAAAGAGGTCACGAAAAAATCCTCAACAAACGGAAAAGAATTACAAAAACAAAAAAGATGACTGCCTGTCCAAATAAAACTTCCATTACTTAAACCATCATCAAATGTCAAAGTTATGACTTCAAGCTCTGCTAGGACTTAAACGAAAAGTTAACTGAGCATAGGGTCGAAGAACATCACGAAGATTGGGATGGGTACAAATAAATTTTGAGCCTTTATCCTTTGTTTCTTAAACCGTGAACCAAGCCACGCTACAACCCTTGAAAGTCCTAACTGAAGCATGGTTAGTTCGAAAGCATACTGTCACAACAAAGGTATCCCGACTCCTTAAGGTTTACCACAAATGCTGAGTTGGTATTTCATTCTTTTACAAACGCCACGTTTTTACAAATATCACGCTTGTACATCTCCTGTTTTAATATTTTTCAAAAACTCAAGACAGACGTATGCATTGCATCTCATGAATACATTATTAAACATATTCTGCTACATAATTTCAAATGTTAGCAACAGAAAGAATTTGCACAGGGTACAACTAATGACTGAAAGTTATCCCGACGGACAAGATTACTCCGAGAAGAAATGTCTCCTACGTATACAAGGGGCATGGCACGCTTTGCCCAATCAATCTGGGGCAATCAACTCAAGATTCGAAGAATCTCTCAAATGCCAAACAGTCGATCTGGGGCAATCAAGTCAAAATTCCAAGAAACTCTCAAATGCCTATATCAAGTGAGTTTCCAACTATTTCCCGATCAATTTGGGATAATCAGGTCGAATTTCAAAATATCTCAGAAGCATCAACAATCAGGGGCATGCACCCAAGTGGTGCCGAAGCTACCGCCCGATCAGTCAGGCGCATCATACTAAGTACTAGGGGCATGTCACCCAGAGTACACATCTCACAAGGTCCTCGCAAGGCGAATCTTTCCAAAAAGTCCTTACTAGCAGGGGCAAATCTATGCAAGTCCAGTTTGACATCTTGATCAATGCTCAGTGGTGTGTCTTAATCAAAGTAAATCCAGGAATGGTAGTTACTATAATACTGGGGGCAACTTTCAAGACACCCATGTCTCCCCCACAGAGCTGGGTTCACAAGATCATATCCCCACAGAGCAATCATTAAGAAGATATCTTCAAATGCTCTCGTCCCGACAAAGACTTGGCTCCCCAACATAGTTTACACCTTCAACACTACCGGTTCTCCAACACTTTGTTCTTCTCTAACATGGTTTACTAATATCTTTTATCCTCAGTCAGGGTACATCAAATTACTATTCATCCCCAAGCAGAAATCATAAATCTCCAGCTTAGCATCTTCAAGACAAGATCAAACAATAAATTCACAAAGACATATTTATTTTCTCAAACAAGACAACATAAAACATATTCATATTCATACATTGCATACATTACCTCATAATAATTCATACATAACATGCAAGTTTCTCATTTATTTTGAGAGACTCGTCACATAATGCATGCACCATAATATTGCTTAAAAAACTGACAATATTTGACAGGAACATCACGGAGATTCGAATCTTATTCAAAGCAACGCCTAGCGCATGTCATTCCAGACATCTGAGGATGCAATTAAGATTGGTCTAACGCACGACTTATTTTTCAACCTAACGCACGGTTTTCCAGACATCTGAGGATGCGATTGAGATTAGTCTAACGCACGACTTATTCTTCAACCTAATGCACGGTTTTCCAGACATCTGAGGATGCAATTGAGATTAGTCTAACACATGACTTATTCTTCAACCTAACGCACAGTTTTCCAGACATCTGAGGATGCAATTAAGATTAGTCTAACGCACGACTTATTCTTCAACCTAACGCACGGTTTTCCAGACATCTGAGGATGCAATTAAGATTAGTCTAACGCACGACTTATTCGTCAACCTAACGCACGATTTTCCAGACATCTGAGGATGCAATTGAGATTAGTCTAAAGCACGACTTATTCTTCGACCTAACGCACGGTCTTCCAGACATCTGAGGATGCAATTGAGATTAGTCTAACGCATGACTTATTCTTCAACCTAACGCACGGTTTTCCAGACATCTGAGGATGCAATTAAGATTAGTCTAACGCACGACTTATTCTTCAACCTAACGCACGGTTTTCCAGACATCTGAGGATGCAATTAAGATTAGTCTATGTTGAAAGTATTTGTGGGTAAATATTTTCGGTAATATATCGTATCCACAGGGATTGGTTAATATCACTGCCGTTCTATAGTTAATTATTTTGAGTCAGAAAAAGTAATTGGATTTGTTTTATGATTATGATACTATCAAATTTAAACAATAATTTAAATGCAAATAATGAACGTTTGTTAACGATTAAGGAAGTATGTTGAGCTTTAGGGTTCATCAACCTATTCCTATACAACTTATCAATTAATTCACAATTGAACAATCTTTTGAATTACTATCTTCACTTATCCTCAAATATGATTCCATGTCTGCAAATCAAATTAGATAGACTTTTACCGGTATGAGATTCGATCTCTCCAAATATCAATATCGATAATAGTAATTAAAAATGATAATTATGAAAACCCAATCACAATTCCATCTCTGCAAATTGGGATTGAATCAATATAGTAACCTAGGGCAAAAGTTAAAATCCTTTCTTTCAATCAAAGATTCAACAATGGTGTAAAGTAAAAACAAGGTTTCTTATTGATAATAAATTCAAACAATTGTTCATAGGAAATAATTAATGGCATTGTATATTCATAGGTTAACCACTACCTTAAACTCAACAAGAGGAATTTAGCTCTCCATAGACATGAAGAACACACAAGAATTAATGGAGGGATTCATCTTCAGCAATGGAATGTCTTCGATTGGTAAAGAATTGGCCTTCAATTGTTGTTCTTGACTGCAAACTCAGAATGCTCTCCTAATTTCGCTCACAAAGGATCTCCTTTTCACTTGGTAGCTAGGGCTTCTATTTATAAGTTTTGGGCTTTTAACGCCGAGGCCGCGGCGCGGTAACGGAGGTGCGCGGCGCGATCAGAAACAGAGACTTTGGCGCGGCGCTGGCTAGAACTCCCGCGGCGCGCCCTTGTCAAACTTCATCTTCTTGCTTTGCCTTTGAGACTTCCAGCTTCCTTTCCTCTTCATGTTTTCCTAAAGCTCCAGTTCAGCTCTAAACCTGCATCAATAATACCCACAAGTGATTCGATTTGCTTTACACATGAACTGAACCTTTTCAGTTCAATTCTCACTAAAAATCTATGGATCTATCACAATTTGCATTAGTTTAGAGAAGAAATCACTTATATTAACAAATGAATTTACCATTAATTTACTCCTAACAAACTCTCCCCAACTTAGAGCTTTGTTTGTCCCTAAACAAAATTACTTACCTCCAACAAAACATACCAACAGTCATGCAACAAGTTTTTCAAAAAGGTTTATTCAAGTGGTTCAATTTAGCAACCAAGTCAAAATACTCCTCCTCTTCCTGCAAACTCAGAACATACACATGAAACAAATTTTGAAAGCAAATTACCTCCAGAAGTTCAAAACACTACACAATTGTAATTGAATCAGCACTAATCACTCTCATCAAAAAGTATGATGAATAAAAGAGGGGTTAAACACTCATCCAATCAATTAAATCAACAAAGATCCATATCATACGTTCACCAAATTGTTAGCATCAAGTCTTGTGGAATCTGAGAATCAGAAGGTCTTTCTAGGGTTGTAATGTGGTTTAGATTCAAAGAAAAGAAGATAATCAAGGGTTGTTCCTAATCTAGGGAAACATCCAAATCATAACTCGTTCCTTCTTCTCTATACTTTAGCTTTCTCACCCGTTCATCTTTTTTCATTCGTAGCTCAGTGTTTCTTTTTCTTTGCCCTTTTTTTTTCCAACAACTATTTAGATTCAAACGTTGTTCTTTTTTCAAAAAAATTTCAAGCTACGAATTTCTTTTGTCCTTCACAGATTACCACCTGTACTTACTCTTCTTTTGATTGTGACTCTCCCCAACTTGGAGATCAACCTGTATCTAGATTATATGAATGCTCCCCTACTTTCTAAAAAGGTCAAAGAGAAAACACATCACCAAATTTTATGGTTGATGGTCCAAAACAAAACTTTTTATTGAGATCAAAACTCACCAGGTATTTTCCTTGGTGCATATTATGATGCTTATCTTGACCTCAGGCTCAAAGAATGGTTGGCAAAAAGATCACACTCTCACAGAAGAAAATAAGTTTTACGTTAGAATAGGCTAAAAGAACTCTCAGATTCAAATAAGTGCCTAAATCACTTTCACAGATTTCCACAAACGATGCAACAACCGGTTTAGCATGGTACAAACAAGTCGAAACAATTGATGGTCTCCTGCATATAGTTAACAATGGAAGGCTTTCCTCACAATGGTTAAGGCTAAACCGATCCAACAAAAATAGTGTACCATAAAGAACTTCTGCCAAGTATTTACTAATAACCTATGTTTCATGCACACACTAGGAGTTTGAGTTTGAAAATTCATACCTGACTTGTTACTTATTGAAAAAGAAAGTGAAAACTTAATTTTTTTTTTCAAAAAATTTCACTCACTACCACTTTCATGCATGTTGCTCCATTGTTGGTACTTTGCTTGAGATTTTCATTATGTTGTGGAACTACTCATTCTAAACTCGGGACAAATAACAAACTAAGATAAACCTGAAAATTAAAAAATGCAAAAGAGTAAATCCATCCCCAAACTTGAACTAAACATTAACCTCAATGTTTCAGAACAAGCCCGAGAGGATTGACTCACAAAGGGTATTGCCATATAAATTGCTTCTTCCTAGCTTTCACCAGAAAGGTCCCTTTATTATTTCCTGAAATAAAAATAAACAAAACAAAATAAAACATTAGTAGTGTGGGTTACCTCCCACGAAGTGCCTCGTTTAACGTCACATAGCTTGACGGTTCATGGTTGAATCATCAACCATTGTCTCTTTTCCTTGGTACTTTTCTTACCAATGTGAAACCCCAAAAGTATTTAAAGTTTGCATGTTTGGTTTCTTCATCCTTAATTCTTATCACTTCAACTCGCAATCTCTCTCCCTTCATTTGTTTTTTCCTCTCCTCAAGAGAGATAACCTCCTTATCCGTTAATTTCTTCGTCGGTGAGAACCTATCCTTGATGAATTTGACAAATTTTGGCTTTAACTTTAAACCTTCTAAAGATGGGATGGTGATTTGCAAACGGCTAAACATTTCCATTGGCCGAAAGTAATGACTCTCATTCCCTTCTTTATTAGGAACCTGTAGAGGAAGTAATTCCAATGAGAGTTTATGCTCCTTTGCATTACTACCCTTCTTCAACTCTAAGCCCACCATATTCTCTTTTGAAAAAGTTTCAACTTTTGAAGTTTCTAACTCATTCACGACTTCTTTGATTATATCCTCCTTTTTTGTTCCTTCAACAAACACATCATCTCCTTTTTTAGGAGGTCTTGGATAAGGTAGCTTCATTGAAAGCTCATACTCAACTTCTATATTTTTCTTGATGTTTACATATTCTATATTATCCTTTTCAACAACATCTTCCTTGTCATCAATTTCCTCCTCCACTCTCTTCTTTCCAACATCCTTGTTTTCAACTTCCTCATCAACCACTTTTACACTCCTTATAGAAGTAGCATTGCAGGTTTCTACACAAGTCATAGGGTTTTGAAAAGTTGAGGCCTGACCTACGTTTTGCTCGGTGAAGAATTTTGTAAGTTGAACATCTTGCGTTTCCCGGTTTTGTTGAATGGCTAAAGAGAATTGCATGAATTGATTCATGGTTTCCTCTAACTCAGTGGGTCCTCTTTGATAACCTTGACTATAGTGTGAAAGCCCTTGTTGTTGGTATTCATGGTTAGCCATCTGATACTCCATCGCATCTTCCGGTATGCCCCATTCGATATCATGAAACTCACTAACCTGAGGTGTGAACTGTGACACACTTTGAAAGAGATACTCCATTTGTTGAAAAAGGATCTCATTTTGAGCATGAATCGCGTCATTTGTATTTGGGTCAAACATTCTGACAAACAAACATCTACAAAACTAGCAAACAAGTGAAATAACAAGATAAAAAAAAAATTATAAAAAAAATCTAAATTAAAAGACTATTGTAATAACAAAATCTAAAATAAAGTAATTAACTAAAAATCTAAAATAAAGGAGCTAAACAAACAAAAAAAAATATTTAAAATAGAGTAACTAACTGAAAATCTAAAATTAAGTAGCTAAACAAAAATTCTAAAATTAAGCAACTAAACAAGAAAAAAAATCTAAAAGTAAGTACTAAACAAAAAAATCTAAAATTAAGGACTAAACAAAAATTCTAAAATTAAGTAAATAACTAAAAAAATCTAAAATTAAGTAAATAACTAAAAATAGTAATGTATGTTCTTCTCCAAGCGGTCCTCTCGATCTCGGGATCAAAAAGAAGTTGATCGCTAGAAACTTTGCTGCGCATACACGAACTTCTGCAAAAACTAGCAAACACGTGAAACAACCAGAAAAATAAAAATAATTCGAAATAAAAACTATTGCAATGCGAGCAATATTGACACCAATCCCCGGCAACGGCGCCAATTTGTTGAAAGTATTTGTGGGTAAATATTTTCGGTAATATATCGTATCCACAGGGATTGGTTAATATCACTGCCGTTCTATAGTTAATTATTTTGAGTCAGAAAAAGTAATTGGATTTGTTTTATGATTATGATACTATCAAATTTAAACAATAATTTAAATGCAAATAATGAACGTTTGTTAACGATTAAGGAAGTATGTTGAGCTTTAGGGTTCATCAACCTATTCCTATACAACTTATCAATTAATTCACAATTGAACAATCTTTTGAATTACTATCTTCACTTATCCTCAAATATGATTCCATGTCTGCAAATCAAATTAGATAGACTTTTACCGGTATGAGATTCGATCTCTCCAAATATCAATATCGATAATAGTAATTAAAAACGATAATTATGAAAACCCAATCACAATTCCATCTCTGCAAATTGGGATTGAATCAATATAGTAACCTAGGGCAAAAGTTAAAATCCTTTCTTTCGATCAAAGATTCAACAATGGTGTAAAGTAAAAATAAGGTTTCTTATTGATAATAAATTCAAACAATTGTTCATAGGAAATAATTAATGGCATTGTATATTCATAGGTTAACTACTACCTTAAACTCAACAAGAGGAATTTAGCTCTCCATAGACATGAAGAACACACAAGAATTAATGGAGGGATTCATCTTCAGCAATGGAATGTCTTCGATTGGTAAAGAATTGGCCTTCAATTGTTGTTCTTGACTGCAAACTCAGAATGCTCTCCTAATTTCGCACATAAAGGATCTCCTTTTCACTTGGAAGCTAGGGCTTGTATTTATAAGTTTTGGGCTTTTAACGCCGAGGCCGCGGCGCGGTAACGAAGGTGCGCGGCGCGATCAGAAACAGAGACTTTGGCGCGGCGCTGGCTAGAACTCCCGCGGCGCGCCCTTGTCAAACTTCATCTTTTTGCTTTGCCTTTGAGACTTCCAGCTTCCTTTCCTCTTCATGTTTTCCTAAAGCTCCAGTTCAGCTCTAAACCTGCATCAATAATACCCACAAGTGATTCGATTTGCTTTACACATGAACTGAACCTTTTCAGTTCAATTCTCACTAAAAACCTATGGATCTATCACAATTTGCATTAGTTTAGAGAAGAAATCACTTATATTAACACATGAATTTACCATTAATTCACTCCTAACAGTCTAACGCACGACTTATTCGTCAACCTAACGCACGATTTTCCAGACATCTGAGGATTCAATTAAGATTAGTCTAACGCATAACTTATTCTTCGACCTAACGCACGATCTTCCAGACATCTAAGAATGCAAATTGGATTTGATCTAACGTACGACATATCTTCCAGCCTAACGTATGGTTTTCCAGACATCATCTGCCGATGCAAACTAGACTCAGTCAAACACATAAATGATCTAACATACGACGTATTCTGGTTCTCAAACACCTGGATGGCATCTTCAAGCCCATCTCCGACAAAAGTCCCTACTTCAGCTAGGGCAAATTTCTTGGTATTCTAGTGTTCAATCATCTTCCACCTTCAGATACCGACTGGCACATAAACCACTCTACATCTTCAGGTTTAAGATAATTGAACAGGGGCAGCTGTCATACCCCAAAATTTGCCCATACTATTTCTCCTATTCAAAAGTCAAAACAAGATACAAAGCTCCAAGATATACTCTCCTAAGCAAAGATCAGAGAATTAGGGTTTTTATAGTTCTGAAGGAAAATCAATGAATCAATAGCTCCAAGGCATTCCATATGGTCTATGATGTCTCACATTACCTCTATGACAAGTCTTAAGTCTCAGCTCAAAGGATTGGTCACTCAATTGTTCAGAAGGTCAACAGTCGACTAGATTGACCTAAAAGTCAACTGTGGTCAAAATACAGTCGAAACTCCTGATTTTTTGTCAACATACTTCCATTGAAGTATCCTTCACCATTTGATCAAGAATTGATCATGGTTCATCAAGGAAAGATAAAAAATCAACAGTTCAAAAAGTTTCTAAATTAGGGTTTGTATAGGAGAAAGTCAACTGAACTTTGACTAGCCATAACTCTCACATGGATCATCATAAATTTTCCATCCAAAGCTTATTTTGAAGGAAATTTGATTCTCTACAACTTTGTCTCTCATATGCCAAGTCTAAAAATGCTTCATTTAAGAGATATGGACCAAAACATCATAGGTCCTTTTCAAAAGTCAACAAAAAGTTACTTTTTTCAAAAGGACATATAAGGAGCATGAAAAATAATTTTGATATAAGACCAAAAGCATTGGTTAGAGGACTCTCTAAGGTTTCCAAAAAGTCTACAAGCTTGAAAAAATGTTGAGATATGAAGAAATGGCATGATGCACAAGTTCACCTATTTTCAAGGGTGTACAAAAGGAGAAAAACCCAAAAACTCAAAATATTTTCAAATGGGCTTGCATTCTTTTTGTTCTAACCTTATTCTAAGCCCATCCACGTGCTAGAACCAAGGGCATTTTATTTTTACTATTTTATTAATTATTTTATGGTTTTAATTCATTTAAATCATGATGTAATTATATAAAATATAAAAATAAAGCAAGATTTGATTTTTGCTTTAATTTTAAGTCAAGAATTGAATCAAATCTCACCCACCAATCAGCCAATTTCGTTCATGATGCTTGAAGCCCAAGAAAATCCAATTTTAGAAAGATTTAAGAGCATATTTTCAATCAAATTTCTTAAATGAGCAATCAAAGATTTAAGAGGATTTGTTCTTATTTTGTTAACCTAAGCTCACCACATATATATACTCAGTAATCCCAGACCCCTTGGACAGGAATTTTTTGCAGCATAAGAAGCCAAAACCGAGTGAAAAATAAAGGAAAACTTCAAATTCGATCTCCAAGTTGCAGGCCTATTCAGGAGTTCTCTTTGATCCTAATACATTCCAAGAACTCCATTGAACGATTTCAGATCAGTACCAGGCTTCCTCGCATCAAGAACACACTCCTATAAGCACACGGTTTGCGTTTTTTTTCAAAGCTTCGATTACATTGAATCATGCATCCTTTTAATAATCTAAATGCTTAAATGTGTTTGTTGTGGTGTGTTAATCGTTTCTGGAAGGTTAATTATGTTTTGGTGCTTGTTTGAACCGGATGCCATAACTAGTTTTTTGAAGTTTTGTTTTGGGGCTTTTTGATACAGGTACTGGTTGACCAAATTAAGGTCATAGTAAGATTCGTGAGAGTCATACGAACTCAATGGTACTCTCGTGAAATATTTCTTTGCCCTCTAGGTCCTGTTAGCTATTTTTGCAGGTATAAAAGGCATAAGGTTTTACAGCGTACCTGTAACAAGCGCTGTAAAAAGCCTTCTTCAGAAATCCCAAGGAAGAAGACAATACGTGTCTCCTCCTGACTGGCCAGGCTCGCGCGCGTTTTTTAAATTGGGACGGCCAAATCAAGTGGATCAAGACGCACGCGCTATGGTGATCCCTCATCATCGCAGCCTTCCATCTGATCATCCATTCAATCCAATGCACAGAATGCACAGGTGCACCAAAGACCACCATGCATGCGCCACACAGGATCGACCGGCTAAGTTTCTAATTTTTTTTTTTACTTTTAATTGCATAATTCCTTTTTTATATATATATATATATATATATATATATATATATATATATATATATATATATATATATATATATATATATATATATATATATATATATATTTGTTTTGTTATTTGTTTTTTTTACTAATACCTATTTATTTTCTGAAAACCTTTTTATATATAATAATAACATTTTATTTTATTCAATTTATTTCTTTTAACATATTTATTTTATTTCTAATAATTAATATATTTATTATTTATCTATTTTCTTTTATTTATTTATTTATTTATTTATTTAATTATATTTATTAATATATGTTATTTATTTAAATATTTTCAATAGTTCATATATGCTTTCTTTTAATTCCAAAAATTCATAAAAAATGTTTTGTGCCTGATTTTATTTTTTTATCCGATTTAATTAATTAGGTTGCGAAACCAATAATTAATTAAATCGATTGTGTTGCTTAATCCAATTTACGCCCGAATCAGGGTTTATGAGAATATGCCCTACACTGAAAATATTTCTTTTCTGTGCTTTTTTTTAGGGTTGACTTTTCAAATGCCTTCCGGTTACGCGCCTGATCAAGATCCGAAGCTAAGTATTCAATTTAATTATTATTTTAAAATCTATTTTGTTTCCTTTTAATTAGGGTTTGCCTTTAAATAAAGTCTTGCCTACATTCACTTTCTTCCTTCTTTTTTTTTGCCTTTGCCTTTGCCAAATATTTTCAGGGTCAACCCCCGACTACCAACCCTATCAGATCAAATTAAAAAGCTAAGTCTTTTTCATATTTATTTTATTTACTTTCTTTTTGCTTTATTTATTTACTTAACTAGGGTTAACCCTAATTGTCAATGAATCGATAATGCACTCACCCCTTCGTATTTTTTTTCTTTTGTCAATTTTTCAGGGTTTGCCAACCGCCAAAGCTCGAATAGTCGGTAACCCTAGAACTCTGACCTCTTTTATTTTTATGCCTAATTATTACTTATGCCAAACCGCTGGTTTCTTATTCCCCTCCCCCATTATTATGTATTTGTTCCTGGCTTGTATTGGTTGGCCTTTTAAAGGCACTTAAACTGTATAATATTAATTGTTGTGGTTAGTAATTTAGGGAGTGCAACTATGAACTAAATTAGAGTCACTTAATTACAAGATAACATATTTTGAATTGAATCACGTGATTGTTGCACCCACGCACACTTTTGGTAACCCCTCTTGTCGCCTGTTGCCTTTGTTGCCTTGTGTTTTTTGCAGAATAGCCATGTCCCTCGAATACGAGGATACCTCAGCCATGTTGCCTCGATTAAGATCATGGGTCCCTAATGATGCTGCCTTCGATACACTAACATGATCTCGTCCCTCGGAAGTTGCCTACGAAAGGCTGAGGTGTCCTCTGGCTGCCTACGAAAGGCTATTCTGATCCTTCCCTTAGACTACCTGCCTCTCTATGGCATGGGACAATCTTATGGCGAACGAATTCTCGATGACCCCTCAACCTCCAAATGAAAGGCTTCCTGCCCTCTTATGGCATGGATAGACCCTTTCACCCTGAAAGGCTAAAAGAACTGATTTTCTACATTATTAAGGTAATTGCCCTTAATTGCCTTGCTCTGGCTAAAACATTTTCATATTCTTTCTCATAAACCTTCAAAATGGCTACGCTCATTTACGAGCTAAAGTCCATATTCACTTCTTCTACATTTCTGAAATCAAAAGAGCAAAGCAATTAAGAGCCCGTGGAAAACCATGGATGCAAAGGGTGCCTTACACCTCCCCTTTGCATAAATTACCCCCCGAACTCAGCTTTTATTTAAAAGGTTTTTCCTGTTCTTTTAGTCTTTCTGAATATTTGGATAAAATAAAAGTCGGTGGCGACTCTTGCTTACCGCGACATTTCGATAAAAAAGTCAGTTCACCGTATTACATGATCATTTAATGCATCAATAGGATTTGTAGGTAAATGAGAGATAAATTAGTGGATGGATGCATGTAGGTTAAAAAGTTTACAGGGTTTGACAATTCCATCACTACAACAAATAACGCTTTTCATAACGAAACCTTCACGTCATCTAGAAAAAAATGAGAATTTATTCTAAGGTGTGCCATATATATATATATATATATATATATATATATATATATATATATATATATATATATATATATATATATATATATATATATATATATATATATATAACTCGTTGCCTCGGTTCTTATAAACACCGATGTGATATACCATTCAGGACATGCTTCGAGTCTTAGCTAATGCACTTTATGTTTTTATTTGTTAACAAGTATAAAGTAAATGATTTAACCTTTCGATTTCTTTGATAAATAGAGGAATAAGATAATCAAATTTTACTATAAAACACTCACTGAATAGATTTTACCCTAATATTATCTTATTTGTAGCTGTCCCACCGTTGAATGCATCATTTTTTGAGGATGAATTGCAAAACAGAATAAAATGTTCTTCTACCTTGAACATAATATTTTTTCATCTTTTGCAATCCATCTCAAACAATGGTGTTGTTGTTGTTTAAGGTTTTGAACAACTATGATTTATTCCTAAAAGTCTTTACTAATGGATTACAAGTGCTAAAAAAATATTTTCCAATTTTTGGAACAAACACCTGATTAGAAGTTGGATGCATTACAAGTATGCAAATTATATACGCTAGTGAAAGTCGTGATAATCATAGCATCAACAATCAATCTTGGTGAAGGCATGTTTGACATTCAAACAGATCTCTACCACCTTGTATGGGACCTAGATATGCTGCATTTTTGATATTCTAGGTAAACAATCTTGATATTCTGCGAAGATTTGTTCCATACAATATATTTTTGATATTCTGGGTAAGTGTCGCTACCGCGAAAATTAACAGAGTCGCCACTAACATATTTATCCTGAAAAGGAAGGGAATGCCAGCAAACCACAAAACAAAACAACGGTCTCACGACCAGAGAAAAAGGGTAAGGGAGTCGGTTACGCGAGGGGAAGGTGCTAGCACCCCTCGCGCCCATCGTACTCGATGGTATCCATGCCTGTGTCTAAATCTATGGGTGTGTAACATCTACGCTAATCTGGACTAAAATGAATGCATAATGTAGGGAAAAGAAAGGATTATGCTCGCACGGGCCCTACCCCGCTGCCTACGTATCTGTTTTGCAGAATCAGAGCTACCGTAGCTCGGCTAACTAATTTCTGTTTGTTTTGTGTTTTTTAGGTGAACAAGTTACATTCACACTCCGCTGCTCGACCTTTGGAGACTTATGCTGGGAATGGAGCGGAAATAACAAGCTCTTAAGAAAAGAAAATCAAAGAGTGTGGTTTGTGTTTTAAAGAATGCATGAGGAAAACCTAACCTAAGGGGGAAAGCTTGCTACCTAATGTTATCATACAAAGGGTACAAGTCTAAGCTAAACTAGCAACCTACGAGAAAAAAGGGGAAGCACGCAATAATATCACACAAACGAGCATCCGCTCGTGAAGCAAACAAACCAACGGTACTGACCGAATGGTAGAAAAGCGGTCCCGCCATAGCCAAGGGGAGCAGCTCAACCCAAGTCAACCAAGCATTAGACCTCGCGAAAATGATCAGGCCATAGACAAGAGGGCGGACCCCTCTCAGCAACCAAGCCGTCACGGATCGTAAAGGAAAACGGTGTGTGCGTACACCGAGCATCAACGTCGAGCGACGCGAGCTATAGGAAATGCGGGGGTCCGGCTGCATGAACCCTTTTCCTGACATACTCGATAACAAGATCTTGTGCAGGTTCAGAAGCGAGCAACGCGTAGCGTGCGCTTACTGAACAGACTCGATGAGACTAGACGGGGGTTGATTGCTAACCCTTTCCGCATGCCTTCCATGAGGACTTAACGGAGTGCCATATAGGACTTATTACACCGTGACTCCCTGCCGCAAAGTACAAATATAAACACACCAACAAAAACAGAGCCTCTTTCGAGGGCTTGGCCAGATGTATGTCTAAGTCCTACTTCTCATGTTATAGGATGATGCGAGAAAGCGATAAAGTGCGAGAGAAATAAAATGAAACGGGAGACAATACCGAACGGATAGCAAATCCGCGATGAGCTAGCAAGCGTAAGCAGAGAAGTCCAAAATACTTCGCGTAAGCTAGCATCAAGCAAAGTAAGTCAGAAAGCGTCGTCGTGAAAATAAATCACAAGCGACATGTGGCACGCGTCGAGCATAACCACATAAGCAACCTGCAAGAGAACACAAGCCAGACAATGCAGAAATATACATCTCAATGAATGAGAGATCAGGTGACTGGCATCGGAAATAGGTTCGTGTCCCACAAATAAAGTGGAACACGACGCAAATCAATCGCACCGGAAGCGAATTCGTGTCCCACAAGTAAAGTGGAACACGTAGCAGGTCGAATCGCAATTGAAGGCTCTCTCGAAATACCTCGCACATCTCAACAACCAAATCAATAATAACAAGGAAGCATGCACCGACCATAGAAAATAAGAGAAATTAAATTCTAAGTAAATCCTAAACAAAAGTCTAACAAGATTAAATTGTTTTTAACGGCATTTTCTCAAAGAATTAGAACTAAACTATGTAGCAAAACAATTAAATTCTAACAAGGAAATATTACATGTTTTTGATTATTTTTATCATCTAAAACAAATATAGAAAACAAAAATCTAATTCTAACTAGAAAAGAATACATGTTTTTATTTATTATCGATTTTATCATGCAAAAACTAACAACAAAATATTCAGTTAATTTCTAAAATCTAACAAAACAATATCAACATTAAATCCTAAATCTAACAAAGTTTATTATGATTTTTATGTCATTTTATTATGCTAAAAATAATGGAAAGCAAACTATTAAAAGAAAACTATGTAACATGAAATATTATGCATACAAGGGGGTGAAGGTCTGAAATCAGGAGTGTTGTATAACAACTCTGGGCGCAGGGCCCAATCAGAGGCCCAGGAAGGGTTTTTTTGTATATTCTTAACTTTCTATGTCAAAAAATTGGTGGCAATGGGCTCATGAGGGGGTGCAGATAGTAATTTCGTGGGAACAAAGCCCAAGCCAAATGATCCATGGATTCAGATTTTCATTTGACAATTATCCAGATTTTTATATCATTTAATCACAATTAATCAGTCAGATTTTCAATTAATTCTCCACTAATCACAATTATATTCATTTAATTTCAATTAAGAGAAAAAGATTTAATACAAAGGGATTAGGGTTACGTGAACATTGGAATTTCATCCTTCTTCTTCACGTGAGCGGCGAACGGCGGCGATGGCAAGCTCCTCCGACGAACTCAAGGTCTTCGACCACCGTATGCGTGCGCTCAATTCCATCTCGCTCTTCTTCTTTTGCTTCTGTTTTTTGTAAACTTCTTCTTCTACTTTCTTGTTCTATGATTCTCGTATGATACTGTGAGTTTATGGTGCGAGATCGGAACGAGCGTCGCTGTTGTACGCGAATGATGAGGAACCAAGTTCTGATGCTCGCAACATGGTTGTTTTGTCACAGATGAAGGAACGGAGATGAAATTGCTAAAGACATGGTGCGCTCCTCTTGACGCAAAGAAGTCACGATCCGATTGCGTAGATTGACACTGAAGGACGCAGAAGCAAAGAAGTGTTGTTGCTGATTGTTGTGTTGCAGGTTGATGACGAAGGTGAAGTTCAGATCGGTGATGATATTGCAATGGTGCGGTGAAGAACAAGGTCTGTTAGAACTTGCGAAGATGATATTGACGAAACGCGTTGAAGTTCACAATTGAAGAGTATTCTTGGAGATTGATTGAAGATGATGAACGTGAAATTCAAGAAGATTCTGGTGATTGAATGATTTGATGACTGAAGATTTCTGTTATAGGTTTTTGTTTGCTGAGTTTTGATGATGATTAGTGGATGAAGATGATGAATGAATCATGAGAGGGAAGAGTGAATTCTGAAGTTTTTGAGAAGATGATGTTGAGCTATCAGTGAATTGGTGAATGAAGAAGATGGATCCGAGACCAGGTTTTCTGTGATTGAAGGTTGAATCTGCGCCAAGCTAGATTATTGATGATGATGAAGATTGAAAACGTGTCGAAGATCCCGAGGAAGAAGCTTTGTGGAATTGAATATGGAGAAGAGTGTTTGAAGATTGCAGAAGAATGAAGATCAGATCAAGACTCCAGAAAAGTTTGTTACCTCTCTCTCAATTATGTTATTGTGAGTTTTTGTTTTTCCTTTTTCTTTGCTGATTTTTTGTTGTGAAGTTTCTCCTTCATCTCTCCCTCCGCTTTTTATTTTTGTTATTGATTTCTGTTGTGTTGAACCGGCCTTTGGCGAACCGTCTCGGTTTGGTTTATTGAGTGTGTTAATTATGCAGGTATGTTGTCAAGAAATTGGTGCGGTTTGGCGGCTGGGAATGAATTAGAAAATTAGGGACCTCTTTATGACTTTCTGCTATTGTAATTTGTAAGGAAGCTCAAACATGTTTGAATGTACAACTTTGTAATGAACAATGATTTCGATTTCTTGGAGGATTTTGTGTAATCTGGACATTTGAGTGTTGAAATGAAAAGTTATATTTGAAATGGATATGGTTTTGAACAAGTCTTGAATAATTTTTGAATGAATTATGGATGAATTTTGTGATGAATGTAAATGATGAATTTTTTATCTTTTATATTGCATACCAACCAAACCAAATCGAACTAATCTTTCGTCTCACCACACTTTAAAACACTTCGATCCAATATTTGAATTATAACGAACCCAAAACTTCACTTGAATGATCTTCACTTCAACGATATCATAACTCAATCAATGAACCAAATTACTTGCATTAAAAGCGACAAACAACAACTTTGATTGCCGTTTCACTTCTTTATGCCATAATTCGCATTCGAACTCCAATCCAACATAACAATAACTCCTTAAGGAATCCTTGAAGAAGATAGTAATTGAAGCACATAAGAACACCTTGACATGAAACCCAATGAATCTCAGTGAATTAACGATTGCATGCACCACGTATAAGAAACTCTTTGTTATTTTTCCTTGATTTTAAGCGACGAAATAAACGTCTCTCATAACTTATAGCACAGAGAAAGAGGGCAAATTTTGGGGTGCAACAGTAAGCAATGTAACGATTTTTATAAAAAAATTCTAACCCCTCAGTTTTGTTTTAAAACCGAGGGGTTAGAGTAAAATAATATTTTTTCCAAAAAGGGTTACATTGTTTACCTAGAATATTAAAAATACATTGTATGCAACAAATATTGTATGCGATTTGCTCATGCTGTAATTTTAATATTTTGGTAAACAATCTGATATTCTGCGAAGATTTGTTTCATACAGTGTATTTTTAATATTCTGGGTAAACAATGTAATCATTTTTGGAAAAAATTATTTTACTCTAACCCCTCAGTTGTTTTAAAAACCGAGATGATAGTTAATTGTTTCTTTCACTATTTTCATTCAAAGGCCTTAAACAAATCTTTGTCGACCATATAAAGGTTATCAATGCTCAAGAATCCATCATTAGTGATCCGCGTGAAACCTAAGGGACGTTCATTATATAAGTTCTCTTACGATATTGGAAATCTAAATGAAACACATAAAGCGCTTGAAACATAAGGAAACTTGGAAATGTTCTCTTCGATGGATTGCAAGAGCATAAAATCAATTGGGTTCAAGGTTTATTCAATTAAATATTTATTTATACCGAAAATATTTTTCATTATTGATATTAATTATCTTACCCGTTTACTTTTGAGAAAAGAGGTTCCCAGTATTTGATCTTGCCCAAAATATCAAGGAATTGAAGATCCAACATATGATCTTCATGGATAATTAATGTAATATTCTTTGTAAACACTGTAACGAGTTTTACTAAAAAAACTAATGACCCCTCAGTTTTATGATAAACCGAGATTAAAAGGATGCTAGTTTTTGTAAATAATAAAAGTGCATAAATTGGGGTTCGAACCCATGGCATAATAAACCTTTACCTCAATGTTTTAAAAACCGAGGTGTTAAGTCATTACTTTTCATGATGCTCTTTGTTACCTCGATTCTTTTGCCGAGGTAAAATGCATTTCGTGTCCGACGTTAGAAGCGCTTTTTGTAGTAGTGCGTGTTGTGCTCGAGTTTCCATTTGAAGTGAATGAGGTGAAGGAGGGAAAGTGGGTGGGTGAATAGGTGGAGAGGAGATGATCGATGTTGTTTGTGTAGATGAGGTCTTTGTTTGAGAGGGAGAAGTTGTTTGAGTCGTAGGAATAGGTTTTTTGGCTGAGGGGGTTGTAGAGAGGGCGAGGTTGTTTGGTTTGTGGTTTAAGAGAGAGGAGTATGTTGGGTTGTTGGTGATGGTGGTTGGGTGACTGTTATGTTGCGACCGGAAGTTGATGGAGGTGGGGTGTATACTTGTGAGGTCAGAAGTGGGATTATGTTGTCATATAAGATCTTAAAGTCAATCGTTGTAGGAGCATTAATGGTGGAAAAGGGAAACATATTTTCCTAAAAAATAATATGCCGAGAGATAATTGTTAGAACAAGATTTGTTCTTATCAATTATCTTAGTTTTGATGATAACAATAATATGAATTTTGCTTAAGATAATATGGTACTCTAATCCAATGCAATTTCCCTTTCAGGAAATATATAAAGAGTACGCATAATTCAGCGCTCAGAAGTTGTGTCTCAAATGGTTCAGCATGCAACATCAGAACATGGTCTGGCAAGACATCAGAAGATGGTCGAAGCAGAATCAGAACATGGGTCTATGGAAGCATCAGAAGAACATGAGATCAGAAGCACTGAAGATCAGAAGATGGTATCACGCTCAGAAGCACTTCAAGATCAGAAGATCAGAAGATGCTATGCACCAAGCTGTTTGACTCTGATGATATTCAAACGTCGTATTCACAAACATCAGATCAGAAGGAAGTACACGTGGCAGACTACGCTGACTGACAAAAGGAACGTTAAAGCTACTAAAGGCTACGTCAGTAGACACAGCGTGAACAAGGCTCGAGGTAGTTGACAAAAGCGTATAACATTAAATGCAAAGCTGTACGGAACACGCAAAGCATTAAATGCATTCAACGGTCATCTTCTCAACGCCTATAAATATGAAGTTCTGATGAGAAGCAAGGTTAACGAAGCTGAACAAAGACAATTCAAATTAACTTGCTGAAACGCTGTTCAAATCTAAACTCAGAATCTTCATCTTCATCAACTCACTACATTGCTGTTGTAATATCTTAGTGAGATTAAGCTTAAACTGTAAGAGAAATATCACAGTTGTGATTATCGTTTTTAAGAAGCATTTGTAAACTCTTGAATAGATTACATTAAGTTGTAAGGAACTAGAGTGATCGTGTTGATCAGTATACTCTAGGAAGTCTTAGCAGTTGGCTGAGCAGGAAGTCTTGGCAGTTGGCTGAGCAGAAAGTCTTAGGAGTGAACTAAGCCTAGAGTGATCGTGTTGATCAGTAGACTCTAGAAAAGTCTTAGGAGTGAACTAAGCAGTTGTTCCTGGAGTGATCAAGTTGTGATCAGAAGACTCTGGAAGACTTAGTTGCGGCTAAGTGGAAAACCATTGTAATCCGTGCGATTAGTGGATTAAATCCTCAGTTGAGGTAAATCATCTCTGCGGGGGTGGACTGGAGTAGCTTCGTTAACAGCGAACCAGGATAAAAATAATTGTGCAATTTATTTTTATCATTCAAGTTTTAAAGTCACACTTATTCAATCCCCCCCTTTCTAAGTGTTTTTCTATCCTTCAATTGGCATCAGAGCGCCGGTTCTAAGGTGCAAGCACTTAACCGTGTTTAGAAAAGATTCAGGAAGAGAAAAACGCTTCATTTAAAAGATGGTTGATGAAAGTGAAAAGACTACATCTACATCTGGCTCTGCTGAGCAATACAACGGTAACAATGGTTATACTAGACCGCCGGTATTTGATGGTGAAAACTTTGAATACTGGAAAGATAAACTGGAAAGTTACTTTCTGGGTCTAGATGGTGATCTATGGGATCTTCTGATGGATGGTTACAAACATCCTGTAAATGCCAGAGGCGTGAAGCTGTCAAGGCAAGAAATGAATGATGATCAAAAGAAGCTTTTCAGGAATCATCATAAATGTAGAACTGTTTTGCTGAATGCTATCTCTCATGCTGAGTATGAGAAGATATCTAACAGGGAAACGGCCTATGACATATATGAGTCCTTGAAAATGACTCATGAAGGAAACGCTCAAGTCAAGGAGACCAAAGCTCTAGCGTTAATCCAGAAGTATGAAGCCTTCAAGATGGAGGATGATGAAGACATTGAAAAGATGTTTTCAAGATTTCAAACTCTTACTGCTGGATTGAGAGTTCTTGACAAAGGATACACCAAGGCTGATCATGTGAAGAAGATCATCAGAAGCTTACCCAGAAGATGGGGTCCTATGGTGACTGCATTCAAGATTGCGAAGAATCTGAATGAAGTTTCTCTGGAAGAGCTGATCAGTGCCTTGAGAAGTCATGAGATTGAGTTGGACGCAAATGAGCCTCAAAAGAAAGGTAAGTCTATTGCATTAAAATCAAATATCAAGAAATGCACTAACGCTTTTCAGGCCAGAGAAGAAGATCCTGAAGAATCAGAATCTGAAGAAGAAGATGAACTGTCCATGATTTCCAGAAGGCTAAATCAACTCTGGAAGACCAAGCAAAGGAAGTTCAGAGGCTTCAGAAGTTCAAGGAAGTTTGAACGTGGAGAATCTTCTGATGAAAGAAGATTTGACAAGAAGAAGGTCATGTGCTATGAATGCAATGAGCCTGGACACTACAAGAATGAATGTCCAAATCTTCAGAAGGAAAGTCCCAAGAAAAAGTTTCATAAGAAGAAAGGTCTTATGGCAACCTGGGATGAGTCAGAAGATGATTCAGAAGATGAGCAGGCCAACTGTGCGCTGATGGCGGCAGAAGATGACGGATCAGAATCTACATCAGAATCAGATTCTGAAGAGGTATTTTCTGAACTTACTAGAGATGAGTTGGTTTCCGGTCTAACTGAACTTCTGGAACTCAAGTCTCAAATTAGTCTCAAATACAAAAAGCTGAAAAAGCAATTTGAATTTGAAACAAAGAAGCTTGAGTTGGAAAATTCTGAATTAAGAGAAAAACTTTTAAAATTATCCAATAATGTTGGATCTCCTTCTGATTCAGAAAAATCCACTCCCAGTCTAAACCATATTCTGAAAGAATATGATTTAAGTTTCAGGAAGTTCTTATCTAGAAGTATTGGCAGAAGTCAGCTAGCTTCTATGATATATGCCGTATCTGGAAACAAAAGAGCTGGCATTGGTTTTGAGGGTGAAACCCCATACAAACTTGAACCTGTTGATGAAATGAAAATTACATACAAGCCATTGTATGATCAGTTCAAGTATGGCCACTCACACGATATTAGGCACACTTCACATGCTCAAAGTTTTCACATTACACACACTAAGAAGCATGTGACACAACCTAGGAAATATCATGAATCTCACATTAAGAATTATCATGCTGTTCCTCCTATTGCTTACAATGCTAAATCCAAGTTCAAACAGAACTTGAGAAAATCTAACAAGAAAGGACCCAAGAAAATGTGGGTACCTAAGGATAAGATTATTCCTATTGCAGATATCCTTGGCTGCAAGAAGGACAAAGCACAACATGTCATGGTACCTGGACTCTGGATGCTCGCGACACATGACAGGAAGAAGGTCTATGTTCCAAGACCTGGTGCTTAAGTCTGGAGGAGAAGTCAAGTTCGGAGGAGATCAGAAGGGCAAGATAATTGGCTCTGGAACTATAAAGTCTGGTAACTCTCCTTCCATCTCTAATGTACTTCTTGTAGAAGGATTAACTCATAACCTCTTATCTATCAGTCAATTAAGTGACAACGGTTATGATATAATCTTTAATCAAGAGTCTTGCAAGGCTGTAAATCAGAAGGATGGCTCAATCCTATTTACAGGCAAGAGGAAGAACAACATTTATAAGACAGATCTGCAAGATCTTATGAGTCAGAAGGTGACTTGTCTTATGTCTGTTTCTGAAGAGCAGTGGGTCTGGCACAGGAGATTAGGTCATGCTAGTTTGAGAAAGATTTCTCAGATTAACAAACTGAATCTGGTCAGAGGACTCCCTAATCTGAAATTCCAATCAGATGCTCTTTGTGAAGCATGTCAGAAGGGCAAGTTCTCCAAACCTGCATTCAAGTCTAAGAATGTTGTTTCTACCTCAAGGCCATTAGAACTCTTGCACATTGATCTGTTTGGACCAGTCAAAACAGCATCTGTCAGAGGAAAGAAATATGGATTAGTCATCGTAGATGATTATAGTCGCTGGACATGGGTAAAATTCTTAAAACACAAGGATGAGACTCATTCAGTGTTCTTTGATTTCTGCATTCAGATTCAATCTGAAAAAGAGTGTAAAATCATAAAGGTCAGAAGTGATCATGGTGGTGAATTTGAGAACAAATCCTTTGAAGAATTCTTCAAAGAAAATGGTATTGCCCATGATTTCTCTTGTCCTAGAACTCCACAGCAAAATGGGGTTGTAGAACGAAAGAATAGGACTCTGCAAGAAATGGCCAGAACCATGATCAATGAAACCAATATGGCTAAGCATTTCTGGGCAGAAGCAATAAACACTGCATGCTATATTCAGAATAGAATCTCTATCAGACCTATTCTAAATAAGACTCCCTATGAATTGTGGAAGAATAGAAAGCCCAACATTTCATATTTCCATCCTTTTGGATGTGTATGCTTTATTCTGAACACTAAAGATCATCTTGGTAAGTTTGATTCCAAAGCTCAAAAGTGTTTCCTTCTTGGATATTCTGAACGCTCAAAAGGCTACAGAGTATACAATACTGAAACATTGGTTGTAGAAGAATCAATCAATATCAGGTTTGATGATAAGCTTGGTTCTGAAAAACCAAAGCAGGTTGATAATTTTGCAGGTTACGATATTGACATATCAGAAGTTGTTGAGCCAAGAAGCAACGCATCAGAAGCAGAACCTCTCAGAAGCAAAGAATCGGAAGATCAAGTATCAGCTTCTCTGGAGGATCTAAGCATTTCTGAAGAACCATCTGTCAGAAGATCATCCAGACTCATCTCTGGTCATTCAGAAGATGTCATTCTTGGAAAGAAGGATGATCCAATCAGAACAAGAGCATTCCTTAAGAACAATGCAGACTGTCAATTAGGTCTTGTATCTTTGATCGAGCCAACTTCTGTTGATCATGCTCTAGAAGATCCAGACTGGATAATTGCTATGCAAGAAGAACTAAATCAGCTTACAAGGAATGACGTTTGGGATCGTGTTCCTAGACCAGATGGATTCAATATAATCGGCACAAATTGGGTCTTCAGAAACAAGCTCAAAATGAGAAGATGAGAAATTCTTACGTATGAGTATCCTTTGATATGAAATTTTTTTTCTGATAGAAATCAATTAGAATTTGTGATTCAGTTATTACTAACGTTTCAGTGTCTAAGTTGATTCAGAATCTCTCTAAAAGCAAAACAGCTGTAACTGGCTATCCAGATGGTAAACACGTGTTCACCATTCCTGGACAAGCGTGCGTGCAGTTGAGGGGACGTCTACTTAGGTAACTGTGCAAATCACGTCTTTTGTCATTATTATCTCTCCTCATGTCACGTAACATTAAATGCTTTTCATCATTTACTCTCTTCAGTTTTCTTTTTATACTCTTCAAACGTTTCTTTTCCCTCTCATATTTCTCTCTCTCTGCATTCGGTTTCTTTTTCATCTCTCTCTCTTTTCATATCATAAACCCTAGCAGTTTCCAATATCTGAAAGTTCATCATGAATCCATCGTCAAGCTCTGGGAATCAAGACAATGATAGGAAACAAAAGAGAAAGGCATCTGCTGAACCAGAAACCAAACCTAAAAGAGTTAGGATCTCCTATGACCCTCTCAAAGTGTATCAACCCTTTGATGGTTCCCGTCAATCACCTCCCTCTTCAAAGACCTCCACCACCTCTTCCTCCTCATTCATCCTCTCGGAACCACCTTCTTCACCATCTGATATCTCCTCTCTTTTAACCCTTCCATCAGATATTTCTTCATCCCTCTCATACCCTTTTCCCACCAGAACACCTAATCCCTATAGTGTTGTTCTTCCCGACTCAAGGTTCACTGTCAATCCTCCAACCCCTACCACTCAAACATATCTGGAGCTTTTACATGCTGATGTAAATGGCTGGATGGAGATTCTAGGTGCTGCTCACCTTAATCATCTGGATGAGTATGCTACAAACAACCTCTGGAATACCTTTCGTCAGGATTTTCTGGATAAAGCTACAGACACTCAGAGAAGGATTATGTCTGAAGCTCCTGGTGTTCGTGGTCTCCGGTTGGAAGTTGGTGAGAGCAGCCATCACTGTCTCATCAGGAACAGAAGCGTTCTTGAAGAGAAGATACCTGCAGATGAGCTGGAAGAAGAAAATCTCTGCAGAGATATCGTGGTATGGAAACCCCGATCTTCTGTGCTCTGGTTTCCTGTGCTGACTGGAGATTTTCAGTGGCTGTTCAACTGGTTCAGAATGAACCCTTCTGAAAAAGCACCTCACATGGTCTTTCCAGTAGTGGTTTATCGTGCTGAAGTTGCTGGTCCTACTCCTCCAACAAACCTAGCAGCTATTCTTCAAGCATTGGAAGATGGAACTTCTGAGCTGCCTGAACCAGAATATGCCAAGGCTCCTTCTGAGTCAGACTCAGATGAGGAAATGGGAGATGCACAAGCTGAAGATCTTCCAGAAGATCACCCTGCTGAGATTGCTGTCCCTCTGGGCAGAAATACTGGTGCCTCTTCTTCTGGTGAAACCTCAGCTATGATGGAGACCTTGGAAACTCTTCATCAGAATCAAGCTATGCTGGCTTCTCGTTTGGACGCGCAAGAAGCAACCAATGCTGAGTTTCGTTCCTTCATGACAAGGCAAGCTACAAGCACTGACGGGATTCATGATGTTTTGGCGCGGATTTTGCGTAGGCTAGGATCTTAGTCTTTTGGTCTTTGTTGTTTCCCTTCCTTGTTGCATCTGTTTTCCTGCATTCCGGTCTTGTACACCTTTTTTTTTTTTTGATTATCAATGAAAAACCTTCTTTGTTTTACATTCCAGTGTTTTCTATCTGTCTTATGCATCTGAATCTTTTTAAATATTCTTTTTGATGTTATGACAAAAAGGGGGAGAAGATAAATGATAAATGATTTGATTAAATCTATCAGTTGCTGGTAAAGGCTCCCACACATTCACTAACAAGAACTGCAAGTTCTATATGGTTTAAGTGTTTTGCAGGTACAGAGAAGTGAAGAAAATCTTCAAGAAGCAAACACTAGAAGCAAAACCATAAGAAGCGTTATTCTGTAAAAGGAATAAGCTCATGGAAACTGAAGCAAGCTGAGTGCTGTCAAGCTTCAGAGATCAGAAGCAAGAAAGAAGAATGAATCAGAAGCACTGATAATAGAATTTGAATATCATTGTCTATCCTGTTTTGACAAAATTCTATTTGCTCTGATACATATAATGTTATGGCTCTGATACATTATTTGCTCTGATACACGTTTGTAGCCTAAATGCTCTGATACATTTGGCTCTGATACATATCATGTATTTGAATATACATTTTATGTTCTAACTCGTTCATGCTGACCTTTGTCGTTTAGTTTTTGTTCTGTAACATTTCAGGATGTAGAGATGCTCAGATGATGCTCTGGTACATTCAACAATGTTCTGATACAAATCTAGCATGAAGTGATGTTGGTAGACATTCAAAGTTCTGAAGCTATCCGAGGGAAGCAGAAATCAGAAGATGTGAATGTTCTAAAAGATCCAGTAATTCAAGTTCTGAAGCTGTCCTGAATGGAAGCAGAAGTCAGAAGCTGTGAGTGTTCTAAGGATCTAACGAAATTCAAGTTCTGAAGCTGTCCAATGGAAGCAGAAGTCAGAAGCTATGAATTCTCTGAAGGCAAAAGCTTATATGATCGTCTCTACCGAAATAATCAGGGAAGTCTTTTATTAAAGTTCTTCGAGTATTTATTTCAGGGGGAGATTATTTATCTCAGGGGGAGATTGTTAATCTCAGGGGGAGACATATTCATATGCTTATGCTATAGCTGTGTAATTTGTCTTTTGCCGTCTACTCTTTCTGATCGCAAATTCATATCATTTATATATGTTTTTGTCATCATCAAAAAGGGGGAGATTGTTAGAACAAGATTTGTTCTTATCAATTATCTTAGTTTTGATGATAACAATAATATGAATTTTGCTTAAGATAATATGGTACTCTAATCCAATGCAATTTCCCTTTCAGGAAATATATAAAGAGTACGCATAATTCAGCGCTCAGAAGTTGTGTCTCAAATGGTTCAGCATGCAACATCAGAACATGGTCTGGCAAGACATCAGAAGATGGTCGAAGCAGAATCAGAACATGGGTCTATGGAAGCATCAGAAGAACATGAGATCAGAAGCACTGAAGATCAGAAGATGGTATCACGCTCAGAAGCACTTCAAGATCAGAAGATCAGAAGATGCTATGCACCAAGCTGTTTGACTCTGATGATATTCAAACGTCGTATTCACAAACATCAGATCAGAAGGAAGTACACGTGGCAGACTACGCTGACTGACAAAAGGAACGTTAAAGCTACTAAAGGCTACGTCAGTAGACACAGCGTGAACAAGGCTCGAGGTAGTTGACAAAAGCGTATAACATTAAATGCAAAGCTGTACGGAACACGCAAAGCATTAAATGCATTCAACGGTCATCTTCTCAACGCCTATAAATATGAAGTTCTGATGAGAAGCAAGGTTAACGAAGCTGAACAAAGACAATTCAAATTAACTTGCTGAAACGCTGTTCAAATCTAAACTCAGAATCTTCATCTTCATCAACTCACTACATTGCTGTTGTAATATCTTAGTGAGATTAAGCTTAAACTGTAAGAGAAATATCACAGTTGTGATTATCGCTTTTAAGAAGCATTTGTAAACTCTTGAATAGATTACATTAAGTTGTAAGGAACTAGAGTGATCGTGTTGATCAGTATACTCTAGGAAGTCTTAGCAGTTGGCTGAGCAGGAAGTCTTGGCAGTTGGCTGAGCAGAAAGTCTTAGGAGTGAACTAAGCCTAGAGTGATCGTGTTGATCAGTAGACTCTAGAAAAGTCTTAGGAGTGAACTAAGCAGTTGTTCCTGGAGTGATCAAGTTGTGATCAGAAGACTCTGGAAGACTTAGTTGCGGCTAAGTGGAAAACCATTGTAATCCGTGCGATTAGTGGATTAAATCCTCAGTTGAGGTAAATCATCTCTGCGGGGGTGGACTGGAGTAGCTTCGTTAACAGCGAACCAGGATAAAAATAATTGTGCAATTTATTTTTATCATTCAAGTTTTAAAGTCACACTTATTCAATCCCCCCCTTTCTAAGTGTTTTTCTATCCTTCAATAATGATTTTGAGACTTGACAATTCATAACACTTATAACCTCTATGGCTAGACAGATATCCTAGAAAGACACATGGTATAGACCGAGGCTAGAGTTTCTTCCTAGTGGTGGAAGGAATTAAGGGATAATAAAGGCATCATAATACTCGAAGGTGTGAATAGGTCGGGTCTTTTTGGTAGAGAATTTTTGTGGGTGAATCGAGAGTGAGTCTCTTATTTGGAAGTATGTTGTGTAGGTAAGTGGCCATTTGAAGGACATGTGCCGAAAAGTTGGTGGAATAGACACATGAGCAAGGAGGGTACGGATTATGTTATTGATTGTAGGAATTGTTCTTTTGAATTTTCCATTTTGAGGGGAGGTGTGAGGATAAGAAACTCTAAAGGACATTCGATTTAGTCACAAGACTTTTGAAAGAGATAGTTATCATACTCTTTGTCATTGCCACATTGAAAATATTTTATTTCACGTTCAAATTATGTTTTAATGCGAGCACGAGATTGTAAAAAAATGGAATGTACTTGTGATTTGTTTGAGATTGAAAAAGTCCATAAATAGTTTGTAAAATTATCAAGGAATAATGCATAATAACGATACCCTCCGAAGTTTAATATTAGAGAATTCCATATATCACTACGAGTGATGTCAAAAGGTATGTAAGTAAATGGCAAAGAATTACGAAAAGTAAATTTTATTTGTTTCCCAAGTGGAAAAAGTGACAAAAGAAATCATTTAGAAACTTATTACATAGAAAAAATTTGTTTCAATGAAGAGAGTTTAAAATAGGAGCTCCTAGATGTCCTAAACGACTATGCCATAACTCTGTAGATGAAGCGACAAAAGCAGATGGTGGTGATGTTGTTGTGTTTTGTCTTGTACGAATGGAGTAAAGGTCACTAAAACTGTTACATCTCATTAAAAGTGTTTCTATCTGAAAATCTTTCACAAAAAAGCCAAAAGGGTGACAGTCAACTGAGACATCATTATCAATTGTAAATTTTCTGACAGAAACAAGTTTTAATGCATGTAAGAAATTGTTTAATATTAGGTAATTGGGTAAAGATGCATGTCCATAACCTATAACAGGATATGATGACCATTTCCAACAGTAATATGATTACTCATATTAGAATAAGATGTGAGATTACCTCCATTTCCCGTCATATGAGAAGTTGTTATGCTGTCCATATACCATTGAACATCAGGAGGAGAGATGGAGAAAGTGTGCATAGTAGCCTG
Source organism: Vicia villosa (assembly GCF_029867415.1). NCBI lineage: Eukaryota > Viridiplantae > Streptophyta > Magnoliopsida > Fabales > Fabaceae > Vicia > Vicia villosa. The sequence continues at coordinate 1,323,869 of NW_026705046.1, forward strand.
GATGTCTGTCAGAACATAGTATTGTGGTGCTTGCTGACTGGTGGAAGTCGATGAAGTAGTGGCTATATGGACTTGTTCAGGCTTAGGACCAAGTATGTCAGATTATTTCGGTGACACACCTATTGTCGGATAGGGGCATGATGGAGTTGCCCATGGTTGTTGTGACGCCTTAGACTACTTTCACGATTACCGACTGACCTCACAAACCAACACGGGTCTTTTCAGCATGCTTTGTCCTTACTCACACGCTTTTTGAGAAACTTCCCAAAAGGTCCCAAAAGAAGATGCATCTTGTTTTCGGTAGCCTAATAGATAAGAACTCAACAGTTAAGTACTTGACTTAGAGTAGTATTTGGATGGGTGACATTCTAGGAAGTTTTTCAGGAAGCGTGTGAGTGAGGACAAATCATGGTAAAAATACCTGTGTTAGTTTGTGGGGTAAGTCAGTAATCCTGAAAGCAGTCTAGGGTGTTACAAATGGTATTAGAGCCAGACCCCTTAAATATGACGTGGTTCGAGGATGAATCATGCGGAAGTTGGTGGGAATGTAACACCCAAGGCCAACGAGAGATAGGAGTGATTGTCGATGCAAGAGGCATGACAATGAGACACTCCTTAGGTCGAAGAATGGTCGTAGAATTCACATCGGAATGAGAGAGATCCTAAGGCTGTGCAAGTATGAGACTGCATGGTTAAAGGAACGTTTATATGGATCTTCTTTTATGGTAGCCTAACATATAAGAACTCCATAGTTAAGCATGCTTGACTAGGAGTAGTATTTGAATGGATGACCTTCTGGAAAGTTTCCAGAGAAGTGTGTGAGTGAGGACAAATCAGGTTGAAAAACTCGAGTTGGTTTGTGGGGTCAGTCGTTAATCGTGAAAGCAGTATGGAGTGTTACCGTTGTCATGGATATGCCTATGACTTCTATTGATAGAGAGATGGAAACCACTGTTGCTATTGTGACTAAGAGCGACTTCCACCCTGACCATTATGTCTTCCCTTTCCATGACCGTTGCGGCCATTGTGCCAGCCACCAAGAGTACTATTGGTGCGTATGCTGTAATTCTTGTTGTAGTTATAACTTACCGAGGATGAAACATCATCTTGAGAGGATAAGAAAGCAGAGTTCTCAACTGAACACGCTGTGTTCTTTTCCTTGATTGTTTCTTCCAGGATAATCATGGAACAAGCTTTGTAAAAAAGGGAAGAAAATCTATGTGATGAATATGTGATCCGACTGTGACGTACGCACCAATGAGGCCAGAGATGAGTTAAAGTACAAGCATTTAATTCGACATGGGAGAACCGACATTACAGAGTTGATCTGATAGTGATTTTAGATGTTGATAGTAGGTGGAGGCATCAAGAAATTGTTCCACACAAGCATTCGAAAATTCTTGCTCTAGGTAGATATCTATAAAAAAAATTTATTGTCATAAAAGATATTGAACAACTGGTTCCATGATTATTCTGCGGTTGAATCGTGCTCGATAATTGTGTGAAGAAGGTCATCTGATACATTACCTTAAATCCACTGAAGGACAATAACATCTAGACAATGCTAGCGATCATCGATGGTTTTCAGGTTGGGAGATGATGCATGTTCCGTCGAAATAATGTGATCAATAACTTGATGAACACGAGCATGGATTTTGAAGAGTTCGGGCCATGTGTCATACTGGCCTTTTTCGATGCTCAAGGTAGTTTTGATGAAATTTGTAATGTTTGAGATTGTGAAAGTGGGGCGAATATGAGGTGGTGGGGTTGCTGTGGTGACAAACTTGAGAAAGTATGTGTGGATTTGGGTAGGAGAGGAAGATGAGTGGTTGTCGTTGGACATATTGGGAAGAAGAAAGTTGGGGAGGCGTTGTTAGGGTTAAGAAGGAGAATACGGAGAGTTAAGGTTTAGGGTTTGATATTTGGATAAATCTTACTGATACCATATAAGAATCACAAGTGGTGTCTTTCTATTTATTTTCCAATGATATATATACAACATTAATTTTCATATTTGTTTGCTATACAATAATCACTATTCTATAAATAGAGATGTCTAATATAATATTTTAATAGTAATAATAATAATTGATCTTACCTTATCAGGAAGATCGTCAGGGTCTGCAACATGTTGGACTTCTGTGAACTGCGGGGTGTACTTGCAAGGTTCTCCGATGCCAATGTGAGAAAAGAGAGCAATCAGAGTGCAAATACAAGGTGTATTTGTAGTGAAAGAGGGTATTTGTAGTCCCCAGTGCTTGGCCAAGATCTCCACATTGGACTGGATGTCCAGGCCCAAAATGGTCTCCATCCTTGGTCAACCGCTCCAAAGTTTCAGGGGAGATGCGATCTTTTCGGAGGTACGTGGACCCCGCCTTATCCGGAGGATAGTGTGGTGAAGGAACTCTACGAGGAGGGTCCTCGGCAAAAAGGGTAGGTGGAGGTGCTCGTTGGGAGTGCCTGCTCGAGGCCCGATTGGAAGCCAAGTTCGGTCCAAAGTCCTGCCCGAGAGACTCGTGGACTTGCCTGGTTGAACCCAGTGTGGCACTTGCCTGCTGTCCGGAGAGGTGTAAGCCCTGGTGACAAGGAGCTAGATTGGGCTTTCCCTTGGATCAGGCTGAATTTGGGCCTCTCGTTGTGTTTGGGCCATGCGTCGACCCAATCCAGAACAATAATAATAATAATAATAATAATAATAATAATAATAATATATTCTAATAATTTTTATTTACATTATTTAACTAGTATAGTGATTTTGATTTCTATTCACATTATTCACCTTGTATAGTGATTTTATTTCTGACATTTTTAGATTGATAAAATATAGGGTTTAATATACTTCACGCCCTGCCAATATAGCGAGTTTCGGTTTGGCCCCCTTGAATGTTTTATTTTAGCAAACGCCCCTTATAAAACCCAAAACCTGGATTTACCAAACCCTTTTACCACATTTGCTGACTGGGCTTTGACTTTGGATGATGTGGCAAAAGGTTGTATAAACAAAGCTTTATCAACAAGCGATTCTCGAACTAACTTTGCAAATTATAACTTTCATCTCTCATCACAAATTATAATTTCAAAAAAAAATCAATACAACAACAATAGCTTAACAGCAAAAGATACTCACGCAATAATATGTTCAAGCATCAACAATGAGAAAATTCAAGAAATAAAACAAGGGGTACCGAATGGTGATGTTGTGCATTCTACAAATTGGAGGATGCTGCGGATCGTTGTTGATGTTGCGTCTAATGCTGGAACAGTGATGATGATGTTGATCACTGTGGTTGCGGCTAGATCAAATCAAAACTGAGGTGGTGTTGTTGCGATCCGCTACGGTGTTGATGTCGAAGATGCGATGTTGCAACCTCAATTAAACGATGTGTTTCTATAGTTTAATCTGTTTGTTGAGTGCCATGAGTGATGATTGAGTTCAGATTGTTATTGTGGGGTTCGCATCAGCTTGCATTCACGTATTGTTGACACTGTGTAGCTGAGTTATTTTTCTGATTTGAGTTGCTCAGGCTGGGTTGCGATTCTCAGTACTTAGTAGTTTATGCAAACATGCTCTTAATAATTGCGTTTTTGAGTGATACTAATAATATGCATGAGCATGTATTCGTGTGTATTATAACACCATGTATTGTATCTTATGCAGCATGATGCATGTATGTGTATGGTATTTTAGTGTTGTTTCTCATATCAAAATTGTTGGTGTGTGATTATATGCTAGTAATATTGCCTGACAATTGTACGTGTCACTATGCATGCTGTTGCATTGTTATAATATTGTGTTGTGTTGTGTGTTAGTGTGATGTAACATCATTGTTTACAAGTGTGTCTTGTTATTTTTGAACTGTGTGTTGTGTGTGCATCTTGCTCTTTGTCTGAATGTATTCTACACTGATTGTGGTTGCGTAGCTAAAAACATTATCTTCTCCTATATACGCAATTTGATTGTTGTTGTGCTTTAACTATTGTGCGTGGATCTACTTTATATTTAAGTGTCTGTTGTCTTATTGATGTTTAAGCATTATACGGTGGTGATTTTCTGTTCACAATGAAATAGTAGTTGTTGTGTGCTTGTGCATGTTAATGAAAACATATGATCATTGTTATTGTGTGTGTGTGGCTGTGCAGATGTTTGTTCTGTGTGTGTGGATGATATTAAGTGTGACTGTGCGTGAGGTGTCTATTGTTGTAGTAATAATGTGTGTGTGCATTTTGTTTGTGTGTGTGAATGTGTTTGTGTTAAAAAATGATGTGTGTGTAGATGTTTGTGCTGTTTGTTATTGTGTGTGAATGTCACTTTGATAGATATATGTGACATACTGAAACCGTTGGCTGTGTTGAGTTACGTTGCAATTTGCCGATTTTGCGAACGGAAGAGGCACGTTAATGGAAGTTGATGATGATGATGTTGTTTGCGTTGCTGTGCTGATGACGATGATGCTGTTTGCGTTTCAAAACATCATGTATATATTGGAATATGTAGTTAAAAAAAGTTTACAAAGTTTGTTACCCACACAGCACAAGCCGTTTCAAAGAGGCAGGATACATGGAATATGCTGATGATGATGATGTTGTTTGCGTTGTTGTTCTAATGGCCATTTTCAGAGAGTGAAGGAAGTAGAGAGGTAGTAGTGGTGGTGGTGGTGATGGTGATGGTGGAAGTGATGATAGGAGTGATGTTGTTCTAATGGCCATGTCATCAAGTAGCTTTTGCCACATCACCAATTAAATCAAAGCCCGGTCAACAAATATGGTAAAAGGGTTTGGTAAATATAGGTTTTGGGTTTTATAAGGGGCATTTAATAAAAAAAAAACTTCAGGGGGCGTAAACCAAAACTCGCTATATTGGCAGGGGGTGAAGTATATTAAACCCTAAAATATATTACAAATGTAGAAGCTACTACCTCCGTTCCTTTATATAAAAGACAATTCACTTTTCTAGATTCATTGAATAATTAATGTATCTAGTCAATATACATATTAGATACATTGATTACTCAATGAATCTAAAAAGGGAAATGTCTTATATATAAAGCAACGGGTATTATTAACTAGTTTCTAGTGGACCTTGCATGTTGAAGGTTAAATCCTACATTAACTTGATGAGATCCCTTTGTTATCCTTATTTTCTTTAAGACATGGTATAAATGTATAGGATATAGATACCGGTTAAATCCTTTGTTAAGCTGATGAGACATATGAGAATAATTTTATGTTTTGATGCAAATACGTAGCGACCCGAATTACGGATTATGTGATTATAATTTGCAGACAGATTTAATCAAACTGAAAGTTTGGATTACTTTTAGGCTTTTTCTACGATGGCTAAAATTGACCAGCTTACTTCTCTCTCATGGTTTCTCTCAAGGTCAATCTGATCACACACTGCTCCAGATGCATTTACTGCTCTTTTTAAACTTTAGAAAATAATCTATCAATTTTAGTTTATCCTGTTTGAGGCGGAAAATCTCTTGCAAAAGAGCATAAATGTGATTTAATTTATCAGATTCACCAAAAATAAAAATTAAAAAATCTCACAACTCTTTTTTAGTCTTACTGTGAGTAATAAGTCCGATTGAACTCATTTATCGACAGAACTCACAAGTAAGGCCAAAATGAATCTATGCTCTGTATTTCATATTGTTGTTGTATTTGGACATATTTGTGTCAAATATCTATCCTTTTTTATTTCTCCGAGACTAACTTCCACTCACATAGTTCTCACCATCCCCATCGAGCTTGATGTCAGTAAATTTTGTAGAAATAGTAACGAACTCGATAATGGACTTCTTTTAAATGTCTTCGACGCTATTTTCAATTTCTGTCAACATTGTTGAACCAACCAACAACACACAAATTCGATCCGAAACCTCACAAAAGTACATTATATCAATGTAGAACACCACAAAAATGCAACAAACAACCATTAAATCCATCAAGTTTTTATCAAATCTCAAGAATACCCCAATTTATCAAAAACTATGTGACATTTACGGCCGAAAACACGCGTTTCAGATGGCACACAAAAAATGTTGAAAAATTGTAATTTTGCCAATCTTCAAATTTCTCCCTGAATCGACCGCTAAAATATTTTTCACCCCTCCCAACATGTTAATCGATCTCTCTAAAACTGCTAGTAGGGTTATTTTTTTTACGGCTGCAACCTTTTTTGAACCTTAACAAGTTTTAGATATATGTATAAAGAAAAAAGAAATATAAATAATCAATCAAATATAATACAATTTATAATATAAGATAAATAAGAAAAATCCATATGCTTAATACTAATATATCATTATAATATAACATTTAATACTTCCTAAGTAAATAGATACTTGTTGTAGCACCACATATATAGGTAGGTGAGTTTTGTTTTTATTTTCTTTTCACAAGTCACCGAAAAAGAAAGGCTTACCATTTTTAGATCAGAAAAACAATTTGCTTTGTACTCAAGAAACTTTCCAACAAATTTCCATGGAGAAAAGGATTCATATTGCAGTTGTTGCAGGTGTTGGATACAGCCACTTGGTACCTATTCTTCAATTCTCCAAACTACTTGTTCACCTTCATCCTTATTTTCATGTCACATGTTTCATTCCTACACTTGGCTCGCCACCAACTGCCTCTAAAACTATCCTTCAAACCCTTCCATCAAACATCATCTGTACTTTTCTTCCACCAGTGGATCCCAAGGACCTATTACTCCCTCAAGGGTCTGCTTTAGCATTACAACTTCAGCTCACAGTGAATCATTCATTGTCATCTATACATCAGGCTTTGAAATCGTTAACTTTAACGACACGCTTTGTTGCTTTGGTGGTTGATTCGTTTGCATCCGAAGCACTAGATTTGGCTAAGGAATTCAATATGTTGTCCTATGTTTACTTTCCTTCTGGAGTCACCGCTTTGTCCTCGTACTTATATTTTCTTAAATTGGATAAGGAAACATCATGTGAGTATAGAGATCTGCCAGATGCTATTCAAATACCAGGTTGTGTACCAATTCATGGTCGCGATCTAGTTGATCAAGCTCAAGATAGATCAAGTCAGTCTTACAAATTCTTACTCCGACGCGTTGAGAGATTCCGTCTTTTTGATGGTGTTATTGTTAATAGCTTCTTAGAAATGGAAAAAGGTCCTATAGAAGCAATGGCAGAAGAAGGAAGTGGAAACCCTCCTTTGTATGCTGTTGGACCCATTATCCAAATGCAAACAAAGTATGGTGATGATGCTAATAGGTTGGAATGTCTGTCATGGTTGAACAAACAGAAAGATTGTTCAGTTTTATATGTTTCTTTTGGGAGTGGTGGCACACTTTCACAAGAACAAATTTATGAGTTAGCTTTGGGTTTGGAATTGAGTGATCATAGATTCTTATGGGTTGTAAGATCACCAAGCAGTGCAGCCAATGGTGCATATCTTTCAGCACAAAATGATGTTGATCCTTTGAAGTTTCTACCATCTGGATTTTTGGAGAGGACCAAGGAAAAAGGTTTGGTCATTCCATCATGGGCACCCCAGATTCAAATCCTGAGTCATAGTTCAATTGGTGGGTTCTTGACTCACTGTGGTTGGAATTCAACCCTTGAGAGTGTGGTGCATGGTGTGCCATTAATCACATGGCCTCTTTTTGCTGAGCAGAGAACGAATGCGGCTTTTCTGAGTGAAGGCCTCAAAGTGGGACTGAGGCCAAAACTTAATAAGAACGGTATTGTGGAAAAAGATCAAATTGCTATACTGATTAAGTGTCTCATGGAAGGGGAAGAAGGCCAGGAAATGCGCAATAGAGTGAAAGGATTGAAAGAAGCTGCTAATAGTGCACTTAAAGAAGATGGGTCTTCTACCAAGATTCTTTCTCAATTAGCACTCAAGTGGAGAAATTTGGTATAGATAAACATGTTTTATTTCACAGTTTACTCTAGTTTATCTTATCTTTTATATGTGTTGTGCACCCATTATGAGACCCCCTATTGTGGCAATATGTATCCTGTCTCACAAGGTTGGACAAACATCAACCTTGTTCAGTTTTGTATGTGTCTTTTGGGAGTGGTGGTACACTTTCACAAGAACAAAATAGGAACTCCTGTCACCTAAACCAACAAAATATGGATAATCTGCACTACAGTGTTTCAATTAGTGCTGTCAGTTTTAAGATTCATGAAGATAGCACACATTGCAACTTAGAGAATTACACAAATGAAACATGGTAGAAAGCCTGCTGATTCTCCAATACTATAATTGAAATCTCTTTTTCATCTGATTTTCTATAACAACTCTCTTGGCTAGTAGTAAGAGAAGGTTAGGTCCATTTATTGACTGCATAATATTGTTCATGCAACACTAAAAATCAATATATACCATAGTTTAATTTTAATTTATCTTCATGTTTCAAATATTTATTGTTTTGGTCGGAAATGATTTCCTCTATTTTCAGCAACATATAAAGGTAATATGTTGGTTAGTCCTCCGATGTATGCAAGTAGGTTATAGAATACACCCAACTAACTCTAACCACTAGAAACAAGTTAGTTACAAGCATAACAAACTTAACTAACTTTTATAGGTATAGGCTGATTCTAGTTATTCTAAGTAGCTTCATTGACTTCAATATTGTGTAAGAAAATTTCTTCACCCACCTCCCAACCTTCTTGCCCACCCCTGGTGAATTTACCACAATACCCCTTGTTTCGGAAGTTCAATTCCGAAACTGTACTTTTTTTCTTAAAAAAGGTGTTTTCGGAAATGCATCTCCGAAAACGTGTTTTTTTTAATATAAAATATTGATTTCGGAGAAGCATCTCCGAAATAAAGTTACTTTTTCAGAAAATGTGGTGTTTCGGAAGTTCATCTCCGAACGCACCCCCCTTGGGGAATTCGGAAATGAACTTCCGAAAATATGTCTGGACAGAAGAAAATGAAAAACAACAACAATTCGCTTTATTTAATCGGGTGAAGATTACAACGATAATATTACATATAATTAAAGTTACATATTGTTGATCACAGGTAGGTGGGGATGAGTCAACATTTTGATAACATCGTCCGCCGATCTTTGAAGTTTCGCGTCCAACTCGATCGGGCCTTTCGAAGAAAATCGGTCGAACGTTGTCCACAAAACCGCCAAATCTTCGTCGTTCTTGATCTCAAAAAGTGTGAACTTAATGCCTCCCTCGTCGTTAAGCGATGGCGAGCGGTACTCGAGCTTGACAACCTTTCGATTCTCGGGATAGTGCAAAAGCGTGTTGAGCGACGGTATCAACTCCGCAAACGGCGTGTCGCGCGAGAAGCGAAATTGGAACGGCATCGGGTAGCCGGTTTCAAAGTAGATGAATGCTAGGTGGGGGTAGGTTTGTGTCATTTGTGTTTTGTGGTGTGGAGAGGATGAAGAAGAGTGTGTATTTATAGACTTATTGGAGCATTGATGGCCTAACAAACCTTATCCTGCCTCAGGGGACATTTCGGAAATGAACTTCCGAAAATAGGAGGCAGACTAGCATATTTCGGAAGTTCATTTCCGAATTATGCAGAAACAGACATAAATTTTGCATTTTGTTGATTGCTTAGTGTGTTGTCTAAATTGAACATATGGAATTGACATTAACCATAAATTAGACAAGCAAGTCATAAAACATAATTATATTATAAATGTATTGAATTGGTCCGATTTTACATGATAAACAACAATACATACAAAAAACGATCCGGAACAAACTAAAATTCACCGAACCAATCGGTGGATCCTAAGTCCAAAATAGGCTCATTCTTCGACCGCTCTCTATTTTGCTCGCGCTCTTGGCTCATCATTTCTTCAAACTCCGCCATTCTTGAAACAAAAGGATCCGGCCAAGTCTCCGCCTCATTTGAACGATGTGCGGTCCATTGACAACAAGTAGCCGGTATAGGACACCCCGGTTTCAAAAACACTTGGACGAAGTGCCGCGATCGTAGATACCCGATGCATATGATTCGGCCCGACGAGTCCAATGGCGGTCGACTATGAAGTGGAAAGAAAGTCTCACATAGTCCAAACCTCGTCAAATCGACGCATACAATATCATATGCACTTGCTATGAGATGACCCATATCGGGGAATGACATCCACTTCGAGACCGGAGCGATACCGGTAAGTGGTGGAACAAGTGAATCATGAATTTTTGCAAACTTTTCTTGATTTTCATATAGTCGGCCGTAGATGTCCCGATACGAAGTCAACTCCCCAAGAAGTTCCAGTCGGACTAAAGTGTGATTATTTTCCCCTTTACCGAGCAAACCCGCAACGGCCCGATATCCACAATTGCCGTCTCCTCCAACATCAACGATGTTATCGATATATTTGTGCATAAAAAGTGGCATCTCATCAATGTAGACAATGGGTGATTTTTTTATCGGCGGTGTGCGAGGTGGCTTCGAAATACGGGCACCTTTGTTACCACTACACTTGGACTTAGGTGTCTCATGAATTTCCGGTAACGATGCATCAACATGTTCAAAGTAGGAAGGAGATCGTTTTGTTGATGTGTCATCTTGTGTAATTTTGGACTTTTTCGGTGCACCTTTAGTCTTAACCGGTTGAGATGGCGGTTTCAAATCGGTGGTCTCCAGAAATGCGAACTTTCGCAATTGTTCTTTTATATGCATTTTTGTTGTGTCGTCCGCTTTAGCAAACTTCTCCAATATCACTTCCAACTCGTCGGAGATGGTGATTTTGGAGTCATTTTCTTTCGGCGGGTCAAAATCATCAAAACGAAGTTTCTTCCAATGGTCGGCTACCTCATCCATGCGTATGGGTGAATTCAAATTCTTTTTTTTGCAAGTATACAAGCACATGGTAGGCCGTATGTCTTTCTAATCGTGCACCCACATAATGAACTATCCGGCCCCGTCGTCTCCGACCGCTTAGCTTCATGAAACAAAAAATTCAAACCCGTTCGAGATATGTTGTAAATCAATTGGGAGAATAGAATTTGCCCTTTAAACCGGTGTTCCATAACCGTCTTGCTCCGACCGAACGATGTTTGAATTTCATTGTGTTGATTTTCAAGCATTTGGTTCACGGTGTCCCATCCCCGACACAAATCTCCCTTGCTATCATCCAACCACCTCTTGAAGACCGCATGTGCGGATTCAGCTCGGTTAGTCGTGGTGCAACCAAGATGTCTAACTCGATTTGTCCAAGCGCACACGACTTTTTCTCTAACTTTGTCAAGAATGGTGGATTCGACATAATGACAAAAAGTCTTAAGGGAACCACACAATGACCTAAAGTGTACCAATTTCTTGGTATACACATCTTCGGAGTAGGCATCCAAAATTTCCCTCCATGCCGCCATTATCCTATCAACCACAACACCGGCTTTAACAACTTTACCGTTTTCATCCGGCCTATCTTTTGTCCCAACCGCGGGTTTCAACTTGCTTCTCACGTTGCAAGTTATGTGATACCGGCAAAGTAAAGCGGTAGATGTCGGGAAGACGGTATCGACCGCATTCATCAAAGCATTGTCCCGGTCGGTGACAATGACGTTTGGCATAACCGCTTGATCAACTAACAAAGACTTGCAAATTCCCAAGGCCCACGTAAAGTTGTCTTCTTTTTCACACTCCAAAAAAGCAAACCCCACCGAATAAGTCTTGTCCGTCGAGGTAACACCGACTATCTCTAGAAGCGGAAGCCTATACTTGTTTGTCTTGTACGTCGAATCCATCACAAGAACGGTTGGAAATGTGTTGAATAATTTGATACTTTCGGGATGAGTCCAAAAAATATCACGCACCGTAACTTTGTCCTCGGAGGTTCGGAAGCTTGAAACATATTTGTTATCGCCTAGTAGTTTCAAAAGTTGTTGCATTTCCGACCGAGGACCCATATTCAACACTTTGAGATTGTGCCGTTCATTGTAAACTTGCTTGATATTTGAAACGCTATCCGGTTTCTTACGCTTCATATCGGCAAGTATGTTGCGAGGCGCCACTTTGATTATCGTTAAGTCCGATATCACATTCCTCTCTTCGCGGGACAAACGACACGCCATTGGATGTCCGTGTAACTTGACATCCAAGGCATGATTATGAATTCCACAAATTACGGTTAACCGCCACAAATCATCAACCCTCCGAGTAGCACGCAACTTAAAGGGACACCCGCACTTTCTCGACCCCGTGTCCTCGTGTTTTAGCACCCGGTTTGATTGTACATAACTACCACCCCGTTCGCAATTCAAAACAACGAAAGCTTTCCGCCTACTATTTCCGTTGTCCGACCTTAAAATAACAATTGCAAATCCATTTTTGTTAGCTTCCTTCCGAACCCAATCAAGCAATTGTTCGCGACCGCCGAAGCTCCGATCAATTGTAAAATGTTGCCGAACATCGACCGCATTGATCATAGGAGTAACGTCAATAACCGGATCGTTATTATCGTTGACAATTTCTGGAACTAATACTCCATCGTCTTGCACAATGTTGTCCGGATGCACCATACCTAACAAATGAATAAATTATCTAAAGTTGGCCAAAACTGTTTTTTTTTTACTGCCATGCCTATTTTCGGAAGTTCATTTCCGAAATATGTTAGGTAACATATTTCGGAAATGCACTTCCGAATTATATCAGTGTTCAGCAGAATTTTGTTGAATCAATGTAGTGAAATAGGGAATGAAATAAGTGATGTTTACCTGAAATTGTAGCTTTCTATGCTCCCTTTAACGTGATCAACGGTTTGAAACTTGATTTTAGGACGAAAAATGGATGGAGATTGATTGGGTTTTGGAGAGGGTTTGGAAAAGTGTTGGAGAAAAATGATGAAATAGTGAAGGAGGGAAATTTGTATATGCAGAAATATTTTCGGAAATGAACTTCCGAAAATATTAACGGTTTTGACATTTTCGGAGGTTCATTTCCGAAGACAAAAAAAATTCAAAAAAAAAAACGCTTCGGAAGTTCATTTCCGAAGCAGGGGTAGTTTTGATTTTTCGCTGGGGGTGACCCCCATAGGGAGGTGGCTAAAGAAATTTTCATTGTGTAATACCCCCCACAAGATGGTGGAGGATTGTTCAGAGCCGGCCCTAGGGGTAGGCAAACTAGGCCTTTGCCTAGGGCCTCTAAATTTCAATTTTTTTTAGCCATTATTACTAGGAGCTCATTGTAAAAAGACACTTCAATAGCTTTTAAATAATATTGGTAGTGTTACTATTTTGGCCCTTTTCAATAAGGTAGTAATAAATAAGTTTAATATACTGTGTTTTAATTCTATTGGATGTCTATGCTGTAGTTATTTCTCAACCATTAGCTATATTGTTTTATAACATTAATTTAAACCTACTAGTATATTCATTACCTGTATTACTGATGCCAATAAATTTATCCATTAATTTGTATAAACATATTATTCGTAAACTCATCATTGTAAAAAAAAATTGATATCTCCCATGCATCAATGTATTATTCGTAAACAATAATAATTTATTAAGATTATCATCAACAAAATCATAAAAGTTTTCAAAAATCATTTTAAACTTATATATAATAGACTAATCAATATTTCATTCTATAGCAAATTTGAACAATGTAATAATAGTTTTTATTTTATATTTAATAATAAAATATAAAAATCTACTGATATTAAAAATAAAATTATTTTTATCTAGATCATTCAAATATCCTGGCAAATAGAACTAAAAGGTTTAAGAATAATAACACGAATACCAAATTAATACACCAATTAATATAAATTTTAAAAATTGTGAGGCTTTAAGAGAAGAGAAGCAACAACTCTTAGATTGCAAACTTTTATCCCCTAATCAATGATTAAATAGACTTGATTATTTTAAAAATATCTATTTGTCTATAGACTAATGTTAGTAATTGTTTTTTCTATATGGACGGTGCATTTAAAAAGAAGTTTTTAAAATTAAAATTAATGAAATCTTAATTAAAATAATCAATATTTCAAAATAAAAATAAAAAATTGACTTTTTCTGTCCGTTGAAAATGAAATTTTTAAACGAAATTAATTATACTAATTTATTAAATAATTTTACATCTTACAAACTTAGAAAAAAAAATTAGTTTTTAAATGAAAATTACTTTGTAATTTTATTATTATTAATAATTAAAAAAATTTATTGTATAATTCGCCTTAGACCTCAATATATATTGGGCCGGCCCTGGGATTGTTCACACAAGAACATGATTGTACCTCACCAGAGTGAGATCAATGAGGCTCAATTTTAATCTCATTAGCGAGACCTAACCTTGCATGGAGAACTCATCTCCAAATTGTCTGTCTTTTATGTGTGATGCAGACCCGTTTATATAGGATCTCTAACTTCTAAGTACTTAATGACCAATTTATTGGCTATTAAAATTCTTGTCCCCTTGTCTTATTAAGGGGATTAAGTGGATTAAAGTCACATGCTTCCTTGTATGTGATCGTCCTTTCATAACTGTTTAATGTGCATTACCAAAATAATTTCTTTGTCTATGAGATCTAGCGAGCTCTTCTGAGTCAGGGTATAGATCCGACCCAAGTTTATGGATATGTACACAGTTCATCCAAGCATGAGGCTCATAGGGGAGAAATGCTTAGAGAAAAAGCCTTGATCTTGTCTGATCGTGCTACTTTACGACTCAATAATTAACCCTACCCGTTAACTTTAACTAGGATGTAACACCTTAAGTATGAGGCCTATAGGATCGAGATGCTTAAGAAAGAAAGACATGCCTTTATCTTCATTCTAAAGTTATCATAACGGGTCGACCTATTCATGCTTGACCCCCTTCTCCCAACTCATATATGGCCACTATCTCTTAGTATCCATGGGAACTAGTGTTTTAATGTTTAACGAGGATAATTGGGGCGAGATATTTTAAGTGACGGATTGTGGTATGCACAATCTTTTAAGGATTACTTTCAATCTATTGTGGTCAGGCCTAGTTTGGCCGTGTCGATCTTATTATTGCGAGTTGAGTTGATCTAATGACGATGCCCACCCTTGTCATCTAATGTTGCGATCTCTCTACCTTAGTGTAAGCCGCTTATAGCTCGACTCTTTTTGGATTGTCCTCTCTGAAGTGCGGTCGAGGTCTTCTTATTTGCGGGTGTCTGGTTGGTTGGGTTGAGGAGGTTTCTTAGCTGATGACCGAGTTAACTCTTATGACTTTTTCAGAAGCTGATAGAGCTTGAATTATCTTTAGAAAATGCTTTTGTTTTATCATTAGACCCCGTTAAGTGTACAACTTCTGTATGTTTTGGATTCCACCATTTACCCTGTTGTTGCTTTATCTCTATCGACGGGTTCAGAGTGTCTTTTCGTAGTGAGAAAGTTTGAATAGAGAGCCCAACAGTTTCTCGTCCTGCGTTTTCACGTTGAGGTCTTCTGTAGCCCTTTGATTTTTGAAGAACGGAGAGCCCAAAGCCCTCTGCTTTGAAGAACAGATAACCCAAAGGTGTCGGTTTTGTGGTCATACTGAGAGTTTAAATTTACACATAGAGAGCCTGGAGGTTCCGGCCTTGAGCTCACACCGAAAGCATCATCTGTTAACACGGAGAGCCTAGTGGATTCTGGCCTTTCAGCTCATACACTCAGATGAGATCTTCTTTATGCACAGAGAGCCCGATGAGTTCTTGCGTCTGCTCCATGTGGAAGTCTTGGATTAATATGTGAGGAGAGTCTTGTCCTGCATTTGCTCCTTGAGAAATTTTGAGTTAATTTACAAGGAAGGTTTCTTAACTCACCCTATGGGGTTTAAAAATATCCTATGCAATTCCGAAAATGCTCCCCAAAAAATCAGAAATGCATTTTTGGAGAGGACCAAGGAAAAAGGTTTCGTCATTCCATCGTGGGCACCCCAGATTCAAATTCTTAGTCACAGTTCAGTTGGTGGGTTCTTGACTCACTGTGGTTGGAATTCAACCCTTGAGAGAGTGTGGTGCATGGTGTGCCACTAATCACAGGGCCTCTTTTTGCTGAGCAGAGAACGAATGCGGCTTTTCTTAGTGAAGGCCTCAAAGTGGGACTGAGGCCAAAACTTAATAAAAACGGTATTGTGGAAAAAGATCAAATTGCTATACTGATCATGTGTCTCATAGAAGGGGAAGAAGGTGAGGAAATGGGAAACAGAGTGAAAGAATTGAAAGAAGCTGCAAATAGTGCACTTAAAGAAGATGGGTCTTCTACAAAGACTCTTTCTCAATTAGCACTCAAGTGGAGAAATTTGGTATAGACAAACAAGTTTTATGATAAATATGCACTATTAAAATCACCTTATTTTGTATTGTTGTGAAAAACGATACCAATAACAAAGTATAATAGGGAATTAGGGAAGAGAATAAGAACACACGAATTGGTTATAACTGCTATTCTTTCACTTTCTCTTAAAACAAGATTACAAGTTTACAAGAATAACAAATAACCTCTCTCACCCTAAATTAGGATTTGCAGCTTAGCAATGATGAGAGACTAGTATGCTATTTATAATAAAACCTAACATACTAACTAATGGGCTTTTTCAGCAAGGCCCATTACACAAGCCAACTTAATAAACAGGCTAACTTAACAAATTAGGGTTTAAACACTAAAACCTAATTTAACATGCTAACAACCCTAGCATCTTCGACATCTGCATGCTAGACCCATCTTCGACTACAGCATGCACACTTCGACACCAGCATGTGAACAATCCTTCGACTTCATGCTTAACTCTGTCGAACTGTCGAACCAAGAAGCTACCCTTCGACAATACTAGAGTTCGCTCCAATATCTCACAAATCTCCACCTTGGACCTAACTCTACAACGTCAAGGAACAGACTAACTTTCTTCATGCAGCTTTATCAACTGCATACAGTGGAAAAACTTGCAACTCGGCAATGTCTTGGTGATCATATCAGCAGCATTGTCTTCAGTCGAAACCTTCAGCACTTGGACTTCTCCACGCTCGATTACTCCTCTGACGAAATGCAGCCTCACATCAATGTGCTTAGTTCGCTCATGATAGGCTGAATTCTTCGACAGGTGTATTGCACTTTGACTATCACATTTAACAGTGATACCTCGACCTTGAAGTTTCAGCTCCTTCGCAAAACCTTCAAGCCACAATGCTTCTTTCACAGCTTCAGTTAGGGCAATATACTCCGGTTCAGTGGTTGATAGAGCAACAACCTTCTGAAGTGTTGCTTTCCAACTAATTGCAGTGCCAAACATAGTGAAAACATATCCAGAAATAGATTTTCTGGAATCCATACAACCTGCATAATCAGAGTCGACATATCCTTCTATTACTGCTTTACTATCTTTACCCAAGGCTCCACCATAAATTAGGACTCTATTCAGAGACCCATTTATGTACCTTAAAATCCACTTCAATGCTTGCCAGTGAGCCTTTCCAGGGTTCGCCATATACCTGCTTACAAGACTTACTGCATATGCTATGTCGGGTCTAGTACAGACCATAGCATACATCAAAGAACCAACTATATTAGCATATGGGATGCTATTCATATAGGCTCTTTCGACATCAGTACTGGGACACTGATCAATACTCAGCTTGAATTGAGGGTTTGTTGGAGTCACAACTGATTTCGAATTCGACATACCAAACTTTTCAAGAATCTTCCGTAGGTATGCCTCTTGAGATAAACATAACTTAGACTTCTTTCTATCTCTTCGAATGTCAATTCCAAGAATCCTGGAAGCAGCTCCCAGATCCTTCATATCGAACTCCTTATTGAGTTCAGCCCTCACCCTCGTCACATCTTCAACATTGTTGCTTGCTATGAGAATATCATCCACATAAAGCAACAAAATAACAAATGAATTACCAGGTCGAAATCTGAAGTAAACGCAGTGGTCGAACTGACTTCTAATGAAACTTATGCGTGCCATGAACTTGTCGAATCTCCTATTCCACTGTCGAGGAGATTGTTTCAGCCCATACAAAGATCTCTTTAACTTGCACACATAATCTTCCTTCCCCTTTTCGACATACCCTTCAGGTTGCCTCATCAGGATCGTTTCATCTAGATCACCATACAAGAACGCAGTCTTCACATCCATCTGTTCCAGTTCAAGATCGAACTGTGCCACCATGGCAAGCAACATTCGAATGGACCTATGCTTCACAACAGGAGAAAACACATCATTGAAGTCGACACCTTCTTTCTGAGTGAAACCCCTTGCAACTAACCTTGCCTTGTATCTTTTCGACGTCACTCCTTCAATTCCTTCCTTAACTTTGAAAATCCATTTACAGCTGACTAACCTTGCCCCATCAGGTTTCTTGATCAGTTCCCAAGTATGATTATCATGAAGAGATTTCATCTCATCATCCATGGCCTTCAGCCATTCAGTCTTATTTCGACTCCTCATAACTTCCTTATAGTCTCTAGGTTCTTCGTCTAGAACCTCACTTGCAGAGATTAAGGCATAAGCTATAAGATCTGCATATCCAAGTCTTTGAGGTGGCTTAATGACTCTTCTCGACCTATCTCTCGACAATAGGTAGTCATCGTCAGTTTCCTCAACTTCAGCATCTTCTGCTTCTTCTTCGACTTCATCTGGGATATGCAATTCAGCATCAACATGCTCCACCTCAACAGGAATCTCTACCTGTTCCAGCTCTTCGTCAGATGTTTCTGTACTTCGACCAACATCATCAGTTTTCTTAAAAGCCATTTCAGCTTCATTGAAAACTACATCTCGACTGGTGATACACCTCCTGTGACCTGGCTCTAGGCACCATAGCCTATAAGCTTTGACTCCTTCAGGGTATCCCATGAACATGCATTTCAGAGCTCTAGGTTCGACTTTGTCTTGCCTAATGTGAGCATAGGCTATGCAGCCAAATACTCTCAGTTTGTCGAGATCTGGTGGATGTCCCGACCAAACTTCTTCAGGTGTCTTCATATCTAACGCTGTCGAAGGACATCTGTTTATCAGATATGTTGCTGTCGAAACAGCCTCAGCCCAGAACACCTTCTTTAAACCGGCACTAGTCAACATGCATCTGACTCTCTCCAAAATAGTTCGATTAAACCTTTCAGCCAAACCATTTTGCTGTGGAGTACCTGCAGTAGTTCTATGCCTTGCAATACCAGAGGCAGCACAAAAACTGTCGAATGCCTCATTGCAAAATTCAAGGCCATTGTCGGTTCTCAACCTCTTGACTTTTCTGCCAGTCTGATTTTCAACCAGAGTCTTCCAACTTTTGAAATTCTCAAAAGTTTCATCCTTAGTCTTCTGGATGAATACCCATAATTTTCTGGAATAATCATCTACTATGGATAGAAAATACCTTGCTCCTGAATGTGATGGACACCTTGCAGGCCCCCAAAGATCAGCATGGATGTAATCAAGGGATCCATGTGTTCTTTGTTTGCCTTTGTTGAACTTCACTCTGCAAGATTTTCCAAGTACACAGGGTTCACAAAACTTCAGCTTTTCGACTTTGTCTCCACCAAGCAGATTTTGTTTCCCTAATTCGACCAGACCCCTTTCACTGACATGGCCCAATCTCATGTGCCAGATTTCTGTTTTCGACAAAGGTTTCGTGGATGCAACATTTGTCGAACCACTTACAATTTCAGCCTCAAGGGTATACAAGCCTTGTTTCTTCACGCCTCTCAAGACTTCCTTCGAACCCTTCATGACTCTTAGGATACTTTTCTCTCCTTGGAAAACATATCCTTTCTTGTCGAATTCACCAAGAGAAAGCAGATTTCTCTTCAAATCAGGAACATACCTGACTTCAGTCAACAACCTTATTGACTCATCATGGAGCTTGAATCTAACAGATCCAATACCTGCAATCTTGCAAGCCTTGTTGTTTCCCAGCAATACTGATCCACCATCTTGATCACATAATTCCTCGAACAGGTCTTTGTTTGGAGTCATGTGCCAAGTGCATCCTGAATCCATAATCCACTCTCTTCTCGAGTCACTGCTTGAAACTACAAGAACATCAGATGATTCAAAATCATCTTGAACAATGGCTGCATTGCCATTATCCTTACCTCCATGATCTTTCAGGCGTTCAGGGCACACCTTTCTTGTGTGACCCTCCTTCTTACAATGATAGCATCGAATGCCAGATGCTTCGCCACTGTAAGACTTCGACTGGCTTTTGCCCTTCTTGTCGAACTTACCATTCTTTCGTAAGAGTTTTCCTTTAACGGCCAAACCTTCACCAACAGTCGAAGGTTTATGCTCCTTTCGTTCATTCAAGTCCTTAGAGTACAAGGCTGATTGAACTTCTTCAAACGTCAGGGACTCCCTTCCATACAAGAGAGTTTCTTTGAAGTGAGCATGTGATCGAGGCAAAGAACACAATAGTAACAGCGCTTGATCTTCATCATCGATCTTCACATCAATATTTTCAAGATCAAGAATCAGCTTGTTGAACATATCCAACTGCTCAGCCAATACTTTGTCTTCAATCATCTTGAATGAATACAAAGCTTGCTTCAGGTAGAGTCGATTTACCAGCGATTTGGTCATATACAAACTTTCAAGTTTCACCCATAACCCTGATGCCGTCGTCTCCTTTGATACCTGCCGGAGAACCTTATCACCAAGGCTCAACAAAATTGCGCTGTGTGCTTTCTCGATCATATTCGTCTTCTCCGCTGCCGTCAATTCTGCATTCATGGCTGCCTCTCCCTTCAACGCTTCCAAACAACCCTGCTGAACCAGTAGGGCTTTCATCTTCAAGCGCCACAGACCGAAATCATTCACTCCGGTGAACTTTTCAATCTCATACTTTGTTGAAGGCATCTTCTCCACGCTCACCGCACCAATTTGTTGTGAAAAACGATACCAATAACAAAGTATAATAGGGAATTAGGGAAGAGAATAAGAACACACGAATTGGTTATAACTGCTATTCTTTCACTTTCTCTTAAAACAAGATTACAAGTTTACAAGAATAACAAATAACCTCTCTCACCCTAAATTAGGATTTGCAGCTTAGCAATGATGAGAGACTAGTATGCTATTTATAATAAAACCTAACATACTAACTAATGGGCTTTTTCAGCAAGGCCCATTACACAAGCCAACTTAATAAACAGGCTAACTTAACAAATTAGGGTTTAAACACTAAAACCTAATTTAACATGCTAACAACCCTAGCATCTTCGACATCTGCATGCTAGACCCATCTTCGACTACAGCATGCACACTTCGACACCAGCATGTGAACAATCCTTCGACTTCATGCTTAACTCTGTCGAACTGTCGAACCAAGAAGCTACCCTTCGACAATACTAGAGTTCGATCCAATATCTCACATGTATTATAATTCACACTTTACAAAATAAGGTGATTCTACTCTAATTCACACTTTATGGCTTATGCTAGTTTATCTTGTCTTTAATTTCCTCGATTTTCAGCTACATATAAAGGTAATATGAATAAAGGAAATGTTCATTATTGAATGTAAATAGTTTGTACAAACTACATTTATAAGAGAACTAAGTTCCATATGCAAGTAGCTTATAGAACATACCCAACTAACTCTAACCACTAGAAACAAGTTAGTTACAAGCATAACAAACTTAACTAGCTTGTATAGGTGTAGGCTGATTCTAGTTATTCCAAGTAGCTTCATTGGCCTCACATGTTGGTGGAGGATTGTTCACGCAGGAACATGATTGTACCTCACCGGAAGGTTCTTGCCCTGTGTAGAACATGTAGAAGACCAAAAATTGATTTCATAATCAAGACAACACCAAAACACAAAAAACCTCACCTTCATATATTGTTGAGTTGTTGCTACTTGGAAAGAGATGGACATTGGAAGAACATGTCTTCCATTGGCGAGCAACAACATGATCATGAAATTATGGCTGTAATTACATGTCAATGAAGCCCCCCAAAAAATTTATAATTGAGATTATGGTGGTAGGGGTGACATATCAATGTGTGATTGTGGTTGTAATTGATAACTAGACTCCATTTCATTGTCTATTTTCCCACGCTATTTGTGAACAAACATTTCGGCCCATAATGTCTAAGACCACCCTGTCTATCCATAACTCCAAACAAAAAAAACAAAACCACATAAAGTTGCAACCATGAAAAGAAAAATTGAAACACAGTCTGCCGGGAAGATCCTTCTGATAACTATGTAAATGAGATAATATCATCATGTCAGAAGAGGGCCGGCTCAAGGGTCAGGCCAGGGCTTTAGGCCTCAAACATTTGGTTTTAAAATAAGGTCTCAATTTTTTTTATTTTGTTATAATAATATATAATGACATATTAAACACATAAATTATCATAGTTGAGTTGTTAAAATTTAGGTTTCTTTTTCTTTTGGTCTTGAGTTCAACTCTTAACAATTACAAAATTATTATTTTAAATGACTCATTTTAAAATTTTCTTTAGGCATCCAAACGAATTGGGTCGGTCCTGGTCAGAAGAGTCTTTTTAGTGAGATGGAAACATAAAAAAAAAAAAGGAATAAAAACATGAATAAATAGATATTAACACATATATGATAATGATAAGTCATAAGCACAAATAGAGTGAATTTTTGGTAGTTGTTTTAAGGGAAGAAAAAAAGATTTGAGTAGGATTTTGAGAGTTTGATGTTTTTAGTATTTTGGAGTTTTTTTTTTGGTGCAAAATGGAAAGGAGGAAGATTAAATGATTCTATAAGTCATATCATATCAGAAGGATCAATAAAAAAAATTTGTCTCAAAAGATCATTTTAGTAATGGTTAAAACTAACATTCAAAGGGCCTGGCCTCTTAGCATGTATAGGTGGATTGAGAAATTTCCTTTATTTTAAGGTTCTATAATATTTTTAAAATTTTGGTATTCATCTATTAGTCTATTTAAAAGTATTTTTAAAATTATGATATGATATATAAGTATATTTAAAGGTCTATGGTAGAACCAAGAATAAGAAACGATATAGGGATGAGATCTTTCGGTACAGTGGTGAGTGCTTTTAGCATGGTGGAGTGGAATGTATCTGAAAGTTTATCACTCCAACGCCTAAGTTATTGAAGTTTTTGAAAATTAGTTTAGAGTGAGAGTGAAAAAACACCTATAACTGGCGTGTTAAACTTCAATAGATTTAACGATGAGAGCGGTTGTCGCTGAAACTGGTGCATTATGTAGATCGTCGTTCGATTAGATTTAACGATGAGAGATCGGTCAGAGGTTGGGATCACATGCTCTGTGCTTGATTGAGGTCTCATTTGTTTCCCGTTTGTTGCATGCACCTTCCATGTTGGGCTCCATGATTTTTTCTGAAGGCCTTACAAACGGTCTAAAACAATTACCTCGAAGTCCTCATTACTACTTGTTGAAGCAACGGGTGTGTGGCTTGGGCTACCTTTTACTATTTATTCGGATTTCAAACTGACTCCAGTTAAAGGAAGTGGAAATGTTTTGAGGTGAAGCCGATTTCATTAGGAACATGCACATTGAATGCTCATGTCGTAACTGCATCATTTTGTGGGACAAACTTCAAACGTATTTACACATCTTTGATTTATTCAGTATTGTTAATCACTTTAATTTTGTGTTCATTGTTTTATATGTGTTTACGAATACGCATATCGATCTAGACTCGTAGTGGTTATTAACCATAAATCTATGAATTAGAACTAAATTAATCTGTTCAACTAAATAATTGATTAAGGATAAGAAATTATACGTTATGACTTAGAGTTTAACGCGCAAAAATATTAGTTGTTTTAACTAGTCAACCGACCTAAGAGATTAGGGAGCATGGTGTAGAATAATGAGTTATACGCCAAGGAATTGGGTATAACGGCTAGGTTAAATCGTCGTAATCACTAATAAATCACCTTAGGGGAAAATAGACGCCAACATCAATAGTGACATACAAGGGATTTGAAACAACGTCTAATCATCGTTAATCTAATCAAGTTTTCCACCAATTTTATTTATGTTTTTATATATCCAATTAAATCTAAAAGCCCACAATTTTAATTTCAATAGCACACGAATCACTTTGTTAAAATAGCACAATCCAAACATATAAATTTTTTTACTTTGATGTATTTAGTACACTTGATAAATTATCACTAGAGCACTTAGAATTTCTCTGCAACTTTATTTTTTACATTTGCTGCACTTGAAGCTTTACTTTGTTGTTGTTTGTAAAAGTCTCTACAAAACAAGTTGTACTTGAAATTCACTGCAATCTAAGTTTTATTATTTGCTTTAATATATTGTTCATCATGTTTATGTTTTCACTTAATATCATGTATGCTATAATAGCCCTGTTTGAATAGTTTTCTTAAGGATTTATGACCAAGGGATTTCCCAAATAACAGACCTAATGTAAGTCCTCTTCTAAAACTTCGATTACAATAAATTATATATTTGATTTAGTTTTCTGTATTAAATGCATACACCTCGACAAAAATATATATGTCTTTAGATACTAACCATATATTGAAAGGGTGTGATTAGTATCCTAACAAAAAAGACTAAACATTTAAGTTTGAGATTACAAAAGTGTCTCAAACTTAATTGAAAAAAAGTTTATTTTTTATAGTCAAACTTAAAACGATCCTAAACAAATGAACTTCACTTTATCGAGGAAAGTATGTAGTTCGTTGGTTTAAGACAAGATAATACGCTGACGAAAGTAGGTATTATCATCTTTTGCTATTTGTTTCTACAAAACTATTATTTCTCGTAATCGATAAATTTGAAAACCTGCGTAAGTAAGTTTTGAATGAAAATTGAAGTCCAAAATCCTATTTTATAAATCAAGTTTAATCAAACGAAAATTCTAAAACAAAAATTAAATATTGTCTTAAACACTTAAATAATAGAATTTGGAAATCAAAATGGTGTTATGTGGAACAATCATTTTTATTAATTCGATATAAATCGTGCGTTTGCGGCCTGTCAATTTCCCTCAAACATATGTTGCTACTTCATACATGATAGTATGGTAGTGTTTATTTTCTTGTATTGACATCATGTTTGTCTTAATTCTTATCAGGGATATCTTATTGTGTCGCATTAGTTTCGGCCAAAGAACTTATTAAGTTATGCTTTTATTGTGGCTCCTTTTGAGGTCTCTTTCTTCGTGTTTCTTGAAATCTTAATTGGACTCTGAAATGAGGATTTCACACTTTGTGTTTGGCTTGAATAAAAAGATAAATAATTTAAATCTTGCAAACCTTGTAAGTAATTCATGTATATAGTTACATCTAATATCATTTTGTACTATGTGTAGCCCAAGTGGTTGGTGTGGTGTGCAAGGTCTATTAGTGTTTTCAATATTCGTGTATCAAGTTTGTTTCTTACTTTTAATTAGTACTATAACTTAATTGAAAATTCACATGCAGGGTGAAGCAACTTTCATGAGATTTGAAATTTTAAAGAAATCTAACTCCACTTACAATAACATATACAATTTTTTTTAATAGACAATTTGTGCATAATAGGATTTGAACCTGAAATTTTGAAGGGAACCCACCTTCAAAACTCAAACTTTCACACTAGGTCACACAACGCACACGGCACACCCACAATTTAAGATGAGCAACATGATCCACTTAAGCACCTCCACAATTGTAACAAACTTTGGTTAGTTATCTTAACAACATGATCCACTTGAACACCTCCACAATTGTAACAAACCTTGGTCAGTTATCTTTCTAATGTTGATACTTGATAGTTCTATCTTCCATTGCCTTATAAAATAATTCTAAATCATCAATAGAGAGTCTTCATAGTTAAGTTCCAATTGCAAACTTCAAATGAAACAAAGTTTTTTTCAAAAATTCTTGACGAATACTTTTGTTGATTTTTTAAATTCTATTTTTGGTGAATTTTTATCTACTCAACTCAAAAAGTTGGGTAAAGTTATATTGAGTGTAAAATATTTTGGAAACAACAAATAATTATACTATTTTATAATTAATTAAATATGTTAAAATTAAAAGGGATCTTCTGATTGGTTGAATGTACACTACCCAACTTTTGATGATGGGTAGAGAAGTTGTGACCCCTATTTTTATTTTAGATTTGATAATTTGTTTTTGATGTATAACAACAACTATTTATAAATAGACGAAACTCATTACTTAAATATTATCTCATTTACATTAAATATTGCGTGAAACATTCAATAATTTCTATTTCACTAATATTTTCTTAATTATAAATGATATTTTTCGTGCGAATGCACTAGTTTTCAATTAGATAAAAAATAAATGTAGTATTCTTTTGTATATTCAACAAATTAACTTATTAATTAAGTGGAGGATTGTTCCTAAAGAACAATATTGATAACCTCTTCGGTGTTGGTTGGAAGAGGTCGCAGTATTTATGTGTTTTTCTGTTAAACTGTGGATCCTTTTTTTCTTCGATGAGGTCTCTATTTTATAGTCCTCTTTGTGGGACAACTGTCAATTGTGATCAATTAGAAATACTTAAGAATTACTTATCTTCCAAGATCATAGTGATCTGTTATGCATCTGGATCCCGAAATTTGTCTCGTCGGTTTTGAAGTCGTTCTCCTTCAAAATCATGACAATCATGTAGCCAGATTCTTCTTCGTCGTTATTACTATCATCTCCGTCGATAGCGTTACAAGGAATCAAAACTTAAGGCTCGAGAGTGTTTTACAGGGGGCCACGGTGGGCGCCACTTGTTCTTGAAGAACAATATTGATAACCTCTCCAGTGTTGGTCAGGAGAGGTAGCCATTTTTATGTGTTTTTGTGTTAAATTGTTGATCCATTTTTCTTCGATGAGGTTTCTCTTTTATAGTCCTCTTTGTGAGACAAGGGTAGCCGATGTCATCAATCAGCATTCATGGCTATTGATGCGGAAATTATCACATAGAAGACATGTTCGAACATCCTCCTAAATTTCCATGATTGCATGTCTAATTGGCTGGATAGGATATTGCTATGTGGCCGGTCTCTTTTGGTCGGACAAGATGTTACTCCATCGTCGGGCTCTCTTGGCCATACAAGATGTTGCTCCGTGGTCAGGCTTTGTTGGTCGACTTGGTTATTACTCTGTAGTCTAGCTCTGTTTACCGACTTGGTTGTCAGTCTGTGGACATACAAAATGTTGCTTCGTGGTTGGGCTCTCTTGGCCGGACAAATGATGCTTTGTGGTCGGGCTCTGTTGGCCGACTTGATAGTTACTTCGTGGTCGAACTCTGCTGGCCAACTTGGTAGTGACTTCGTGGCCTGCCTCTGTTGACCGATTTAGTAGTTACTTTGTGGCCGGGATCCGTTGGTCGAACTAATAGTTTATCTGGACTAAAACCCCGGATATTCAAGGCTAAATTAGACAATAAATTTAATTTTTTTAATTAAAATTGTATGGGTTAAATGTGATCGATTATCTGTTTAATATATATAACTTAAATAATTTTTACTTATATTTTATTCTAACGGTATTAAAAAGAAAAATAATTGATAATTGATAATATTGATGATCACATTACCCATGTTAGAAAATTGTATAATGATTTGAGAGTGGTTTCTTTTAAATGTATTTAAATAAGAATATTCCTTATTATCACAAATTCATAAGCATCGAGGGAGTATTAATATTTAGAAAGAGTACATGCCAACAATCTCAAAGAAAGACTTCTACTATTCCTATATCCTTTATTATAATGCTGGTTCTTCCTATTTCAAGCTAGCTAAGAGAACGTTAAGGGTCATTTGGCTTTAGATCCACTCCAAGGGGCAGGTTTAGTTGACTCTTTCCAACTACATTTCTTCCCAAAAGATGAGATCTATTAGTCCAAAGTCCATCTTATTTATAGAAAGAGAATTCAATGAACCAATATAATTAATGGCGTAGACTTGTGAAACACAGCTAGAGGAATCTTTGGACCAACGTGTTACATGCGGTTCAATAAATCATCCTAGAGGAATCTATGCGGGTACATTCCCGTCTATTTCTAACACCTTCTAAAATGTGAAAAATTACGACGTAAACATAGATTTTATATGAAATGTAAGTTTAGTGAAATGATAAATATCTCTAACATAAAGATGAAACTTGGAGATCTTATCATTATGTAATTGATGAGGTTTAAATATGTTGGGTCTATATTATAAAAAGATAGAGATGTAGAAGGAGATATAAACCATTAGATTCAAAAAGAAGATTGAAATAGATGAACACTTCGGGCGTTTTATGTGATGCGAAAGGACTATTTAAATTGAAGGAACATCTTATTGGATAGTAGTAAGACAATAGTGTTTTACGAAACAAAATGTTGAGCTATAGAGGACCAACACAAAAATAAATTAGGTGTATCATATTAAGCCCAACAGAATTAAAGTTAAGCCCATGTGGATGAAAGATTATGTGACAAAATAAGTCTATTTATTTTAATTGTAATTTTCTTTTATTGGGCTAGGCCCATTTTTGGACAGCCTTTAGGTCTAAAACCCTAGAGTATTTATTTGGTTGTCTTCCTCCTTGAGAAGTTAAGAAAATTATCACAAACTATTTCTTTATTGTTGATGCAAATCTTTGTTTTATGTTTGTCTTTAGTTAACCCTAGATCTAGATTCAATAGTTGCTGAATTTCTTTTTATCAAATTGGTGCTTTCATCTTGAATTCATGGCCCCCCAAACCACCCAACCCTAAAGAGATTGTGGAGGAAGCTGTCCAAACAGCCCATCTTCACCTTGACAATGCAATACAAGAGACTCAACTTCAAATAGATGAGAGATTTCTTAAAACTCATTCTGATTTGGAGGAGCTTCATACTAGAATGGATAATGAAAAACAAGTTTCAGATTCTAGGTATGAAAACATGATGAGTTTGCTTACAAAATTAGCCTCTCAAGCTGAAAAAACAACCAGTTAGTACTGTTCTAGTCGTTACTGTTCACGGATCTACTATTCACGGCGGTACTGTTCACGGATCTACTATTCACGACGCTATTGTTCACGGCAAAACAGTCCAATCACCTCCTGTTTCGTCCGCCGCTACTGTTCACAGCGGAAACCCTTATTCTGCCAACTCATCAGGTACTACACAAATTCCCTCTTTCACTAATACCCTTCACACACCTCACTCATCCCCAAATTATTCACGTATCCCTACAACACTATCTTTTCACAATACCACTTTACCAATCAGCCAACCCCCAATCCCTCTACACCTTTCCAAACAGTTTTTTCCCCTTACCAAAGATTGTTTCCAAACCCCCAATACATGGAACCTCCCTACTATACTGCACCCCCTGTTTTCACTACCATCCCACCTTTTTCCATTCCCCAATCTTCCCAAAACCCTTATCCTCAACATTTCCAAAATCTCACACTTCCCACTTTCCGCACCCCCAAACTAGAACTTGCCATGTTTGACGGATCACAACCCTTGGAATGGTTGTTCCAAGCAGAACAATTCTTTACTTTTTATAATCTACCGGCTGAAAACCGCTTGTCTATGATGTCTTTTAACATGAAGGGAGAAGCCCTAGCTTGGTTTAAATGGATGCACAAAAATCATGAGTTAGTGGATTGGACTTCCTTTAAAAAAGCTTTAGAACTACGTTTTGGGCCATCCACTTATGCCAATCACCAACTTGAATTGTTCAAACTTAAACAAACCCATTCTGTTGTTGAATACCAGGCCAAATTTGAGAAATTGGGAAATCAGGTTGTTGGTTTATCTAGAGATGCAATCCTTAATTGTTTTCTTTCAGGATTAATACCAGAAATTCAGAATGAATTAGCTATTCTCAAACCCACTTCAATATCACAAGCAATTGGGCTTGCAAAGCTAGTGGAATCCAAATTAAGAGATGCAAAGCCCAAGTTCCAAAAACCCTTTTCTAATTCCACCAGACCCACACCGCCCTCTTCCACCACAACTAAATTCACACCAGCCACAAAACCACCAAATCCGACCCAACCAGCCACACTACCCATCCGCAAACTATCCAATAGTCAATTACAAGAACATCGTGCCCAAGGATTATGTTTCAACTGCGATGAAAATTTTATTTCAGGCCATAAATGCACAATAGGAAAATTTCTCTTATTGGTGGAAGATGAAGAAGCACCCCCCTTAGAAAATGTTGAAAATTGTGACGCACTTGAGGGTACTTTTGACCAGAACGAAACTTATTTCCAACTCTCTCCCCAAGCTGCCAATGGTCATTTTTCTCCAAAAACTTTGAAATTCAAGGGATCCATCAATGGTCTTGCTGTTGCAGTTTTAATTGACACAGGAAGTACACACAATATACTTCAGCCACGCATTTCCAATCATTTGAAACTCCTAACACACCCAATCCCAAATTTTTCAGTCATGGTTGGCAACGGTTCTAAATTGGATTGTTCCTGTATTTGCCCAAAAGTCCCTATCAAACTCCAAAATACTGCCTTCTCAATACCATTTCACTTACTACCAATAGAAGGTGCCGACGTCGTTCTTGGGATGGAATGGTTACGCACTTTAGGACCTCTTGCTGATTTTTCTATTCCTAAGATCTCTTTTAACTACAACAACAATGAGATTACTATCACAGGTGATACAAAAACTCTAATCACACCCTCAACTTTCAATAATTTCTGCCACCTCCTATAAACAGATTTTGTTGCTTCAATCCATCTTTTGCTTTATCAACCATCTAATGGTCAAAACACTCATTCACCAGTAAACACTAACACAAATTTTGAAACACTACCAACCTCAATACCTCACCAAATTTCTGACCTCATAAAAAATTATTCCACCATTTTTCAGAAACCCCAAGGCCTACCCCCAACCCGTCCCCACGACCATAGAATTCCCCTACTTCCTAACACTCCTCCAATTAATGTTTAACCATACCGCTACCCCCACTTCCAAAAAGATGCATTGACTACAATCATCAAAGATATGCTCAATGAGGGTATTATTAAACCAAGTAACAGCCCATATTCCTCCCCGGTGCTTTTGGTTATAAAAAAAGATGGCTCTTGGAGATTTTGTGTGGATTATAGAGCTCTTAATGCTGTTACAATTCACGATCATTTCCCTATACCCACAATAGATTAACTCTTTGATGAATTGGGTTCGGCAACTATTTTTTCTAAGATTGATTTGCAATCCGGTTACCACCAGATCCGGGTGACACAAGAGGACACTCATAAGACTGCGTTCAGAACGTTTGATGGACACTATGAGTTTTTGGTGATGCCCTTTGGCTTAACTAATGCTCCTAGTTCGTTTCAATCAGCCATGAACGATTTGCTGCGACCATATTTGAGACGGTTTGTGTTAGTTTTCTTTGATGATATTCTTATTTATAGTTCGTCACTATCTGACCATGCACATCATTTAAAATTGATTTTAGAGTTGCTTTTATCTAACCAATTTTATGCCAAATTATCAAAATATGTTTTTGTTGTACCTAGTGTTGATTATCTAGGTCATATTATCTCAAGTAATGGTGTAACTCCAGGTCCAGCAAAGATTCAAGTTATCCTAGACTGCCCAAAACCACATTCACTCACGGCACTCAGGGGTTTTTTAGGCCTCACCGAATTTTATAGACGATTCGTGCATCACTACGCCTCTCTCGCCGCTCCTCTCACCGATTTATTATATTCCAATAAGTTACAATGGACTACAGATGCAGATACAGCTTTTACAGAGTTAAAAAGGAAAATGACAGCAACTCCAGTTCTTGGTCTTCCTGACTTCTCCAAACCATTTATGCTGGAAACAGATGCTTCAGGTGTTGCTATTGGCGCGGTCCTCTCACAAGGTGGTCACCAAATAGCCTTCTTCAGCAAAAAGCTTTGCAATCGCCTTCAAGCATCATCGGTGTATGTTCGTGAGATGTTCGCCATTATAGAAGCTGTCAAAAGTGGAGACAATATTTAATAGGCAGACAATTCCACATTTTCACAGATCAGAAAAGCTTAAAGAACCTATTGGTACAGACTATCCAGACACCAGAACAGCAAAAATGGGCCGCTAAGTTACAAGGTTTTGAGTTTGACATACACTACAAACCTGGGAAAACAAATCAAGTTGTTGATGCTTTGAGCAGGATCCCATACGAAGAAGACTCTTTGTTGTTCTCCATCTCATCCCTAGTTCCGCTCCTCCTCAAACAGTTGAAACATTTCTATAAGTCAGATTCAGAAGGAAAGATATTGATGGATAGGATTCAAACAGATACCACATCAAATCATAAATTTCAGTCCAAAGATGGTCTACTATATTTCAAAGAAAGGATCTTTATACATGAAAATAACCATTTGCGCAGTAAGATCATTACAGAGTATCATTGTTCACCAGAGGGCAGCCATTCTGGATTGCAACCAACACTTGCTCGCTTATCCTCTTCGTTCTTGTGGCCAGGAGCTTATAACAACGTCAAAAGCTTTGTCAAATCTTCTACCACATGCCAACAGAACAAATATATGACAACTAGGAAGCAAGGACTCCTTCAACCTTTCCCTACACCTACTGAAGTTTGGAATGATTTGAGTATGGATTTCATTACACACTTACCAAATTCTCAGGATCACACCACAGTCTGGGTTGTATGTGACAGACTCACAAAGTTTTCACACTTCATCGCGCTTCCATCCAAGTACTCTACTAAGGATCTCGCCATATGTTTCTCTATTGAAATCTGCCCGCTTGCACGGGATTCCCAAGTCCATAGTTTCAGACCGCGATCCTCTATTTCTCAGCACTTTCTGGAAAGAGTTGTTCCGTGTCCAAGGTACAACATTGAAGTACAGCTCCGCCGATCATCCTGAAATAGACGGCCAAACAGAAGTCATCAACAGATGTCTAGAAACTTATTTAAGATGTTATACGAGTGACAATCCAAAGAACTGGTTTCAGTACTTACATTTGGCTGAATACTGGTACAAATCGTCTTATCATTCATCTCTGAAAATGTCACCTTTTAAGGCACTCTATGGCCTTCCACCACCGTCCTTTCCGAGCTACACAACCGGATCCACCACCATCCCTACCGTAGAAGCCTCCTTGCAAAAACGGGAAGAGTTAATGCAAGCCTTGCAAAGAAACTTGTACAAGGCCAAACAGAAGATGGAATTTCAAAGTAACAAGAAACGAAGGGATTGTACCTTTGTAGAAGGCGGTTTTGTGTGGCTCAAACTGAAACCTTATCGCCAACTCTCTATGGTCCGCCGGTCATCACAGAAACTGGCAAAGTGGTATTTCGGCCTGTTCAAGGTCTTGCAACGCATTGGTCAGACAGCATGCCGGCTTGATCTCCCAGCCTCGTCGCGGATCCATCCGGTGGTACACGTTTGGCAGCTCCGTGCTTTCCATGGCAACCCACCCTCCGATCTGTTACCTCCGATTCCGACGGATTTAGAGCCACCAGATGAAACCGAACCTACACCAAGTACCATTCAACAATAAGATTTGGAAGCATATAATACAACCACACACACAGAACCAACAAACCATACCTCACAAGGCGACTTTCAGGCGGAGAAGAGTGGTAGTCCTTCAAGGTTTAGCTATTCCACAACCCAAAACGGAGACAGAGAACCTTCACTACGGCAGCGGACTAAAACAGTACAAGGAAATGAAGGAGTGAACGAAAATGAAGAAGTTACAAGAGGAAAGAACACTGAAGCGTTTCAAAGAAAGGAGAGAGAGGATTCTAGATTTTCTGCACAAGTGAAAGACTTAAGCTCAAATGATATGCCTTTGAAGTCGTTAGATAGTTCAACAAGTACAACACGTGAAGTTTCTGCACGCTCCTACACGCTAAAGCAATCTCCTCCACTCAATTCTTTGGATTCCCTGCCAATTACAAGTCAACCCTTGGATGAAAGAGGCGTTGGCACACTTCCCAATGGCCCACATGTGACCACGAGTAGCACGAGGAGTGAGCTGTCTCCCACTGCCGTTTTGCCTTTTTCAAATGGAGAGCAAAACCCTAATCTTTCCGAGTTAAAGGGAAATGGGCCGCTCCAATGGGCCTCTCCTAAATCTGCAAAACAGGACTTAATTAAACCCAACCTTGAGGACAAGGTTGTTTTTGGACCGGATGGTAGTGATATTAGGCCCAACAGAATTAAAGTTAAGCCCATGTGGATGAAAGATTATGTGACAAAATAAGTCTATTTATTTTAATTGTAATTTTATTTTATTGGGCTAGGCCCATTTTTGGACAGCCTTTAGGTCTAAAACCCTAGAGTATTTATTTGGTTGTCTTCCTCCTTGAGAAGTTAAGAAAATTATCACAAACTATTTCTTTATTTTTGATGCAAATCTTTATTTTATGTTTGTCTTTAGTTAACCCTAGATCTAGATTCAATAGTTGTTGAATTTCTTTTTATCAGTGTAGTAGATGTTGATGAACTAAGGTTAATAAATATGAGGATCTTGATTTGGATGTATTGTGAAACAAGACGGAGTAATATTATACATGTCAATATTAGAAGAAAAAAAGTGTTAGGGTATCACCTATAATATGTTTGAAATTAGACTTAAGAGATTTAGGCATGTAGAGATAAGATTCGGTGAATTCAGTAGTAAGGAGAATAGACTAGATGGAAGGTAGTCAAATTACTAAAGGTAAATAAGACTTAAAAAATTTATAAGAGAAACTATTAAAAAATATCTTAAGCTAAATGAGTGGGATAGAAGTGTAATTTTTTTATAGAACATTATGGCATAGTTTTATCCACGTGTCTGGGCTACTTAAGTATGTAAAAACTCAGTTGTTGTTAGTAGTGGTTATCGTATATTTTCTCCTATAAATATCTATTAAAGACTCGTCATCTTTCCTCATCTTTCTTCATACATATCTTTATTAGTATAGGTCATCCCTCGACCTTCAAACAATATAGTCAAGGATACAAAAAATTTGCTTCACAAAATTTGTTTTCTCCAATATTGAGCTTAACCACTCATTCATCCTCACCCTTCTAAGGTGGGAATCTTACAAAAAAACACATGGATTTAAGAATGATCATCTAAAGTTGGTTAGATTTGAAAACGAATTGATCAGAGATATCCGAGAAAGTTTGAAGAAAGGGATGCAATGATGAATCCTTTGAGCACCCCGATAGAAGTTTTCGAATTTATTGAACTTTGTAAACATATGTTAGAAGGATTAAAGGCTAGTCTGGATGAACTTCGCAAGTCGGAGCTTTAGTTGTAATTTGATCGAATTCTATACTCGTTTCTTTTGATCATTAAATGAAAGAACAATTTGGCTTTTACATCAATCTTAGTTTTGTCTTCTAATGCTCTCATACTGTTAGATGCTTACCATGACAATAAAGACTCGGAATTCCCTCAAAATAAAATGAAAATAAATGAAAACCTTGTTTCATCATCAAACATTGACGTGCATACCTAAACATGCATTCACATTTTCATTCACAAACTCTTTACATTTTTCCATCATAAAAAAAACCAAGTTAATAGGAAAAGTTTATTCCCCGACACTCGCTTAAAATCTGAAGCACTTATCGCGAAAGTTGTGGACGAACTTTAATGTCTGAAAAATAAGTTATAAGTTCGTGATGAAAAGACCGTTACCAATCAGATATAAATTGTCATATGAACTTATTTGGTATAAACTCAAAATTGTGTCTTATTAACAGAGCTTGAATCTAGAGATAAATTTAATATATTTAGCGAATATTTAGTTGACTTATATTTGACTGTGTTTATAATCTTTTAACTCGTTTTCAGCTAAAAAAAAGCCCTTGTGTCAACCTTAAAATCATATGCTTGTCAATTTCATTTAACACTATAATTATTTATAGGTGTAAACTGTTGAAGCTGTTGTTTTTGTCATTTCAGTTCATGTAACCGGTTACATGCCCGATAACAGAAACAGAAATGTTGTTGTAGTAGCGTAATCGGTTACGCTGTTTGCCGTAACCGGTTACACTGAAGCTGAACTGTTTTTTTATTTTCTGTTTTGGCTGTTTTGTTAGTTCCAATCATTTTGTAACTTGTACTATATAAGAATTTCACTACTTGTTAATGTCAATTTGTCCACTCACCCTCAATTATTTTCTTTTCTCTTATTCTCTCTCAGCTTCTTTAATCTTCATCTTCTTCAATTGTTCATTTTCTTTATTAATAAATCTTAATTTTCTTAATTTGATTTATATGTTATAAGTTATAACCTACACAACCACTAACATTTAACTATACAAACAAATCTCTAAATTATTGTATATAAAAAGACAAATTTATTTTAATATTAATTTGTAAGAAAGGGGTTATGGTTAAATTAAAGAATATAAGTTATGGTTAAATTAAAGTACAAAGAACCTCTTGAATGATATAGGAGATTAGGAGTCTAGAAGGAAAATTGTGCTGGAGGAATCAGAATATGTTTGGTTTCGTTTCTTTAGTAAGAATATATTAGATTTCTTATCTTTACGTATAAGATGATAATATAAAAAATATAGAGAATATACTTGCACTTGAACATGCATTTGATAACCGTTGATTTTAAAAATAAATATTAATCCTTCTTTATCTTGGAATATTCTGGTGAGGACCATATATAAATTAATGCCCAGTAGATGACTTTGACGACCACGCACTTGCATTTGCATCTGCGTGCGTGTGCATGTGCGTCTTTTTTTGTTTTTTTTAATTTATATATAGGGTAAAGAAATTAAAATTAAAATAAATAAATAGCTCAACAAATTGCATATATTTTCTACCATTTAAATGAGTATGTGATTGAAATCCTTTTAACATGTTCTTTTAATAGTGTTAGAGATCACTTTTAGAAAATGAGGGGCTGCCTCATTTTATTCACGATGAATATATATCCTATGTTTAATTAATTAATTACTTAAAGATGAATTGATTATAAGAATCCTTAACAACTTTATCAACTAATTCTTATAAATCAAGTTTAATGATTTCCTTCAAAACAACATTCTCAGTTTCAGTAGTTGAAAAATTCTCCAAGGATTTAATATCAAATGAAAAAATTTCATCTATAAGAGGATGTGAAAAAGAAGCATCATCTAGTGGTATTTTTAAGAGAAGAAAGGAAAATAAAATCTCTATAAATAATTAAGAGTCAACCTCAAGAAGAACCTTCGAAGAATCTTCTTCAAATAAAGAAGATGAAGTATGCTTTAAAGTATCTCATGAAGAAGATGACCATGATGTAACAAAATTATCATACAAGAGCTGTTTAAATTAAGTCCTAAGTTAATTGAGGAAAATAATAAAATTAAAAAGAATAACTTAGACCTTAAGAATTATCTTGAGTTTCTAGAATAAAGTAATGAAATACTTTAGTATGAAATAGCTAATATTAAAAACTTAGTTGGAATATGTGAGACTTGTGTCTCGATGAAAAAGAAACTTAAAATTTGCATGAAACCCTAAGTAAATTTATCAAGGGAAAATAAAAGTTTGACTTAATCTTATCAAGTCAAAGGCTTTTCTTAAATAAAAACGGATTAGAGTTTAAGTCTGGTAGAACACGCAATAAAGAATTAAATAAGAAGAAAGTGAATCAACCTATTTATAAATGTCTTCACTATAATAGACTTGACCATTTTGATCTTTTTTGTTTTGATAAATTGAAAAGGTCTAAAGATAGTAACTCTAGAACTTTTAGAACTACTAATGCACCTAGACCCAAGAAAATTTGGGTACCAAAGGTGAAATCCTAATGTATTTTTGTGGGGATGCTTTGCAGCTTTCATGAAGCCATAATGCATATTAAATGAACTTACGCAAAGAAAAGAGGATAATATCTAGTATACTGTAGTTTGAATTGAAATTTATGATCCAAGAATGCTCACTGATGATGTATATCAACAATAGTGATCAAATAAGGTTTTCATTAAGGATGGTCTCAACATCTCTAATTTATCAAGATATGCTAACCTCTTAGTAGGTTAAGAATATAAGTATGTGGTAGACATATCTATCTCGTATTTTAACCAACACTTGTATCCATCGATTCATAGAAAAGGACATGACACATTATGCTGGCATTCCCTCGAAAGGGGGAGTTTTTATCAAGATTACTTGGTAATCAAGGTGATACACTTTTAAAAGGTTGAATGATCGAAAAACTCTCATTAACCTCTTAAAATAGTGTGTTTAATATTTGCTCATCATTTAAAAATCTTTTTTTTAACTAAATAGATGATTTTTCTAATGTTTTTCAAGAAAAGGGTACAACAAAGTTGACCAATGGTGCAAAAAGTTAGAAATCCAAAGTAGAATCCAACCTAATGCCCAAAAACTCAAGAATGTTGAAAAGGGCCTAACTAATTGACTAGGATTATTCCCCAATGGATTAGATCATCTCAAAATTCAAATTTTAAACTTTGGTGCACAAAATAAATAGACGGGAGTTTTGAGAGTTAGTGCAACGGCTAGTCCCAATGTCCAACAGCCTGAATTTAATGTTCCCCATCGATTAGAAGCCTCGTTCAATCGATTAGGAGGTGTACATAAATAGAAGTATGATTTTCTCCCTTTCTCATATCATACCACCTTTTCTCTTATGTATTAAATTCGTATTTATAGAGTTTTTTTCTCCTCTTCATCATCACCAAATGGCACCTAAAATATCTTGCTCCTCTCAAGCATCTCCCTTCTACTACCCTAATGTTTTCTCCATTCAAGAGGAATAAACCAACTTCAATCGGTACTACACTGAGAGAGAAATCTATGTATCTCGTTACTTAGATGGGAAACTCTTCAAATAGTGCAATTTTGTTGAAGCCTTCAACGAAGTCGGCTTGAGGAACTTTATCTTCAAAGTTCCTTAAGAGAGATTTCATAAATTGTCTGGAATGTTCTACGCAAAAATCACTTACTTAAATTTTATTCTTATCTCCAAAGTCAAGAATCATCCCATTTGACTAAGCATTCAAGAGTTTGCACAAGTTTGCAACCTTTCCTACACCAATCAAGCATACTATGAAAATAACAAAGGTAGGGAGCTTAATTATGATTTTAGTCCACTATCCTTTTTCGATTGATCAGACCTCCATCATTCTCACGCCCTTCCCAATTGGATTGATATACTTGTATGTTTTGTTAATTCACTATACCGTGAATCATGATCTCTTCCCAAGAAATAGAAACTCGAGCACCATAAACATATTGGGCAAGCCTCTAATTTGGTTTTTGGTGAACTGAGTTGAGAAAAATTGGGTAGATATTGTGATCCATCACATAATGGATAGCAAAAAGAGAAACACGTTTTTACCATATGATGAACTAATCACAATGCCTGGATTACTCCTGCTACAATTTAGAGGAAGAGGAATTGGAGATTAAACACTTGAAAATAGGAAGAGACACCTTAGATCAAATGAGGTATGAAATTAAAGGAAAGTAAGTATTTTGTACCTCTAAAGGCACCACCAAAAGCAAGGAAAATACAAGCAGCGAGCAATGACCTCCCCCATTCTTCCTCAAACAACCTCGACGACTTTCCTAAAGACCAAAAACTGATGATAGGGATGCATATGAGAATAAACTCAAATCTCTACAAACTCATCAATAAACTTGAAAAATTAACTTTCATAACTCCAATTGTGTCCATTAAGGATGATTATGAAGAGATGAATTAGCATCTTGCCTATTTCTCTTGTTTTGTTTCTTTTGTGTGTTTTTCTTTTTATATTAAAATTTCCATCTTGTACTCCAATATGCTTGAAATAAATAAAATGTATGTGTTTCCCTTTCCTAAATGCTTCCCTTATCTAAATTCTTATGTGACTATGTGCTTGCATGTTTAAATTTCTATTTTGCATCTTTACCCACCTTTTTCATTATGACAAAGGGGAAGAAGTATACTCTTAGGGGGTAGAGTATACTATATACTAAGGGGGCTTTTAGCCACTTTGATTATATAGATACATGTTTTCTTTTACCACCTCCATGAGAGATACGTTGTTATAATCAAAAAGGGGGGAGAATGTGGAACTATGTGTTTGTAGGTTTAATCAGGAAATGATCAAATCTAACCAAGTTATGCCTACACATATCATTGTTTTGATGGTGACAGCTCGTAAAGATGAAAAATGACTTTGATGACAATAAATCATAAATATAAGCAAGTTCTAAAACTTTTTCAAGCGGTCAAAGATGCACAAGAAAGTTTGCTCAAGCTCTTCCTCTGAATAAAGTCGAAGAGTTAGAGTTTAATGATCACCGTAATATCCTCTATTGATGTCATCCAACTTGAAGATATCTCAAAAGCCTCATATCCAAGAAGATTCAAGTATAAAGTGCTTGTGTGATTGGTATATTCGGAAAAAGACTTGAAGCTTCAGAGTGTGAAAGAGAGAAAGTGTGAAAGCTCGTCTGATCGTGTCAGAGTGATCAGTGTTTTTCAAAAACACAAGGAAATTTTTGTAAAGTATTATGGCTAAATCACTCACTAAAACTCTTTTTAAATCATCTATTTATCAAATAAAATTACCTAAAATTGTTTTGGAGTCTAGCCTAATAAATTAGAAACTGTAAAAATGATTAGAACACATGTTTGAACTGTCTAATCTATTGGGCCATATATAATTAATTATATAAAGGAAAATTGAGTCTATAACTGATTATGGCATTGTCTTAATAAAGGGTAACAACTCTATCAAATATTTTCAAAATAGACAAAAATAATTGATTATTTAGGTCATCTAATCGATTGGAGTGAGGACCTAATCGATTGGACAATTAATTTTATCCATTGACCATTTCCTTTTTTGTACTATCCTTTAGCCTATAAATAGAAGCATTCCCTTTCACTTTTTTAAATCTAGAAACGTGATATTTCCTACTTTCCTCTCTCTCTCTCTCTCTCTCTCTCTATATATATATATATATATATATATATATATATATATATATATATATATATATATATATATATATATATATATTTCCCTCTCTCTCTTAAAATATTTTCACTTTCTCTCACATGAGTTTGGACATAGCACTTTCAGAAAGGTTATTGTGTTTAATCTAATAATAAGATTGGTTATTCATCTTGCCTTAGATTTTGATGATAACTTTATATGTTATCTTAAGGAACAATTGTATATACTAACGGTTTCTTTCTAGTGTGTGGATTTTTCTTTGTAGGTTCTGACTATGGTAAGAAGGCGTGTGATGTCATTAGGTTTTGAAGTCAACGCACTGGAATAATACCAGTGTTGTGTCACAATGGTAGTCAAGATTCTGGAACATTGCTTCTGCAATGGTTTTAAGGAATGTTAGTACAAGAGCTTCTAATCGTGACTTTTGTCAGAAAGCTTTGGAGGTCTTCTAAAGTTTTGCTTCAGTGTCCCATCTTTTGAAGATGCTGAAGACGAGGTTCTATTGAACGAGTTTTGAAGATCTGAAGACATCGCTTCTGAAGACCAAGTGCTGAAGACTCTGAAGACAAGGTTCTGCTGAATAGGTTCTGAAGACTCAAAGACTTATGTTCTAAAGACTCAAGTTCTGAACATCTACCACATGCTTCAATCAACATACAATCAGAAGCCTCTGAAGACTTAGAAGATCAAGGAAAACTTACGTGTGATGGTGAGCATAAAATTACTAATGTAAACTGTGACTTATACTCTTATAGGATAGCGTAAGGACAATCCAATTTGTACTTGGTAACTACCATTCCCATCATGATCATTGGGTGCTTTACATCTGTACTTTGATTCCTATTCTATCCTCCAATGGATCTATCATTATCTATAAAGGAAGTCATTCGAAGAATTTGAAATCAACGAATCAGTTCTACAAAACTACACCAAAGTAATGCACAAACTCTGTTAGATAAATTCTTTGTATAGTTTTGTATTTTTAGCAAGGAGATTTCGTTCGTATCTTGCTTATAAACATTTTTATGTTGTTGTACTTAAACATTATGTAATCAGCTTATTAGAAGCATCTTGTAGTACACACTTGTAATCAACATGGTTGATTAGATTCCTTGGGGGACTAGATGCTAGTCAAAAGCCTCGAGAAGATTGTGGCTACGATCATAGTGGTTTCATGATAAGGAACAACTGAACTGTTGGGGTTGTTAGAAAGGTTGGTCATAAGCTTATTATGGTTGTTTCCTTGAGAGACTATGTGCTAGTTCGAAGTCTCCAGAAGACATTTGTTAAGGTCAATGCGATTGTATTTAATCATTTTGGTTATAGTGGATTAAGTCCTTATTGAGAAGGCAAAATCACTCTGGCGGATGGACTCGAGTAACTTAGTTAATAGTGAACCAGGATAAAAATAATTGTGTTCATATATTT
This sequence comes from Vicia villosa, assembly GCF_029867415.1. NCBI lineage: Eukaryota > Viridiplantae > Streptophyta > Magnoliopsida > Fabales > Fabaceae > Vicia > Vicia villosa. The sequence goes on from NW_026705046.1 coordinate 1,366,124, forward strand.
TTATTCACTTGTTAACCTTGTATTGTGTGTTGCGAAAAGATTATATTTGGTGCAACCCAATTCAACCCCCACCCCACCCCTTTCTCGTGTTTCTCGCACCTTCAATTGGCATGAGATCTCGGGTTCTCGTTTTATACACTTAACTGTGTCAGATAAAGATCCAAACGAGTTTCAAGAAATACTATGGTTGATCCTACTCCACCACTTTCTGCTCCAGTTTCAAATGAAAACTACAATCCTAAACCTCCCATCTTTGATGGCGAAATATTTGAATATTAGAAAGATAGACTAGAAAGTCTATGTTTAGGTCTTGATTTAGATCTCTGGGATATGATTGTAGATGGCCACGAACATCCCACAGATGAAAATGCAAAGCAACTTGAAGAGAAGACTATGACTGATCAACAAAAGAAAAATCATAAGAATCAACATAAAGTAAGAACCATTTTACTAAATGTTATTTCTTATACTGAGTATGAAAATAGAGACTTAGCTAATCTATATTTGATTCTCTCAGAATGAGTCATGAAGGCAACGCTCAAGTAAAGGAAACCAAGGCTCTCGCCTTGATTCAGAAGTATGAAGCCTTCAAAATTGAGGAAGATGAAATAGTTGAGACGATATTCTCAAGGTTTCAAGTCTTGGTTGCAGTGCTGAGAGTTATGAACAAAGGTTACTCCACATCAAATCATGTGAAGAAAATTATCAGAAGATTACCATCCAAATTGAGGCCTATGGTAACTGCACTCAAGCAAGAAAAGGATTTGAACAACATTTCTCTAGAAAAACTGGTGAGTTCCTTGAGAAGTTATGAAATTGAGCTTGAATAAGATGAACGTCTGAATAGAGGAAATCTATTACGCTCAAATGTGTCAAAAATTCTGAAAAGTCCAAATCTCTTCAAGCTAAAGAGATTGAGGATTCTAAATAAGATTCTAATGAAGCCGAAGATGAATTTTCTCTGCTGTCTAGAAGGGTTAACCGTTTCTGGAAAAGAAATCAAGGCAACAAATTTAGAAGCACTAGAAGGACTGATGGTCGCTTACTAATTGAAGCACTTCCAATGCGCCTTCTCAAGATGAACTAAGCAAAGATGAAGATCCAAATAGCTTCAGAGAAGTCCGGTGATGAAGATACAAGGCTTGATTTCCTCTAGATCATGCTCAATTACTCAGTTCAAGTAAACTTTAAAGGATGAATAAACGAAGATCAATATGCTTGATTCAAGTGTTACAGAAGTTGATTGATGCATCAGTAGCTTCATGATAATGTTTAGAAGATGTTTGAAGCAATAGATCAAAGAAAATCAAACTGAATTGGAGAATTAGAAATTGGCTTCCATGGATGAAATTCAAGATTGTAGATCCAAATCAGTGATGGTATAAGCTTGAAGAAGTGTTACATAAGTCCATTTGGATAATGCTGATGATGATTGAATGAAGAAAATTGAAAGAGAATGAGTGTGAAGTGTAAATCGAAGCAAGAGAATTTTTGGAGCAATTTTGTGAACAATGGTCAAATGAGATTTTGGAGGGAAGATAAGTTATATAGATAATATGAAAATTGTTAAGGAAGATTGGATTTGGTTTGGACCCATGGCTTAGGCTTTGAATTAGTTTTGGAGTTAGTTACATTTTAATTGCACTTTGAGTGGAGGTTTGGAGCTAGCTTGGGATCCAAGTTAAAAGAGGGTTGGAATGAGGTTTGGGAGACTTGATAAAGTTTGTTATGATGTCTAGAGATGATTTTGCATGTGTGGAAGGAACTGGAAACCAGCTTGCACAAGTTGAATTTTTTAATAGCCAAGTTGTGATTCAAGGTTGAACGTTGAAGTGCATTTTTGAGGTGGAATGAGTTCGATTTTGAGGTTGCAATAAAAATGAAAGTTGTGGAGGGAGTGAAGTTGAATAATATTGCTTTTGGTCAGTTTTTCATTTGAGTTGATTTGGAGGTCCAAAAGTAGGTCTGAACATTGGCGGACATAACTTTGGACATGGACTTAGGCATAATTAATTTCAACTAGTCAACTTCAAAACATCATAACTTGGTGCTCACTTATCTAATGACATACTACAACGTTGGTGTTGGAAGTTTCTTGAAATCAGGCCTTGGAAAAAAGTTATCACCCATGGAAAATCACAAATCTCAACTTGTTTTGGTCAATTTTGACAACTAGAACCTCCATCTTTGGCTTGACTTTTTATCCATTTAGGAACTTCTTTTGACTTGAAATCTCACACAAACTTATAGTATCATGTATCATCTTCAATTTCATTTCTTGATTGTCATATTTGGAGTCTTGAGGAAAGAGATACAACCATGGAAAGTCGCTAAGATGATCATGCAAAACTTATACTTAGAAAAATTTTCAAAATCTTCAACTTTGCCATTTTTGCAAGTTATCTTGACTTTCATGATTATACTTGATGTAACTTGACCACATCTCATATTATCATGAAAAGCGACTTGAAAAGTCCATGTTGACCAAGAAAAGTTCATAGTTGGCTTTGACTGACTGTTGACTTTTTGCATATTTGACTAATTGTCTTCCTTTCATCAATTGGAACTTCTTGAAACCCTTTGGAAAGCTTAATGATATACAAATAGATGCTTTGAACCATATATTGACTAATGGAATCAAGTTTTGCTCAAAAAGTCAACCACGGGTTGACTTTGACCAAAACCCTAATTCTTGAGCCAGATGACTAGGAGCTTGTAATCAACCTTGAAATAATGAAATTTTGGACTTTTGATGAACCCTTGAATAATCTTATAAACCCTAGAGCAATGAGGATGCTTTTTGTTCCATGATGGCCTTGAATTTGAAGAAAACTCTAACTCCGACCCTTGATCTCAATGCTAAAATAAGAACTAATGATGTATGATGTATTGTATGAGCTAATAAATGATATATGCATGTGAAGATACTAAAATGTATAAGCCAAATAATTTGGTAAAGTGTATGACAAATTTAGAGTATGAAAATACACAAATTTAATAATTGCATCCTAAAAATCACGTCTCTTTACATGTTCTTGGTGTATAAAAATTTGTTTGCTAAAGAACTATTTTATTCTAGTATACACAATCAATTCAAAATTTAGAAATTGAAAAATAATAATAATAATAATAATAATAATAATAATAATAATAATAATAATAATAATAATAATAATAATAATAATAATAATTGTTATAAACATTTATACTGGTGGATGTCCATCCCTCTTCTTATTCTTCATCTTTCTATTCCACTTTAATGTACATAATTTTCTACCTCTCTTGAGTCCTATAAATAAGACTCATATTATAATGTAAAGTTCACCCTTGAGATAAATATAATATTATGTTGCTTGTTCTCTTCTCTTCCTATCTTTTGATATCTATATAGTTTCATTTAGTTTATAATAATAATAATAATTTATTAGAATAATTATTTTTTATCAAAGTTTGGCTTTAAAAAACAAAAACAAACAAATATTTTAATATTATTTATAAATTATTAAAAAATTATTAATATAAACAAGTTGTTTTGACAAATACAATTTTAATTAATTTTGAATAAACATATGCAAAAGTTGTTTTGACAAAAGCGATAGCTTATTGAGGAATCAAATTAAGAAGATTCCATCCAAGCTAATAAAAAATCATTACTTCAAATGACTCAAATATGTGAACATAATCATGAAGTCAATATCTTAACAAAAAAACAAAACAAGTAAAGGCTAAAAGGAATCTATGAGAACAATTCTTAGGAAATCTTTAGTGCGATCTTTTATATAATTCACCATTCACCCATTGGCTTATGGTCACTGTCCCAATTAATTTCATATGTTAGATACATCTTTTGAAGCTAACAATATTATTGTAATTCATAGTAGATGAAAATGGCATTTTCAAAAGTGACATATGTACATATGTTTGCATGATTTTTGTCCTATATGATAATGTTCATTGCATATTCTAGGGAATATTCTTAGATACTCATTGTGCATCAATATGATACTTTTATAATATTCCTATTAATAAATCAATCAAATTCATTACAACTCTAAACTACCAAAGATGTTGCAGGTGAACCATTCAATGAATACCATTAATTATTATCGATTGTAACCAATACAATTGTGTGGATAAGAGTTATGCTCGTTTACTCGATCTCAAGGATCAAATTCGAATACGTATGATTGAGGATTTGGAATAGTATAATCAAAATTGTTTTGAGTGATTTGTTATTATCTTGATTAGAAGAGTTGTACCATTTAATTCAATAAGTTGTTAATTATAAATCGTGGTCGGTCTAGCCCTCTAATAAACGGAAGGTTACGGTTTAAATGTAAATGGTTTAAATGTAAATAAATGAGATGTTGTGAAACTAATCAGAGTATGTAGTGAAATAGTTATCAGCTGACCTATATTAGTTAAACTCATTTTTAATTATGAAAGTGAAACTAATGTTTTTAAATATATAACCTTTTCTCTACAAATTTTAACATGAATTAATGATTTTTTTTTCAACAATATTTTTATTAAATTTGTTGAAAATATTAAATAAAAAAGAACAAATAAATTTTAGAGTATATATTTTTTAATTAATACTACAAGAAGTGCAAAAATAGAAAAGAAAAAAATATATAATTTGAATACGATTGCAAGACTGCTCACCAGGGTACGAAACCGTTGTTTACGATTGACGAAGGACACCAAGGTGTGAATTCTCATCTGTAACCTACTAAAAACTGAAACTTTTTATTTAGTCATCTTCCTTAGCTTTTCCGTTATCTCGTGTAGGTTGAATCGTTAATGGCGAATAGGTTTAAGTGTGTTGTTCATCACTCTGGTTAGTTTTCTAGAGAGTTTGTTAACTTTACAAAATCAGGGTATAAAGGATTAGAGACCATTTGGTATGTTGATCCGAAATACTGGAGTTACTTTGAAATTTTAGACACCTTAAAAGAGTTAGGTTATTCAGCTATAGATAGACTTTGGTACAATGATGATATTAATGTTTTTGATATTGTGTTGTCAGAGGATGACAAGGAAACTTATAGGATGAGAACAATTGCAATGATTACTGGTGAATATCATTTATATGTTACACATCCTCTTTCACAACCTGGCATTATTGTTGAACCAATACTTTCGCTACCATTCAATGATGAAGTTACTGTGGATGTGGGTGCTGATATAGGAGGTAATGAAAGTGTTGTGGATTTTGTACTTGGCTGTTATAAGAAGGAACACTATGAAGCATATTATGCACAAGTTATTCATCCAGTTAATGGTGTCTCTTTATGGACGAAATATGATGTTGTTGACCTCCAACCACCACCAATAAAGAGGCAGCCTAAGAAAAAGAGAAATAGAGAAGCTTGAGAGATGGTGAGAGATGAGGCCCATTTGAAAAAGAGCAAGACGTGCAATTAAGTGCAGTCGTTGCCACAAGGATGGTCACAACAAGTCCACCTGCAAACAGCCACCACCAAAGGCTCCACCAAGTTAGGTATCACAAGCAACAAGTGAGGCTCCACCAAGTCAAGTTCCATAAGCAAAAAATCATGCACCACCATCTATGTCAAGTCAGCCTCCACCACCACCTGTTTTAACACAGTCTCCATCACTATCTGTCTCAAGTCATCCTCCACCACCACATGTTTCAAGTTATCCTCCATCACCAAAAAAGAAAAAAAGTTGCATAAGGCTGCAAAGCCTGTATCAAGTCAACCTTTATGCTTGTTATGATGTTTCTTATCATTTTGAAATCCTTATAATGACTTATTGACAATTGTTGAGGCTAATAATACCTTTTTGTAATGTTATTGACGTGCCTTATAATGGCTTACTAACAATGGCTTTTACATGCCTTTTTGTAATGTTTCTATATGCCTTGTAATGGCTTGCTGACAATGGCTATTAATGCCTTTTGTATCATTTTTTGGAATGTTATATATATATATATATATATATATATATATATATATATATATATATATATATATATATATATATATATATATATATATATATATATATATATATATATATATATATATATATATACCTTATAATGGTCTTCTGTTATTGATAATTGTTGAGGCTTATAATGTCAATTCATATGTTCTTTGTGGCCTTCTGTTACTGACATACAAACATTATGCAGAGAAAATGAACAATAGTTATGCATATAACTATGAACAAATTAAATATAACATTAAGGATTAAACCAACCAACATTGTTACAAACAGAGTACATTCATATACCAACATTCATCATGTGAAAACATAGTACATTCATAATTTGAAAATAGTACACTTCATTACCCTAAGCTCAACATCCCAATTGAAAACAGTACACATCATCCTGATTGAAATACATTGTTACAAATATAAGGTCCAACCCTAAGCTCAACATCCCAAACACAATGGACATTTTTAACCATCCTCTAATGTGTATAACCTCATTCTTCAATTTGTTAATTTTTTACGTTTGTCTATCAAGCTTCAAATCCCTTTCATCGACAAATTCATCATCTAACCACTTGAAGAAATTAAAACCCTTATCCAAGTGATTTCTGTAATCTCTACAACCCCAAAATTTTCTCCCATAGTTGACATTGTTCACATCACTCACATAACGCAACACATTTTCATATTGGCAAAAAGACTACATTCTCTTTTTTCTACGAAGCACTGATCCAAAGCTTTTGTTGTTGTTGTGTGACATTGAAGCACTGCTTGCATTCTTTGACCTTGGAGCACTGATGGAAGATGGCAGATGGTGATTTCAGTGTAAGTCGTAGAAGAAGATGGAGAAGACAAGCAAAAGCAATAGGTGGAAGATGAACATTGGATAGTTACGAAGAAGAACAATGAAGAATGAATTCCATGAACCCTATAATCGTTTAAAACTGAGTCAACATTGTACACCTTGCTTACCTGTCATGCCATCTAAGCCTCAATTAACGTTTTTTCACCCTAACTAACAGAAAGGACCAAAAAGTTTAACAGAATTGGAGTTAAGAGACTCATATGTAACGTTTTTTAGTTAGGGAATCAAAGTGATACTTAGCTTAAAGTTAAGGGACCTAATGACTAATTTGGCCTAAATGTTTTGATTTTCTTCAATTCTACATCCATGAAGATAAATAGAAGACTATGCGTTGATGATGTTCCGCTGTAACAAATTTCTCTCTACCAAATAGAATTGCCACTATGTTACACTCTCATTTTCAATCTCATACTTGTGTGACAGCATATTATACCACAACTCACTCTTGCTTGTCATGAACCTCCACCATCATTTACTTAGTAAAGAGCAACTAAATCACATCCTTCTCCAAACACCTAGGTCTCCTTTACACCTATTAAACAATTAATTTTGAGAACTTTCTCACTATTCCTAAAGATATTATTTAAAATGAAATTTGATTTTAAAAATGGTACTTGAAAAAACACTGAAGAAAGAAAAAAAGTAAACTAGTAATGACGACAAGATAGATTGGAGGAAATCTAACTGATTGAAAAATTTGTTATTTTTCAACTAGAGATTTTCTTAATCTTTTCAATTTGAGAATTCTCGAAAGAGCGACTTCTTGAATTACCTCAAATGGACAACCTGAGAGCTTCTTAATCTTTTCAATTTAAGAATTCCCAAAAAAGCGACTTTTTGGATTACCCTATATAGGCAACCCAAGATAATTGAAAGGAACTCGACCTATTTTGCAACTCAACACACCTGAAGCATCTTCCGATCAACCTACTTTGCAATTCAACACACCAAAAGCGTCTTCCGACCAAGAATCGACTTCTTCCAACCAAGAACTTACATTACAATTCAACACACTAGACACGTCTTCCAACCAAGAACGCTTCATATTTACTCCAACAAGGATTACCCTATATAGGCAACCCAAGATAATTGAAAGGAACTCGACCTATTTTGCAACTCAACACACCTGAAGCATCTTCCGATCAACCTACTTTGCAATTCAACACACCAGAAGCGTCTTCCGACCAAGAATCGACTTCTTCCAACAAAGAACTTACATTACAATTCAACACACTAGACACGTCTTCCAACCAAGAACGCTTCATATTTACTCCAACAAGACAGACATAAGTTCAAAGGGTCTTCCAACAAAGAATGATCCATATTTACTCCAACAAGACAGACATAAGTTCAAGCTCCAACCAAGAACACTCCATATTTACTCCAACATGATAGACATAAGTTCAAGCAGGATCAAAATGACTTTATAATATTGACCCAACTTTTCTCACCAAAAATGTCATAGGCGAATTGGAGATGAGAAATTAATGGTGTTGCTTAACTATTGATAGATAGCGACCTCACATATGGATTAAAATTTTCACCCCAACCCTCTCTTCATCTTCTCTACTTTGATCAAACAAGCACTTAGTTTTTGTTTGAATTACACGTGAATTTGACAAAATAGTTGTCATTGTTCTTTTATCCCAAATCTATAAACTTCAATAACATCACAATATCATCAAAAGTCACCTCTTGAAACATTAATTTAAAAACACATTGAAAATGCATGCAACTTTAAAATTTAAAATTTCATTCCACCTTGTTCTACTAAATAGATAAACAAGGTAATAGTCACCTAAAAAAGGCGTGACTTATTCAACATCAAAACTGTCACTTTGCCGAGTATTTTAACTCTATAGCTTAAATCACATAAACATCAAGAAACAACATTATACAACAAAAAATATATCAAAGAACTTTCTACAACAATATAGTCACAGAACTTTTACATGTTCATCAAAACTCAAAAGCCATGGGAAGTATTAGTAGTAGTATGTGTAGAGGATGATGAAGCAGGTGAATTCGAATGAACAGCGCCTTCACTGTTGTTGTTGTTATTATTATTATTATTATTATTATTACCCCTTTCTTCTGAGATTGATTTCTCGAACTTCTTAAACTCGGGCTTCTTAATTGTAGCAACCGGAGGATGTGAGGCCACTGGTGCGTAAATTCCAGAAGGTGCAACTACCTTTGTCATTTCCCCTGATGTTGTTGATGAACCTACCCCGCCGTATTCTGTTGGTTGGACAAAAATGTTTCCTACAAGCACAAAAGGTGTTGCTGTTTGTGATTTGGCACTTTCGTTATTCGATGAACTCGGTCTTCTTGTATGCAAACGGTATTTCTGTGCAAAATGGAAAACATTTAGGCTTCAATTCAGAATATAGAACACAGTTATTTGTAACTTATGCAAGAATATAAATTATCAAACAAGATGAAACAAGATTCATAATCAAACAAATCATTGAAACTAACTAGACAGTAGAAATCAAAAACATCAAAAACCAAAGCAAATACTCAAACCAAAGATTTGGGAAGAAAATCGTATATACAAACCTGTAAATGGCTTTTGACTTCATCGTTTGTGAGACCGTCAACGTTCATTAGCTCTCTGATTTGCTTCGGCGTGGCAGCTGCAGAATCGAACCCAACAGAATATTACATATCTAACAACGTAAACACGTAACAATCAGAAGTTCATACTATATATTAAGATACTCACAATCTGCACCTCCGAGTTGTTGAAGTGCTTGCAAGAATCGTTTGTGCAACTCCTGTGACCAGCATCTTCGCTGCTTTCTCTTTTCCTCTTTATCCTCTCTTTTGTCGTTTCCAGCATTGTTACTAGTGACAGTCGTGGCTGCGTTAGAACTCGCAGCAGCTACACCGGTCGAAGAGGGTTGTCCTTTACTCAAAAACTCACATGTCTTGTTGTTAACTCTTTCGTCTTTCTGGAACGGGTGAAAAGCACCACCAGCACTTCCATTTCTCTTCAATTCTACCACAGACACTTTCCTAGTAGCATCCTAAAAACAAATTTCACACATAAAAAAAGGTCAATTCATTGTTCATTTTGTTCTAATTTAACACAACAAAAAAAACACAAACAACAATAACCAATTAAGATTTGGTTTCATGATTACCTCCTCAGATGGAGGATCTGAATTCCATAACTGAACAGATCTAAGCCAATCAGATTTCTTCTTGTCAGAATTCTTATTATCATCATCCATTGAAATTTTTTGCTGCTTATGATGAGAATGTTGCTCATCTTCTTCATCACCATCATCATCATCATAGACTTGTTCACAATAAGGAGAAGCCCTTTTCTTAATCGGAATAAACTCTTCCAAAACAGGTCCTGTTGATGTTGTCTGTTCAGAACACTCAGATTGTCCATTCAAATTATACTCAGTTGTTGTTCCAGACAATTGCTGTCTACAAGTTTCAATAGCTACACATAACAAAAAAAACAAACAACCTTAAAAATCTCAACAACAAAAAACAACCTTAAAAATCTCAACAAAAAAAAAAAACAACAACCTTAAAAATCTCAAACATAAATATAAACCCAAATCAAGTTTTAAAAAAAAAAAAAAAACATACCCAGAAACAAAAGATTAAAACTTTGAGTCATATCTATATCCAAAAACAAAAATAAAAAAGATAAAACATAAAAAAACCGAAAAGGGTACCTTGTGTAACGAGTTCTAGGGAAAGGGGAAGTTCCTTGGGAAAGACCTGAATCTTACGACGTTCCTGTTCTAATGCTTGGATGTAATCAGAGAAACCCATTTTGAAACGTTGCATTGTGAGGGTGGAAGACATGGAAAGGTGGTGTGAGAAGAAGAGAATAAAATGGGAATGGCGTATTGTGGAAGCAGCAGAGAGGTGAGTGGGGATATCGATGAAGAATATGGGATCTGAGGAGAATCAAAAAACGGAATAAAAGTAATAAAAATAAAATTTTTTAAGAAAACAAGAAAAAGAATGAGAGAGAGAAAGAGAGAGAGAAAATGAGACAGTTCGCGAACAAGTCGGGAAAATATTGGGGTCGGGGCGTCGCGTATAAAAAACAGAATCTTTCATGCATTTTATATTCTTTATTCAAATCTTTGGATTTTTCTGTCTTTTTTTTCTTTGGAGTGAAAGAGAAATATACCTTTTCTTCTCATTTTGGATAAGAATGAGAAAATCAATCTACACTTTCCTTTGGTTAAACAAAATTGTATTTTAAGGGGAAAAAACTTAAAACTATCATTTTCTCTCGTATTTAAATAATATATAATTTTTTAACTAATTTGATTCTTCAAATTATTTTTTAAATTATCATTTTTTTAAATTAAATAATTAATTTGATGAATTAATGATGTTTAAAAATAATTAAGAAAAATATGGCATATAATTGTTTATTAATTAAAAATGACATATATAATAACCTTTATAATTGTACGAAAAATTAAATATTTTATAAATTTTATTGTATTAGTAGCACATATAATAAGACTATAATTTCTTTAGGCGGGGCAATGGACCTCTAGGACAAGACTTATATCAAGTCCTCAAAGAATACTTGTGATTAAGTCTTTTAGGTCAGACTTCGGTCACGCCTCTTAGGTGTGATTTTTGTGTTTGATCCCTTCCGAGGAAACACTAAGTCTCTCAGACAAGAGATTAGTTAGCTTAGGAAATTTAAGTCCCTCCAAAAAATTTATATGTATTTCGACTGACGAGATTGTAGTTCCCTCATGTGAGGCGTTGGATTATTTATTTGTATTACCCTGTGGGGTGACAAGAATCTTTGCTATAAAGTCTAGCAAATATTGTCTTAAGGGGAAACAAGGATCTTCTACACGAAGTCAACAAGTATTGCCTCAAGAGGCGGCAAGGATCTTTGTTTATAAAGTGTAACAAGTATTTCCTCGAGGGACAGCAAGGATCTTCGTTTATGAAGTCCAGCATGCGAAATATTTAGATAAACATCCTTGTTGGTCATAAATGCTCAAGAAATTGTTCACAAGTATACAATCATGACATCTATTAGGAAATTACAAGCAATTTAACTATAATAATGTTTAAGCTGGAGAGCGTTCCAGATTTTGAGCAAGAGCAGTTCTTCTAACTCCTGCAGCTTGTATGCCCCATGAGGGAGCTTTTGGAATATGCGATGTGGTCCCTCCTAATTAGGTTGTAAATTTTCCTGATGTGCTGGTAGAACCTCTTTTTTTAATACCAGTTCACTATCTTGCATCTCTCTTTGCTTGAATTAGGAGTTATGTCTTCTAGAGGCTCTATGTTTGGCCACAAATTCTCAGACATGAGTGACTTCTCTCAATTCATCGATCAAGTTCGCCGAAAATTCTAACCCTGCTTTATTTTCTTCTTCAATAAATTGGGATCATCGCCATAAGGGTATGTTAATCTCCATAGGTAGCATAGTGTATGATCGATAGACCATGGCAGATGAAGTTTCCTTAGTGGTGGAATTGGACGTGGTAAGGTATGAGAACAATATTTCATAGACCAATTCTATCCATAATCCTTTGGCATCGTTAAGCTTCTTCTTGAGTCCTTTCAGAATCACTTTGTTTGCTGATTTGCTTGGTTGTTAGTCTTGGGGTGTACAACAGATACAAACTTCATTTGTACTCCCAAATCTTTGGAGAAATCAGTGACCATAGTATTGGGAAAATAGGTCAATTGTCGGAGACGATAGCTCCTGGAAGTCCATATCTACACATAATTTTCTGCCATTAGAAATGAAAAAAAATCTCTCAGTTATGATTTTGGCGACAACTTCTGCCTCTATCCACTTGGTGAAGTAATCGGCTTCTACTATCAAGAATTTCAGTTGACCTGGTGTTGGTTGTGGTAAAGCAGCAAGGAAAAGTAAGTATTTTTGTTTTATCGTCTCCACAAGGATTAGTGCGAGGGATCGAATGTCGTTCAACAATCTCCATATTTTTTAGCTTGGTTTTGAATGGTTTAAAATCGTGAAATGCATAAAGTAAAATTATGAACAAGAAAATAAATGCATTCCTTAGAGAATAAAGAACTTATCAACCTTTGAATTTCATCTATCGATCAGTTATTAGCAACCTAAAATACTCATCAATATCATCACGTATCACTCAGGTGGATAAGTGCCCATGTCTGCAGCTCCCACGAGAATTATACCTTATTGCTTAATCGATGATGTCTCAACCCATTAAAAAACAAGGAGCATTAAGAATCGATACCCACTATGAATATTAGATCTAAATATATGTCTAGAGTTTAGAACCTAATAGATGTTCATCCTAGATCTAGATTTGAAGAGTATATGTATATAGCAACTCAAATCCAAACATAAAGCAAGTAAACAAGAACAACACCGATAAAGATTTGTAAAATAAATATTATACAACGCCATGATTGATACATATATATATATATATATATATATATATATATATATATATATATATATATATAATTAGAGTAAACTTACATACAAACACGAACAATAGAGAATACAAAGAGAAGATAGAAAATGAACCACCAACTCTTGCGGTGTCAACACAGTTGTTACAAATCCGCCTCCGGATCTTCAATATACAACCTTTTCATACCCTAATATCCCCCCTAAGTTCCCACCTCATTTGCATCTTTGCTATGCATTAAGTCACCCACTAGGTTGTCTCTTAACCTTCTCTTCTTTGGGTTTGTCTTTATGGAGATCATCAAGCACCACTATGTGTATCTTTTTCATTTATGTTTATATGTTTTGCTAACCACTAATAAAAATATAAAAAACATGCCTTGTTTATTTTGTTTATTTTTCAAGGATATAGTTTGAATCAAGAACATCAAGCAATAATTACGAAATTAGGGTTTTCGGATCCTCAAAGTCAAGATATGTTCAACATTGAATCTCAAGGGCTTGTTCATCAAAGGTTGACCTATAATCTTAGGTTATATCATCTTCAAGTATCATTCAACATCAAATGATTATGGGTTGTTCAAGATATGGTTACTTATTTCTCAAGAAATTTCAAAGGTTCATGTGTTTATTTCCATGCCTTCATCATAGAGTAACCTCAGAATTTATCAAATTTCAATCAAGATTTCATCATTATAAGTTCATATGTGCATAAATGTGCCTTGAAATGCAAGAAAAGCTCAAAAGATTCAAGTTTAATGAAGGTGGTTTGACCAAAAAGTCAACATTTCAAGTACAAGTTCAAAATATCACAAATCACTCATTTTTCAACATTTTTGAGTAGTTCTTTGGGCAAAAACTCTTCTTGACATCCTATACATCTTCTCTTTATAAGTCAAGAGCCAATTATGCTTGGAGTATCATCAAAAGTTTGTATACATTAGAGGTCATTTTGTGGCCAGTTATTTTTTGAATAATATCATATTTGATGCCCTATACAAGTTTTTTCAAGGACCAAAGGCCAATTATACTTGGAAAGCCTTGAAAATTTGGATGACATTTTAGGTCATTTCGGACTTAGAAAAATTTGTACTCGTAATTTCAGGTCATGGTACCAATTTCACATTGTCATAAATTTTTGCTCAAGCATCCAAATCAATAATTTTTGCACATTGTACTCTTTGTTATGATGTGAGCATTATGCAAAAGGAATAAGCAATAACGGTCCATTGAACATAAGTCCATGATGGTTGAAAGTTGCCTCCACGAAGCTGATTTTTGAACATGACCAAAATTTTCAATCATCAAATTATTCCCTTTTAAGCCAAGTTATGCACGTTTTTGGTACATGGTGATGCTTAATGATACCTCGGGATAAAAAACAATCCATAACTACAAGGGATTTACTTTCCATCCAAGTTTGGTCACACTTTTGGTGCACATGGTTTGGCACGATTTAGCATGCAATTCACACGTATGAAGTTCTATTCATTTCACCTATAAATAGAGGAAGCTTATCCCCATAATACCAAGCTGGGATAGCCCCCAAGATCTCTGCCAGAATTCACCCTCGAGCTCTAATTTTTTTTAGATCGTTTTCATACTTTCAAGATCTTTCCACTTCATTTATCTTCTCTATTCACATCTTTATTATTCTCTGAAGCTAAGGAAACAAAAATTAAGGTCTGAGACTTACCAAAATGCTCCTACCAAGTCCTCCAATTTGCCAATTTGAACACACTTGGACAACGTAGCTTTGATCTTCGTTTTGAATAAAATAAAATACCAAGATGTAGTTATTTGCTCACTGTTGTCTACTGGTTTTTTATTTGCTTTTGATTGATCCATTTATGTAGTGTATTTTTGAAAATTTGTTTTACATTTTTAACTGTTTTTCTACAAATTGCCTCATGCTCACTTCAAATAAATAAATGATGAGCATAGAGTTAGGTTTTCTTCAGTGATACAGTTTGAATGGCATAGGTTCTAATGACACAGGGTTCGTTTCTGATTTTAAAAATATTCAAAAAAATTCTAAAAATACTTTGCATCAGTTCTGAATTTTCTATTATTTTATTTTCCATTTATTTGGTGTTTTGAATATACTTTGGTATTTTCCCTTTTATTTTCAATTAAAAATCAGTTTCATTGCATTTTATTGTGTTGATTACCTTGGATCATGATTTATTTGACCGTAAGTCTCATCAATATCAATGGACTTTGGATGTTGATGAGGTTGAGGGAACCTTCATCAATTCAAATCTACCATTAAATGATTAATTAAATCATTTTTGGTACTTTGTGTTGGTGATAGGTTTATCACCTTAATCCACCAAGAGATGTGATTAATCTTGATGATGACTTGATCAATATTGTGATTCAATTTAGTTTCTCTCTCCATCTTTTTCTCTTCTTCTTCTTCTTCTTCTTTTTCTTTTCCTTTTATGATCAATTGGATGATTAGAAGTTCATCTTGTTCATGAAGTTTGGATTGATGATTGGTGAACTTTCATCATTTCAAATCTACCTTTCAATTAATCATTGATCATTTGAGGTACTTTGGATTGGAGATAAGTTTATCCTAAGTCATCATGAATAATAATTGAATTAATGGACCAATCTCTTTGCCTTTGTGCTTGATCCCTCTTTGGTTTTCTTGTGCTACTTGTTTTAGGAGAATGTTCTATACCATTTCTCTAACAAGTATGGTACATAAATTGTTATTGACCGGCCTCATAGATGTTACTTCTATATAAGTACATCTATGATTGATTAACATAACAATAAATTGTCTCAAAACAATTGATTAATCATAAATACTAACACTACCGTTATTATTGTGCTAACATTTATTTTATGCACTTTTACTTTAATGGCCTTTAAATTCTTGCCATTTAATTTCTTGCCATTTAATTTTATGCAATTTATCATTTAACATTACATTTTCATTTGTTTGTTTATGTTTATGCCATTTATCTTTATGTCTTTTCCTTTTGCCCCTTGGGCATTTCTTTTTCTTTTAAAGACATTAATAAAGGCAAAACCCTAAAAAATTCCTTAATCTTGGACTAATGGTTACTATCTTTTGATTTGGATGTGTATTTTGGACGTTTAGAATTTGGTTACCTTTTCCCTAAGCAATAAAATTCATTTGCAAACCTTGGAATTCATTTGATACATTTGTGTTCATAAGCTTCATCAGAGATCATACTTCATCCGAGACATCTTAGTTAATATGATACCTTAAGCCTTTGAAACTTATTTGAAGGATTCTAATTCATCTGATGCATATGGTATAATATGATGCTTTGAGTTTGTCTGGTGCAATTGGATTTTCATCTGCTTATGGTTTGGTTTTCTTTGATGTATAATCCAAAGGAAAGATAATGCTCATTTTGACTTATTGTCAGATGTTGGCTTCTTGTTTGGTTAGATCTTTCTTTTCTTTAGCTTTTACTTTATGCTTTAGGATAATCCCGTCATGTCATCCCCTTCTTAAATTTTCAAAATCTTCTTGCTTTTTATACTTAAAATCTTTTCTTAATAAACCTAGACTTTGTCAAGTGATCGTAAAATATTTTTCTTAATAAATGCCAAGACATCTAAGCATAATCAAACATCTTCAAAATCATAAAAGATTTAAACATCATCAAACTTTTTTTGTGCCTTTGTGCACTTTTTCTTTTAAAACATTTTTCTCAAAAGATTAGGTATTAGTCTTGTTTTAGAAGTGTTTTCAAGCCTTCTTACTTCCACAAACATGGCAAAGTGATTGACATTTTCCACTTATGTGTTGATATATGCTTGTTGATGTTATCCAAGTTGTAAATTCTCCATATTAAAGATGATGCAAGTGCTTGCTTTCCCATAATTATAGAGAGTACGTTGTGTTTTCTACTCAAATAAGACAACATATTTCTTCATTAAAATAATCAACAAACTTCCGTTGTTTCTTTTTTAGTGGAACTACAAATGCTCTGACTTCCCTATTGCACGGAAGGGGTATGTAGGCACAAGATGCAACATCTTTCCGAGCATAATAAAGAATATTCTATTATCATCTCATCAATCTTTGTGCACCTTTAACCCTTTAGTCTTAAAACACGTATTTTCAAAAGGTTCCCATGGAGTACCATGGATATGAGGGGTTCTAACACCTTCCCCTTGCATAACCAACCCCCGTACCCTTTTCTATTTGCTTTTTAGTTTTATTTTAAAACTTATGTTCGTTCTTTTCCCATTACTTTGGTAAAATTAAAGTTCGGTGACGACTCTTGCTTTGCGAGTTAAGTTAATCAATAGCTTAATCTCAATTTTCCGCCGTGACTAACCTCCAATGTTGTTTTCTAAGCCTCTCTACCAAAGAATGTTTGTGATGGAGTTAGGAGCGAAAAAAACCCAAAACCATAACCTAAAAGAATTTGAAAAAAATGAATTTATACCCATAACACATCGCAGACCACGCTTAGCCCAGAATAACGCGCTTCCACTTATTGCACTTAAACCACCTTATCGTGCTAAATGCGCTTAGAGCCAAATAGCGCGCTTAGGGTGCTACCCCTAGTCTAGAAAATTCCAAGTGCGCTATGAGCACGCTTAGCCATACCTGGGACTCATTATTTTCATCCAAAAATTGCATCTTGAAGCTTTATTTGTCCTATGGTGCCCCATGCTTCACCAGTGCTATAAATCCTACAAATATAAGATAAAAATGATTAATCTATACAATATTTACATGATAAAACTATAAAGCTATTATTTACACTAAAGTTGAGGTTTTAACTATTGAAACCAAAGAATCATGCTAATAAGTGCCACAAAATACTAATAATAATAACCAACATTTGGCACTTATCGCCTGGTGTCTGGGGGAACAGACCTAGGATGTCCACGCCTCACTGAAAAAAGGTCAGGGCAAAGTCATCAATTGAAGAAGTTTGGTAGGGCATGGTGAAGGTCAGCATGCCTCTGGCACTGATTGCCCCTATTGACTGATGATATCCTTCATTAGAGTAAGCTAATAATATCTCGCCTTTAACAAATTATGGGTGAGGGTTTTTCCATCGATGTGATTGTTGTAGGCTCCTTTGTGTACTTCTGGATGCACCAGGGTGCTTTCATGCTCACCAAGGAACAGTATCATGGGATAAGCCCTTCCCATTTTGTAGAGTTTTTTAGAGTATGGTGTATTTTGCATCCTGTTTTGAGATTCTTCTTGCTTCCCCTTCACCTAGTGGAAGTTCGTCCAATTGTAAATAACACAGTATGAGCGACATCCAGTTAAAATCGGGGACAACTTCCAGGGAGTACACCTCATGCGCCTCAATACTACGGGAGGAGAGAGTCTCTTGAATAACTACTTTGTTAAACCTCGTTGTCTTTGATATGGCGAGCTTGGACATGAGGTCTGCTCTAAAGTTCTGTTTGCAGGGGACATGTTCTATTTCAAAAGAAGTAAAACGAGAGGATATACTCTGTATCTTTTGGAGATATTTTATCAGATGCTACTCCTTTTCCTGGTATTGCTCGGAGACTTGGTTGGCGAACAATTGGGAGTCACTTTTGGCCTTCAATCTGGAGGGTCCCATCTTTAAGGCGAGGGCCATACCACTAATAAGAGCCTTGTACTGTGCCTGATTGTTGTTGGCGGTGAACTAGAACTTTAGCACCTACTTGATGAATATGTCATTGGGTCCTTCAAAAGGAATATCATGGTGCCACTTCCTTTCACGTTATAGGCGCCATCTACAAATTTTTCCCACTCTAGGGCGTCTCCACGTCTATAGGTGAACTAAATTCTGCCATGAAATCTACCAGAGCTTATGATTTGATGCTTCTCATTGGGACATATTGATTGTTGTATTCCGAGAATTCCACTGCCCAAGATACCATCTTTCTTGCAAAATCGGTCTTCCTCAAGACTTGACAAATAAGATAGTTGGTTTTCATCTGGATCTTGTGACCCTGAAAGTACGGTCTCAGTTTCCTCACATCAGCGATGACAGCTAGTTCCAGCTTCTCAGTCTTCCGGTAGCATGCTTTGGCACCTTTAAACAATTTTCTTATGAAATACACATGTCTCACTGTCATCTCTATCTCATAGATAAGGACTGAGATCGTCGCCTGATCTGTGACCGACATATAGAAAAATAGTGACGAATCCTCCCTCGGGCAAGTGAGGACACGGGCGATGTGAAGAAGTCCTTTACCTTGGTGAAATCCTCCTCGCACTCGAAGGTCCATTAAAAATTTATTCTAATTTTTTAAGGCGGCAAAGAAAAGGAAGGCCTTGTCGCCTGCACATGAGACGAAGCGAGATATGGCGGCAAGGTGACTTGTAAGTTGTTGTACCTCCTTTACACTAGTGGGACTCCTCATGATGATGACTACTTGGAATTTATCCGGGTTGGCCTCGATGTCCCTCCTTGTAAGCATGAAACTTAGGAATTTCCCAGTTATAACCCCAAAAGAGCACTTGATGGGGGTTTAAGCGTATATCGTACTTCCTGGCTGACTGCATGACATCCTACAAATATTCTGAATGGGTGCACCCTTCGATAGTCTTAACTATCATGTCATCAACGAGGACCTCCAAGTTTTACCCTATCTAGTGGGCAAAGACAACGTCCATGAGCCGCTGGTAGGTAGCCCCGCGTTCTTATGGCCGAAGGGTATGACATTGTAGTAGTAGTTTCCATGATTCAACATAAAGGCTCTTTTAGGAGCATCCAATGGATCCATCCGAATTTGGTTATACCCTAAGTATGCATCTATGAAGCTCAGCATGTGGTAGCCTAATGACCCATTGATAAGGTGATCGATGTCTGGTAGCAGGTATACGAGTCTTTAGAACAGGCAGAGTTCAGATCAGTGAAGTATACACAGATGTACCATCTGTTTTTAGATTTTTGTACTAGAACCATGTTGGCCAACTAGGTGAGTATTTTGTTTCAGTGATAAACCCGACGTCAGATAGTTTCCTTACCTCTTCAATAATGGTGACTTATCCAATTTTTCGCTTCCTCTGCACCGTTGGTTTGGAAGAAGGGTGGATGACGAGGTGATGGCTCACCACTTTGGTGTCTATCCCAGGCATGTTGGAGGGAGCCCAAACGAACAAGTCGACATTCTTAATAAGTTGGTCGACTAACTCTCATTCATCCTCCTAAGAAAGTGAAGTGCCTATCTTCGTGACCTGAAGGGAAAAAAGGCTTATCTGGACCTCCTTCAAATCCTTTAAGGGTGTGAGCCTTTCCGCTTCGACACCCCGTTTATGGTCCCAACATTCGTGATCAGTATTTGAAACTTTAGAGGTGGGGGCATCACCAAGGACGAGCTATTCACTCTCTATCGCTAGGCTATTTTGGTAACACTCTTGAGTGAGCAGTTGGTCTCCTCCGACTGTACCGACTCGCCCATCAAGAAGTGGATACTTTAGGGCTAGATACATGTTGAAAATGACTGACTTTAGGGCATTAATGGCAAGTCGCCCAAGAATGGTGTTATACGGCGACATGGCATCCATAATAAGGTAACTGATATTAAATGCCTTGGAATTTGCACCCTCGCCATATGTGGTTTATAGGGTTACATGGCCCATTACTTGTATCTATTCGCTTGATAATCCCTTTAACGAGTCGGTGAACATTTTGACGTCGTTAGGGTCGGGCTACAGTTTCGGGGCGCCATTGTAATAGTAAAAAAGTACAGGTGTACGTGTTGCCCTGCGAAGGGCAAGGATACTCAGAGGTTTTAGTATCTATATTATATTGTATGATGGTTAGGGCTTACCCATTGCAACGAGAAGTCTTGTATGGTGGTATTTTATGGTGGTTTAGAGGTCTTGCTCACGTGAGGTGAGAGACTCTGTTATTGAATGGTGAGCTTAGGTATAAGCGTATTTGGAGACTTAAGATCTGTCATTTTCTTTCCTTGGGAGAGAGGTATTTATAGAGGTCTATTGCGCTTAGGGTTCTCTTAGAAAGGATTTTTGCCAACTCAATCAATAGTGGATCGTTGAATTCCTATTCCCAAGAAGAACGTGGGTCAGTTAATGACATTGACTTCTCTCTACCCAAAAAATGTCTTATCACACGTTTCCCATGATTGGGCGAGCGATTAGAAAACCTTATAGGCAAGGCGATACCTTTCATAGAACGACGTATTATCATCACCTCTCTTATAACATCATATAATCATCACCTAAACAGATCATTTTATAAATATAACAATGCAGATGTGTATATCTCATTGTTATTATCATTTTTATCTACAAACTAAAAAATTGTTTAATGTAACAATATTTTTATAATAATCTTAAATAATCATAGAAAAAGTTGAGTTGTTATATACTTATATTTGAGTGTGATAAATAAATTATTTCTTTGTTACGATTAAACGTTGAGTTATAATTTTTTAATGTTTAATCCTTACTTTAATACGTTTTATTGGTTTCAATTTAATCTTTTAAATATCAAACTATGTTTTTTAAATAAAAAAATTACAAACTTTAAAACATCTTAATTTAAAATAAAAAAAACTCTATTTTAATTCTTACAATATAAATATTAAATAGTTTAGTCACTTAAATTATAAATTTTAAACAAAAATAGTAAACAACAAACATATAATTTAAGTAACCAAAATAAAGACGGAAAATGTAGTTTACTCATAATTAAATGAATAATCGCATTTGATTCTGTAGCCAAAAAAGGAAAATTTAGATTCGGATATTCATGGTGCGCTAGCAATGATGTCACCCTTGATCGGATAAGATCGTGAACTCTTATCTTTTATTCTTTTATTATCACAACCTCTCTTCATTGATGTTCTTACCAAACTACCTCATAAATAAATCTAAATTCCAGTTGTAACTACCGATTATAAAATATTATATTTATTTCCTATTCTGTAATTTTTCTTTAAAAAAATAAAAACAACAGGATATGCATGGAAGATACTCATCTTGAAAAGGAAAATGAAAAGAATACTAATCCGAATCTTGAATGATATAAGATGTCAAACATTACACGCGAGTCTTGTGCCGCGTAATGTGAATGAATATTTGCCTTTTCGTGCTCTCTAATGGCCAATGGCCAATCCTTACTCTGTCAACAATGTTTTTCGCTTTATTTTTCAAACTTCACCGCCACACCAACAGCGCGTGTTTTATTTTTTTTATTTAAAATCTACTAATACTGTATAATTTTTTATTCTTATGAAATCACGGACTTTTAAATTTGATATTTAATTATTTTTATTAAAATATTAGTCTTTCATAATACTTATCATTAGTAGGATAGAATATGCAAAAATGGATAGGATATTAGTTTAGATGATTAGTCACCAAAATAAATGGTATTGATTCGTTTTATAATTGTACAATATACATTTATTTATTTTAATCTATATTATTATATAAATATACATTTTTATTAATTTTAAAAATACAACAATGTTAAAAACATCCATATCTAAAATAAATATTTATTTATTTCACAATTCAACAAATTTAATATTTCATTAATTATTATGGTGACATATATATTTAATTTATATTAGTTATTTAGTGGTTTAAAAATTAAGTAATCAAGTAAAAATAAAAGGTTAGTTAGATTTTATTTAGAAATTAATTAATTAATTATAGTTGGGTATGAGTAGGGGTGTAATCGATTCAATTTAGATCGGTTTTGGTAAAAAAAAAACATTTGAACCAATGATATTTTCATCATTTTGGTTTGATTTCATTTTTAATATTTTTCAAAAATAGAATTGAATCAAACTAACCGTTTTGGTTCGGTTGGTCAGTTTACAATATTTTTTCAAACATTATGATCATCTGTGTATTCTCCACTATCGTGTTTTTAATGTATTTTATGATATTATTGTAGGTATCAGATATGCCTAAGAAGGGGGGGGGGGGGTGAATTAGGTTTTCAAAAAATAATCGATTTTATGAGAATACTTCTAATAATTTTTGGTTAAGTGTTTGAAGGTTTTTTTGAATGGTTCTTTTATTTTCTTGGTAATAGTGATGAAAGCGATAAAATACGGAAAGGTAAAGAACGCAAGGATATATACTGGTTCCCCTCACAATCTGAGAGTACTCCAGTCCCCTTTCAAACACGAAAGAGATTTCACTATAGTTAGAATTATTGTACAAGCCTATGCTTACTATCTAACCTATAGGGTGATCAAAGATTCTTAACACCTTTAAGATCAAGCAACACTAATGTGAATGAAGAACAATCCTCTTCAAACACAACACTTACTTCCAACAATCCTGGATAGTAAGGAGAAATAATCTTTTGAATTTATACAAGAGTTTATGATGAAAGATGGAGAGCAATATCAATCTTATATTGATCTTCTTCTTCAAGTAAACAATTCTCAATAAATATATAAGTGTTCACAAATGAATGTATGAAACTTGTAAAGATTTCTCAATGAAAATGTGTATGATAAGTTTCACCAAAAATTCTGGTTTATATGAACACTTGAAGATTTTGAAAGATGAAGAATTTTAATGCTTATGAATTGTTAATGAAGAAGGTGATTTATGAATATGAAAGTTGCAGAATATATAGTGTGTAAAACACCCTTTGGAAAGGTTATATTTCCATGAAACAATGCAATGGTTATGTGAAAATAATACAATTTTCGTTTGGGTTCAAATATGCAAAGATAAGACACACTGGTTCAGTAGGAACCGGTTATTGCCTGGGACAACCCGGTTCCTGCTGAACGTTACAGCAGAAATTTGAAATTTAACACATGGGAACCGGTTCCCAAAGGGGTACAACCTGGTTCCTAGTAGTAAAAACCAGAGCCAAAGATTTGCTGAATGCTGGAACCCGGTTCCCAGCTAGGGAGGAACCGGTTCCTGGAACCTTTCCTTAGAATTTTGCTTTTGAAAAAAGTTTCAAATGTTTACTAAGGTATGAAACTTTTATAGTATGATATGAAATGCATGTGGAATATATTTGTGAACATTTATATATCAAAGTGAGAATTATTTATACCTTTGACGCTTTAGCTTGATTTAAATCTTCATAATTCTTCAAGACTTGAAATGGTGTGAATTTGCCAAAGCTTGATATTCTTTTTGCACATCCTTTATGAAGGTTTGATATCCAAATTGTCTTCATCAAAACCAAGTATGATTGAGAAGCTTGCAATTACATTCTCCCCCTTTTTGATGATGACAACCAAGTCTTGAAATGTCTTTGAAAAGTTGTTTTGTGCTTGAGATTTGTTGAACAATGCAAGGCTCCCCCTATGTTAGTGACTCCCCCTAAATCCATGATTTCTCTTTGGTAAATGGAGTGAGTTCATTTGATGCTTTTAGTTATGGCCTGCATTTTCTTTGAAAACAAAACAACAACAAAACATGCATATTCTTCTCCCCCTTTGTTATTATCAAAAAGGATGGGGAAAAAGAGAAATAGATATGAAACTTAAACATAACACGTACACATTATCACAACAAATATATTTTAAACACGACAATGAGTACGAAACGATACAGAGTTTAAACGATTACAACAAAAAAACAAATACTTAGTCTTAAACATAGCAAGGCATAAAGAACACATTGTCTAGAGAAACATAAACATATAAAGAACAATAAAAAACATAACATAGAAATGAAACAATTATTAGTCACTTTCATTCATGTGCCCTTCATCATCTCCACTTCCATTCCCATCATCTTGGTCTTCTTCCTCTTCACTTGCTTCCTCTTCTTCATAGTGTGCCAAGATGCGTCTTTGAGTTTGTTGAATCTCACGGATTTGCCTTTTCATAAGACCATGTTCAAAATTGTTTTCTCGTTGGTTGTTGTCAATGGAAGTTTGGATTAAGCAAAGTTTATTGAACATCATTTCCATGGTATAGCCACCTTCGGGAGGTTGAGGAACACGGGGAACGGGTTGCTCAAAATCTACCTTGTAGAAGAATCTTCCTTCTCTATCCGTTACAATACCGGTATTTTTGAGCGCGGTTGAGGAGGATATTGCACATTCTTGTTCATCCATGATTTTCTTAGGTTCCCTTTGAAGAAGGACACCGGCATGCCTAACAATGTAAGAGATAGCTCTTGCATACGGTAAACCACCCTTAAGAGAAGCCATGAGTTGCATGTGACGCATTATGGAGAGAGCCCAATTTACCTCAATACCACGAGTCAAAGCAACCAAAACCATTAATTCAAATTCATTAACACGAGAATGGTTAGAGTTTTTCGGAAATAAAACATATCCAATGATAAGATGTAGCATCCTATCACTAACCGATAAGCTTGAACCAAACATGTTGTATTTTGTGGCAAGTTGTTGTCGAACCGTATCATGTTGAGTTGGTCGACACATATTAACAAAAACTTCAACATTACTATAAGGTTTCCAATCTTCCGGAATATTACCTTGAGTGAGCACTAAACCTTCATAGGGAATTCCTAATAATTTTCCAAATTCTTCAACATCTAAACAGATATCTTTTCTAGACACTTCAGAGGTTAAAATAAAATCACCAAAATCATCTGTAACAATCTTAAGGTTATGATAAAACTCCCTAACCAGATCCGGATAATATTCACCATGGTCACTCACAAAATTAGCGACACCGGCATTAGCTAACCTAGCAGGTAAATTGAAGCTATGAGTTGGAAAATCATGAAGTTTACCGTACTTTGCCGGAAGGAGATTCCGATTACGAATGTTGAAAGTGATTCTCCGACTCTTGACCGTTGGAGGAAGCTCTTGAGGTTCTTCACTAGTTTCACCAACCTTGTTCTTCCCTTTTGCATTCCTTGTTGCTCTTGGTGCCATGGTTGAAGGAGGATTTTTGAGAGTTAGGGTTTAGGTTTGGGATTTTCGGATTTGGAGAGATGAGGAAGATTTGAGTGAGATAAGTGAAGGAATGAAGGTTTATATGGAGGTTTGAGGTAGTGGGTAATAAAATTTGTTGATAAAAGTGAGATAGTGGAGCTTTTATGAGGTTTGACAATGGAGGTGGAAGGGTTTTTGGAGAAGATGAAGATGAGTGAATGTGTTGAATGAGAGTAAATGTGTGGTTTAAGAGACATAATATATATTTATGTGTAAAAAATAATAAAATAAAATGAACAAAAATATAAGAGCCACACAAAAACACACGTGACAGCCAAAAAAGAAAACAAAATCTGCTGAACAAGTACACAGGAACCGGTTCCTCCCTACATGGAACCCGGTTCCTGAGACACAGAAAAAATATGCCTCTGGAATTTACTATGGGAAACCAGTTCCTCGCTACATGGGAACCGGGTTCCCAGACAGAAAATGCCCAAAAACTTGTTTTTATGAAAGATAAAGCATAAATAACACATATTTATATCAAGACATAATACACAAACATAAATAAAGCAATTTTTTGACACATATGAATTTATTAGAGATGTGTACCTTTGATTTATGGTAATGAAGAAAATAATTAAATATCACCTTCATCTAAAATTCTAAGCTCTCGTCGAATTTTGTAAAACGATTCTTTTGGAAGAGGCTTGGTGAAGATATCTGCAAGTTGGTTATGAGTATCCACAAATGTTACTTCGATATCTCCTTGAAGGACATGGTCTCGGAGAAAATGATGTCGGATGTCTATGTGTTTGGTTCTTGAATGCATGACCGGATTTTTTGTGATATTAATTGCACTAGTGTTGTCGCATCGAAGAGGAATGCATCCGAGATCTAGTCCGAAGTCACGAAGTTGTTGCTTAAGCCAAAAAAATTGTGCTCAACAACTACCTGCTGCTATGTATTCTGCTTCGGCCGTGCTAAGAGCAACACATGCTTGCTTTTTACAAGCCCATGATACTAATGCATTCCCAAGAATGTGACAAGTTCCACTTGTGCTTTTACGATCAGTTTTACAACCTGCATAATCCGCGTCAGAATAACCAATTAAATTGCAAACACTACCTTTAGGATACCATAAGCCAACGTTGATCGTTCCTTTGAGATACTTCATGATCCTTTTAACCGCCATGAAATGTGATTCCTTTGGATTCGCTTGAAAGCGAGCACAAAGACAAACACTAAACATTATATCAGGACGGCTTGTGTAACACCCTTCTAAACCCCCGCGGAAATATAATAAAATCAGAGTAATAAAACAGCAAGGATGCTACAATTATTAAAATAAATAAAAATACCAAGTCGGGTGTCATGCTTTATTAGGAATGATCCAAAAATATCAAAACATATGTTCAACACAGCGGAAACTCATTCAACAATGTTATAAAACATCTCTAATAAAATCAACGGTACATAAACCAATAATGGAAAAACAGTGTATCACAAGCAACTCTAAGACTATCGTCCCCCAGTGTTACAAGATCAGAGCATGACCGACACGACCCAACATAACCGGATAAACTCTACGAGTCATCCTCACCGATCGCTTAGGCCGCTACTTCAATCTAAAATCATCAAAGTAAGGGTGAGACTACATCATAATTAAATAGCATTATAAATCATCAGATATAGAATTTAATAAGCAATTATCCACCCTACTTAGCATATTTAGATTAATCAATTCATACCAATCACAAGCACAAATCAATAGTATGCACCAATAACCTAACACAATCATAACACCGGATTTCATCCTGACATGTCACAATTTATACAAAGACCATGCAGACTCTTATGCACGTGGTACCAAAATTCGTGAATCACATTCACAGGACTTCTCTCTTTGATACTGCCCTTTAGTCGCTCACACCCCACATGGGCACACGACTACTACCTCATCGCTCACACCCCACATGGGCACACGATGACTGCCTGCTAATCTCCGCACAATGGGAATCAGCCTTCCAATGCAAATGATTTATGAATGAATGCACACATGTCACATACTTATATCATCATCAATCTGATGCTTAACATCGCTTTATCACATCTTACCAATAACGTCACAACAAGAATGTACATGTACAAGCATCATTCAAAACAAATCAATCATCATCATCCATCAAAACGCATGATACAACATTTACCATGAATAACATCCATCTGCATCATCATTCATCAAAAAACATGATGACCATATTTACCACGAACAACATCCATTGTATAACAAGCAGAAGCAATCACATTATAACAACACACATCATTGCACATATTCAATTATGCAAACAACAATTCATTGCACCTCATCAACTATGCAAAACAAGAATAAACCACATTTGAAGAAAATGATATTTGTCAAAATAAAATCAAGTTATTGTTGTTTTCTTTATTTCATATGGTAGAGCATTCAATTTAAGGAACAACGTCCAAAACGGCGTATAAAACGGACTTACGGTTTGAAAATTAGAAGCTTTTAAAGTTAGAACAGTTTTCAAAACGTGCTGCTGGAATTTGTACTGGAACCCGGTTCGTCCCACATGGGAACCGGTTCCTGGACCCAAAAATGCCATTTTTAATGTTCTAACACAGTGGAACCCGGTTCCTCCCACATGGGAACCGGTTCCCACGAACCCAGTACTGAAAAACATGATTTTTAAGACTTTTATGCATCCCAAACACATACCAACTCATACCATTACGAAATTGATCATCGATAACATCAAAATACTCCAAATACATGATTCTAATGCACAAACAGCATACCACAACACCATGTAACAATACTACATCATCAATTGCAGTCAATTCATCAAATCATACATGTCAGTGTTGGTATTTCACAAAACCTAACATCCCAAATAGAGATTCTAATCCCTTAATTCAATCCTATCATCATCAAAATCATAATACTACATAATTAGAGTAATCACCCCTTACCTAGAATTATGTTCTTGATTCTCCTTGAGCTTTGGGGTTTTCCTCCTCCTTGCCCCTCTTCCTCTTTGGTTCCTCTTTACGTTCCTCAACTCTTCTCTTCCACTTCTCATTTTTCACGTTCTGACACTTTTTCCTTATTTCCCTTATTTTATGAAAACATAAAATAGTTAGTAATGGGCTTACTCACTTAGCACCCCCATACTACTATCCTCACCATCCGACCCAATGGCCCTTAATCCATAATTCTACAATAATTCAACCAAATACCAAAATAATTCTAATTAATAGTTTAATTTCCAATTAAATTAAAATTAGAAAATATGGGGTGTTACAGCTTGCCGTCAAATACAATAAAGAACCAATCATACCTCGATACTTAGTAATATCATTTGGAGTACCGGATTCATCTTGATCAACATATGTATCGGAGCCCATTGGAGTATTCATTGCTTTACAATTATCAATATCAAACTTCTTCAACAATTCTTTACAATATTTGGATTGGTTGATAAAGATTCCATCTTTGAGTTGCTTAATTTGTAATCCAAGAAAGTAGTTCATCTTTCCCATCATAGACATCTCGAATTCTCCTTGCATCATCAATGAGAATTCCTCACACATTTCTTTGTTAGTCGATCCAAAAATGATATCATCAACATAGACTTGAACCAATAAAGTGTTACTCTTGATTTTCTTAATGAACAAAGTTTTATCAACCTTACCCTTTTCGAAACCCTTTTCACACAAAAAATTGCTAAGTCTATCATACCATGCTCTTGGTGCTTGCTTTAAGCCATAAAGAGCCTTTATCAACTTAAAGACATGTGAAGGATTTTTGAAGTCTTCAAATCCCGGGGGTTGTTTGACATAGACTTCTTCATTGATGTAGCCATTTAAGAATGCGCTTTTGACGTCCATTTGATAAAGCTGAAAATTTAATGAACATGCATAAGCAAGTAAGAGGCGAATAGCTTCTAACCTTGCAACCGGAGCAAATGTTTCTTCAAAGTCGATTCCTTCTTCTTGATTGTAACCTTGGGCCACCAATCTTTCTTTGTTTCGAACAATTATACCATTCTCATCAAGCTTGTTCTTAAACACCCATCGGGTACCTATGATGTGTTTATCACTTGGTCTAGGAACAAGTTCCCAAACTTGATTTCTCTCGACTTGATTTAATTCTTCTTGCATTGCATTTATCCATTGATCGTCTCCTAAGGCTTCATCAACTTTAGAAGGTTCAATTTGAGAAACAAAAGCCATGTGTAAGCAAGCATCTTTGAGATTTAATATTGTTGAAACTCCTTGGCTAATATCACCAATAACTTTATCAATAGGATGGTCTCTATGAGTTCTCCATTCTTTTGGTAGATCATTGGTGTTTGATTCTTGTTGTACACTTTCTTGTTGAACTTCCGGTGCCTTCACAATTGTATCATTTGAAAGTTCTTCCAGGGGTAAATCTAAAGGATCATCATCATCACAAACAACTATTTCCTCCTTAGAGGTGTTAGTCTCATCAAAAGATACATGCATGGATTCTTTAATAGTTAAAGTTCTTTTAATATAGATTCTATATGCTTTACTAGAAAGAGAATAACCAAGAAATATACCTTCGTCGGATTTTTCATCAAACTTACCAAGATTGTCTTTGTTATTGTTGAGAACAAAGCACTTGCATCCAAAAATGTGAAAGTGAGCAATGTTTGGCTTTCTTCCTTTGAAGAGTTCATATGGAGTTTTCTTTAAAATAGGTCTAATGATTACTCGATTTCCAACATAACATGCCGTGCTAACCGCATCCACCCAAAAATATTTAGGAAGATTTGCATCACTAAGCATTGTTCTTGCAAGTTCCAAAAGAAATCTATTCTTCCTTTCAACTACTCCATTTTGTTGTGGAGTTCTTGGTGCTGAAAAATTATGAGAGATACCATGTTCTTCACAAAATTCTTCAAATGATGCATTTTGAAATTCTCCACCATGATCACTTCTTATGGATACAATCTTTAAAGACTTTTCATTTTGGATTTGCTTTGCATACTTCTTAAAGGCTTTAAAAGCATCACTTTTCTGCACAAGAAACAAAGTCCAAGAATATCTAGAAAAATCATCAATAATAACTAAAGCGTATACATTACCTCCGAAGCTTCTTGTCCTTGATGGACCAAATAAATCCATATGCAACAATTGTAGTGGTCTTGTTGTAGACACCACATTCTTTGGTTTGAAAGATGATTTGGTTTGTTTTCCCTTTTGACAAGCATCACATAATTTATCTTTTACAAACTTTATCTTAGGTAAGCCAATAACAAGATCATGTTTGGTTAACTTATTTAAACGATCCATATGAATATGGGCTGCTCTTTTATGCCATAACCATGATTCATTATTATTGTTTACCAAAAGACATTTTATTTTCAAAGATAAATCATTTAAAGAAATCATAAAAATGTTATTAATTCTTGTACCTTTGAGTTTTACCTCATTGGTGACTTCATCAATGATTAAGCATTCCTCTTTAGTAAATTTGATCTTGAAGCCTTTGTCACAAAGTTGGCTAATGCTAAGAAGATTATGCTTTAGTCCTTCAACATAAAGAACATCTTCAATGGATGTGAAAGGTGGTGCACCAACTTTGACATTGCCAAGGATCCTTCCTTTATTGTTATCTCCATAAGTGACATAGCCCATGGCATTAAGCTTTAGATCTGAAAATTGGTTTAGGTCTCCCGTCATATGCTTTGAACAACCACTATCTAGATACCATAGGTTTGAAGGGGTCTTCAAGCAAGCCTACAAAACAAATTAAGTTTTGTCAGGTACCCAAGTGGCTTTGGGTCCATCATAGTTAGTTCCTTTCTTAACCCACACATAATGCCCACTTGGTACACTAAAGTTTCTTACATAGCAAGCATTGGGTGTGTGACCAATAATACCACAATAAAAACAAGTAGGTTCAAAGTTACTTCTATATCTAGAAGGATAAGATTTCTTCTTAACAAAGTTCTTCCTTTTAGGATAATGTTGCATTACTTTAGACTTGTTCACTTTCTCTTGAATTGGTTGGTTACTAGCCTTGACAAAGATAGTCTTGTTGGAACTTGGTTGATCAAATTTTGAAAATCCAAGTCCACTTTTATCATTGGAGTATCTTTGTGTGCTAAGAACATTTTCCAATCCAATTTGTCCCTTTTCATATCTTTCTAAAACACGTTTTAATTGAACAACTTGGAAGGAAAGTGATTCACAATTCTTGCATGCAACATTATCTTTTTGAATACTAATCATTTTTTCTTTTTCATCTTTATGTTCTTCTTCAATCATTTTAAACTTTTCTTCTAAAGATGATATTATTTTCTTTTGAGATGAGATAGTTTTATAGAGAATTTTGCACTCTTTTAATAACTCATCTATTGCACCTTGTGCACCATTATCAAAAAGAGAGTCATCATAACTAACCTCGCCTTCTTCATCATCTGAAT
Organism: Vicia villosa; assembly: GCF_029867415.1. Classification (NCBI taxonomy): domain Eukaryota; kingdom Viridiplantae; phylum Streptophyta; class Magnoliopsida; order Fabales; family Fabaceae; genus Vicia; species Vicia villosa. The sequence continues at coordinate 1,398,692 of NW_026705046.1, forward strand.
GGTGTGATACCATTAATGCTATATTTGCACTTTCGTCACTATCGGAGTCTGATGAGGAACTTACTTCATTATCTTCCCATGCTATATAGGCCTTTTTATTTTTGAACTCCTTATTGCCTTTGAATCCATTTTTCTTAGAAAGTTTTAGACATTCCGGCTTTATGTGTCCTTGTTTCCCACATTCATAACATGTAACTTCTTGTGTTGAAGTGGATGCTTCTTTATCCTTATGCTTTGAGAATTTCTTTCTTTTGACATAGTTAGCATTATCAATATTATTTTTATGACCAAAAAATTTGCCTAACCTTTTTACAAGAAGCAAGAAGTTTTCATCTTCATCCGATGCATCTTTCATTTGGCTTTCTTTTGAATCTACCTTTAATGCAATGGCTTTGGATTTCTTCTCTAAGTTCTCATGCTTTTCCAATCTTCCAAGTTCCGTCTCATATTCTTGAAGCTTTCCAAACAATGTTGCAGAAGTCAATTTTGACAGATTTTTCTTTTCGGATATCATTGTCACTTTTGGTTGCCACTCCCTTGTTAAAGATCTGAGCACCTTAAAATTAAGTTCTTTGGTAGTGAGGGTCTTACCAAGTGCCTTCAAGTGATTTGTCAAATGTACGAATCGTTTTTGCAAATCAAGAATAGTTTCTCCGGGCTTTATTCTAAACAGTTTGTACTCTTGACTTAAAGTATTCAATCTTGATCTTTTGACTTCATTGGTACCTTCATGAGTTTCTACAAGAGTATCCCATATTTCCTTTGCCGATGTACATGCCGATACTCGGAAAAATTCATCCATACTAAGAGCACCTTGAAGAAGATTGATAGCCTTCTTGTCTGCAAGAACCTTCTTTCTATCGTTATCATCCCATGACAATTTAGGTTTATTTGCTCCAACACCATCAAAGACAGTTACCGGAACATGAGGACCTTCTAGGACAGCCTCCCATACTTCTTCTTCTTGTGCTTCTAAATGAGCCTTCATTCGGATTTTCCAAAAGTCAAAGTATTCACCACAAAACAATGGAGGCTTGTTGTTACTACCACCATCTTTGAAAACCGGATTTGCGGAAGCCATTCTGGATCTTTAGGAACAAGTTACCTATAACTTGCTCTGATGCCAAATGTAAGTATCAGATATGCCGAAGGGGGGGGGGTGAATTAGGTTTTCAAAAAATAATCGATTTTATGAGAATACTTCTAATAATTTTTGGTTAAGTGTTTGAAGGTTTTTTTGAATGGTTCTTTTATTTTCATGGTAATAGTGATGAAAGCGAAAAAATGCGGAAAGGTAAAGAACGCAAGGATATATACTGGTTCCCCTCACAATCCGAGAGTACTCCAGTCCCCTTTCAAACACGAAAGAGATTTCACTATAGTTAGAATTATTGTACAAGCCTATGCTTACTATCTAACCTATAGGGTGATCAAAGGTTCTTAACACCTTTAAGATCAAGCAACACTAATGTGAATGAAGAACAATACTCTTCAAACACAACACTTACTTCCAGCAATCCTGGATAGTAAGGAAAAATAATCTTTTGAATTTATACAAGAGTTTATGATGAAAGATGGAGAGCAATATCAATCTTAGATTTATCTTCTTCTTCAAGTAAACAATTCTCAATAAATATATAAGTGTTCACAAATGAATGTATGAAACTTGTAAAGATTTCTCAATGAAAATGTGTATGATAAGTTTCACCAAAAATTCTGGTTTATATGAACACTTGAAGATTTTGAAAGATGAAGAATTTTAATGCTTATGAATTGTTAATGAAGAAGGTGATTTATGAATATGAAAGTTGCAGAATATATAGTGTGTAAAACACCCTTTGGAAAGGTTATATTTCCATGAAACAATGCAATGGTTATGTGAAAATAATACAATTTTCGTTTGGGTTCAAATATGCAAAGATAAGACACACTGGTTCAGTAGGAACCGGTTCTTGCCTGGGACAACCCGGTTCCTGCTGAACGTTACAGCAGAAATTTGAAATTTAACACATGGGAACCGGTTCCCAAAGGGGTACAACCCGGTTCCTAGTAGTAAAAACCAGAGCCAAAGATTTGCTGAATGCTGGAATCCGGATCCCAGCTAGGGAGGAACCGGTTTCTGGAACCTTTCCTTAGAATTTTGCTTTTGAAAAAAGTTTCAAATGTTTACTAAGATATAAAACTTTTATAGTATGATATGAAATGCATGTGGAATATATTTGTGAACATTTATATATCAAAGTGAAAATTATTTATACCTTTGACGCTTTAGCTTGATTTAAATCTTCATAATTCTTCAAGACTTGAAATGGTGTGAATTTGCCAAAACTTGATATTCTTTTTGCACATCCTTTATGAAGGTTTGATATCCAAATTGTCTTCATCAAAACCAAGTATGATTGAGAAGCTTGCAATTACAATTATTTTTTAAATAATACATTTCATTTAATTTATTTTATGCTCTCTTTTTTCAAACAACTTATGACATGGTTTATATTGCATCATGAAATAAGTTCATTATCAAATATAAAAGTTGGCACTTGGCATCAAAAAGTTGGAAAGGCATAAAGCTTAACAAATAAAACATATTATAACAACAAAAAGTTTCAATACACATAAATTAACATGTTTCATTGAAGAAGAAGAAGAAGAAACAAAAAATATATAAAAAAAGAAGAAAACTAACGAAGAGAACTTGAACACGAAAAAAGGCGACCATAACACATCATAATGATGGTACACAAAGCAACAATGGTGGGGGCGAAAAGAGCAACCGTTCAGTTAGAGCAAGTTTTTGTGATTTATGGTTTCTACTTTCAATGTTTGGAATTTGGTTTTAGCTGTGTGTTTTTCTAAAAAGGAAGGAAGCATAAATAAAGATGGAGAATGGTTGGTTCAGTACAAAATTTGGGCTTGATGATGTGTGAAATAAAATATTTAGAACATAATTATAGCTATTGGTTCGGTTTGGCAGTTTCTAATAACTAAAACCGAGAATCGAACTAAACCACCTCAATTTTAATTAGTCCGATTCAGTTTTGGAACCGAAACAAAAACAATTAGTTTTTTTTCCAGTTTGGTTTGGATTGGATTATCAGTTTAATTTTTTTTCCTGACCCGCTTACAACCCTATGAACGAGCTCAAATATGAGTGGATATCAAAATGACATATTTCATAATAATGGGAACCCTATTGGTCATCACCCTATATATAGGCTAGGTCCCCAATATACCATACTTAAGCATATTATCTCTTATCGCTATTCGAAGAATTTTGAAGGCATTAGGAGTACCTGTTGAGTAAGAACCACACAAGTCATCAAGTGTTTGTTGTATGTCTTTTAATCTTAATATGTCTTTCAGGGTTACTGGCAAAAGGATTTTTCTCACCGAACCTAGATATTTCTAAAATCAATTTATATGTCATTTAATTTTATACACGCGTTTTTAGTTTGTTGCATGTTCTTTGTATGGTATACTTTGTTGGGCATGCATATTTAATTGTTATTCCAGTAAATTTAATTAGTGAATTTTTTAGCATAAATTCCATTCAAAAGGTAATTAATATGGTTCTATTGGAGCCAGATAAGATGAATCTTAAAATTTTATTTCATGAATATTTCTAATAAGAAATTAAATCTTAACATTCATCTCATATAGGTCCAAGAAAACCAAATTGATTTTTCTTTATAGTAAATCATTTTTGACATATATTGACCTAGTTTTTCAGGGTATTGAGTTTGATCTTCATAAATCAATTTATTAACTTACTTGAGAGAATAAACCATAATGTTCATGTGAGGATCAATGTTTACTATATTAATACTGTTGGAACATTTAGGATTTTCAAGAAAGATGAGGAAGAAGAAGAGAGAAAAGAGAGATTGAGAATGAGAGAAAAACTATATTTCAAAACTTATGAAGGTGTTAAAATTGTTAAGTGTGTAAAACTATACAACGTCATGCCTATATATAGGAGATAAAGGCCCAAGCCCAAAACATACTGCCCAAGTCTGAAACATACAAAGTTATAATTTGGCTTTGACACAACAACTATATATTGTATTCTACTTTGTCAAATATAGTTGACTTCTACTACTTCGACTAGGTCAAACACGCCTATGTCGAATATAGACTTTCTATAAAAAAATGAATTACAACTTCTAACACACCACTTAATTCATGTTTTTGAGACTTCTCATCCCAATGCTTTTCTTCACCTCATCGAACCTAACTTTCTTCAAGGGTTTGGTGAGTATATCAACTAGTTGCCATTTTGTCTTACAATGCTCAAGTTCAAACTTCCCTTTATTTACCTAATCCCTGAGAAAATGATACCTTCTCACTATGTGTTTACTTTGAGCATAGCACATAGGATGATTGGCTAGGTCAATAGTTGACTTGTCATCTACAAACAAATTCATTTTTATAGGTTCCATGAACTTGAGCTCTCCTAGAAATATCTCTATGCATGCCGCTTGACATGTTACATACGATTCAGCCATGTACTCGGCTTCACATGATGACAAAGCCATAATACTTTACTTCCTTAAGCTCCAAGAGATTGAAGCGCCTCCTATCATGAATATGTAGCCTACTGTACTTTTCCCCCGTCTTAATCTCTACTAAATTCCGTCTATACCTCTACATATATGTTGGTCTTCTTTTGTCTTGGAATTAGCACACCATGATCAATCATACCCTTCATGTATCTCAACACCCTCTTTATTATTGTCAGATGATATTCTTGGGGTTTCTCCATTAATATGCTCAACAATCAGACACTTTGACATATATATGGCCTAGTATTACAAAGATACCTCAAGGATCCAATGATTTGTTTCTATAGTGTTGCACTTACAAACTCATTATTTGTATCCTTCTTCAACTTTGTTCCAGTTTCAGATGGCGTGGCATTTGCATTACAATTGCTCTTCTTGAACCTCTTCAAGATATCTTGGGTATACTTCTTGTGGCGCAAGAACACTCCTTCACCCATGTCTTTGAACTTCATCCCTAAGAAATATGACAAGTTCCATAGGTCAGAAATTTCAAACTTGTCCATCAACTTCGACTTGACTCTTCTTATATATCTGCTTCGTTTGCACCTATAATAGAAAATAATCTACCTACAAGCATAAAATTATTCAAATGATCTTGTTTGCATCATTGACATACACTCCATGTTCAGAGACACTCTTTGTTAAACCTGCTTCGATAAGGATACCATCTATTCTCTTATTCCAAGCTCTTGGGGCTTGCTTCAAACCATAGAGAACCTTTCTTAACTTGTACGCCTTTGACTCATGCCCTTTAATTCCGAATCTTAGTGGTTGAATGACATAAACCTCTTCTTTCAATGGTCCATTCAGAAATGCTAACTTCACATATTTGAAAATGGTTACTTGAAGATGAAGTTTTCACTTTGGTCAGATTTTTGAATCACTTAATTTCCATTTAAAGGCCAAATTAAGGGTCATTTTTGTTCCTAATCATGTTTATCAAGTGTCCAAAGTTGAAAACGACCAAGAAACTCAAGTTTTTGCTGCGTTTTGGAGGATTGGAAGTCACACTTTGTGCATCATAAGGGTGTGTATGAATTCACTCAAATTCTTATCATTCACCACACCTTGGCATTCCATTTCACTCCTTCTATAAATAGGGACCTTCCCTCACTCATTTCTCAAGCTTTGATAGCCAAATTTACCCTGCCAAACTCTCCCTTAAAGCTCATTTTCTCTAACTTCGATTTCATACTTAAAAGCTTTCTCCATCCAATTTTTCAATTGTTATAGCTTCCTTGATCTTCACTGAAGATACTCCAATAATAATAAGGTTGAATTATGCCCTAAATCTCCCTATCCAAGTCAAGTTTTAGAGCAAATCGACATTACTTCGTTCAAATAGCTATGAGCTTCAAATTGCTTCAAATAAAACATCGCAATGTAGACCTTAATGTGATTATGCTCACTGTATTCTTGGTTTTCAACGATTGATCCTTTACCCTTGTTTATTTTTGAAAATTATTTTTAAATATCTTTTGGTTTTCTTCAAAATTGTCATAGCTCAGTTTAAATAAATGTTAATGGTTGATATGGTTGGAATGGCGATGAGAAGATGAATCTAAAAAGATAGTCTGAGCCTCTATGGTTGCTTATTCTGGATTTACGATTTTCAAACATTTTTTTGCACATTTTTGTTGGCTGGAGGTTGAAGATGATGAGGTGTCATCTTCAACCAATGACATTGCGCCAAATGAAATATTTTCACTGGCTTGACTCTCTTTGCTTCCATACACGCGTTTTGACTCAACTCTATCACAGATCCTAGCCTTTGAGCCCTTGGATCATGCCACATCAATTAATAAAGTGGATCTGACGCTCCTTGTTTTTGTTATTTCTCTTTCTATTTTCTATTTTGTTTTAATTCATTTTATCTTTAAAAATTAATATCTCAATCATTTAAATTCCAAAAAATAGAAAAATTATTTCTAAAATTTTCTCTTCTTTTCTCCTTCAGGTCCATATTTTTTGTTTATTTTTAGTTTTGATTTTACTATTTTTCATGTTTTTTTATTGTTTGCTTGATTTTAATTGGTTTAAAAATGCTCTTCATGCTTTTGAAATTCTGAAAAAAATTACTACATGATCCAATGATGGTCCCTGACCTATGGTAATTTTTGTTTGATTTTTATTTTCTATTTTGAATATATTTTGGTATTCTCATCTTTATTTTATTTTTAAAAATCCTTTTTATGCATTTAATTGCATTTTAATTCTTTTTATGCTAGATATTGCTGTTTTTCTTGGATCTTTATCATATCTTGATTCAATTTGGACTCTCTCTTCATCTCCCTATTCTTTTTCTTTTTTGATCAATTGGATGATTGATGATTCATCTAGTTCAAATAGGTCTGGACTAATATCTGATGAACTTTCACCAATTCAAATTTACTTTCCACTTAATCAAAGGACCATGTGAAGTAATTTGGATTGATTATCAATTTGACTTAATCTTGATCACCTTTGTTTTGACTTATGCTATTTATTTAGGAGAATGATCTCTATCATTTTTCCAATAAATTTGGTACATAAATTTTATTGACCAGCCTCATAGTTCTACTTCTATATAAGTACATCTACGATTGCTTAACATAGCACAAAATTTGTCCCGAATCGGATTATTAATTCTAACACTAATCGTTAACACTAACATTTAATTCTTGCCTTTTATATTCTTGCAATTTATTTCTTTCCTTCACTTTATGCCATTTATCATTCTTAGCATTCTATCTTTATGTCTTTTTTCTCACTTGAGCTTTTATCTTGTTTTGTTTGTTAAAAGACACTTAATAAAGGAGAAACCCTAAAAGACTTAATTATTTCTTTGGAATATGGCTACTATCTCTTGCTCAAGGAGTTGGACCTTTGGACTTAGGATTAGAACCTTGACTTGGAGCTTTCATCTTATACCAATGTATCTGAGGCCTTGGATTTTATCTGTTGGTAATTTTGTGTGGTTATATTGTCTGTGTGCAGGTGTTCTATTGATTTAAAACTTTGAAAGTTCATCTGATACAATTTTATCTGATGCAAATTCATTTGAGACAAGTTCAAGTTTTATCTGATACATGCTCGTTTGGATTGTTATCTTGAACTTATGGCTATTGGTTATTCATCTACTCAAGTGCTTTGATTCATCTGATGTTATACTTTTAGATTAATCCAAAGGAAAGGAATTCTTGTGTTAATTTGTTTGACTTATTCTTGGTTAGATCTTTCTAGCCCCTTCATCTCTTGCCCATCTTCTTAAATTTTAAAATCTTCTTGTTTTCAAACTTAAGCTCTTTTTCAATAAACCTTGACTTTGCCAAGTGATCGTCAAATATTTTCTTGAATAAATGTTAAAACATCTTAAACATATCAAAACTCTTTCAATATTAAAGGAGAAAATGTTCAAGTACCACTTGCTTAAAGGTTCCACTTGAGATATTTCTCCTAACAAAACATAAACCTCATTCAAATATTTTCCCATTTGGTCTTTTCCTTTTAAAATATTTTCTCGAAGATTAGACATGAGTAATCATCATAGTTGAGATATAATTATGCTATCCCTATGATATTTTGAGATATAATTCTCCTATCCCTATGATATTGATTGATATGGTGTTGATTCTTTTCCACTTGAAAGAGCTAGTGACATACTTGTTGATCTCTATCCAAGTTGGAGCCCTTATTTCATTGTGATACAAATATCCATTTGTTATCATGTTTATGGTTGATCAATTGAGTTTTCTCCTTTGAGATGACAAAGTGTCTCTTCATTTAAAATCAATCAAAACAAAACATCATATTTTCTTTGTGAGCAGAACTACAAATGCTTTGACTTCTCTATTGCACTCAAGGGGTATGTAGGCACAAGATGCAACGTCTTACCGAGCATAAATAAAAACCATAAAAATATTCTTTTCTCATCCCACCAATGTTTTTCATACAACTCTTTTTTGTTTTATACACAAATTTTTAAAAAGGTTCCGCTGAAGTACCACATATGTGAAGGGTGCTTGTTAGGAGTGAATTAATGGTAAATTCATGTGTTAATATAAGTAATTTCTGGTCTAAACTAATGCAAATTGTGATAGATCCATAGGCTTTTAATGAGAATTGAACTGAAAAGGTTTAGTTCATGTGTAAAGCAAATCGAATCACTTGTGGGTATTATTGATGCAGGTTTAGAGCTGAAATGGAACTTTAGGAAAACATGAAGAGGAAAGAAAGCTGGAAGTCTCAAAGGCAAAACAAAAAGATGAAGTTTGACAAGGGCGCGCCGCGGGAGCTCTAGCTGGCGCCGCGCCAAAGTCTCTGTTTTTGATCGCGCCGCGCACATCCGTTGCCGCGCCGCGGCCGCGGCGTTAAAAGCCCAAAACTTATAAATAAAAGCCCTAGCTTCCAAGTAAAGGGCAGATCTTTTGTGAGCGAAATTAGGAGAGCATTCTGAGTTTGCAGCCAAGAACAACAATTGAAGGCCAAATCTTTACCAATCGAAGACATTCCATTGATGAAGATGAATCCCTCTATTAATTCTTGTGTGTTCTCCATGTCTATGGAGAGCTAAATTCCTCTTGTTGAGTTTAAGGTAGTAATTAACCTATGAATATACAATATCATTAATTATGTCCTATGAACAATTGTTTGAATTTATTATCAATAAGAAACCTTGTTTTTATATTAAATTATCGTGGAGTCTTTGATCGAAAGAAAAGATTCTAACTTTTACCCTAGGTTACTATATTGATTCAATCTCAATTTGCAGAGATGGAATTGTGATTGAGTTTTCATAATTATCGTTCCTTATTACTATTATCGATATTGATATTTGGAGAGATCGAATCTCATACCGGTAAAAGTCTATCTAATTTGATTTGCAGACATGGAATCATATTTGAGGATAAGTGAAGATAGTAATTCAAAAGATTGTTCAATTGTGAATTAATTGATAAATTGTATAGGAATTGGTTGATGAACCCTAAAGCTCAACATATTTCCTTAATCGTTAACAAACGTTCATTATTTGCATTTAAATTATTGTTTAAATTTGATAGTATTATAATCATAAAACAAATCCAATTACTTTTTCTCACTCAAAATAACTAACTATAGAACGACAATGATATTAACCAATCCCTGTGGATACGGTATATTACCGAAAATATTTACCCACAAATACTTTCAACAAATTGGCGCCGTTGCCGGGTATTGGTGTCAATATTGCGCGCATTGCAATAGTTCTTATTTTGAGTTTTAATTACTATTTTCTCGAATTGGTTGTTTCACTTGTTTGCTAGTTTTTGCAGAAGTTCGTGTATGCGCAGCAAAGTTCCCAGTGATCGACTTCTTTTTGATCCCGAGATCGAAAGGACCGCTAGGAGGTTAAATAGCAAAGCACGAAGAAGAGCAAACATAGCAAAAGCAAGAGACAACGCGACTGCGACATCGTCACAACAACAACTTGAAACAATTGACGAATCGCAAGAAGGACTTTTCTTTCACGAACTATTTGCGGAAGAAGAACAGGTAGTCACTATACAACCAACTGTTGTCAACATGACTGCTCCTGGTCCATGTGCAAATAGTCCAAGACTCAACCCACAGTTCGCTAGAACTGCCGCCAACGGGCGGACTTCAGAATTGAAGACCGGTATCATCCAGTTGATATGTGCGAGTCCTTTCGCCGGATTGGACCACGAAGATCCGTACACGCATCTTACTCGATTCTATGAGTTAGCGGGTACCACGGGTGTCGCTCAAGCTGATGAGGAAGCATTATTCAAGAGGTTGTTCCCACACTCTTTGCTATCTAAGGCAAAAGATTGGTACTTGGATCAACCTAAAACAGTGGTGACCGATTGGAATACCTTAGAGGAAAAATTCTTAGAGCGGTTTTATTCTTAAAACCGGTTTTTTGAAGCAAAAACGGCAATAGCGGTATTTTATCAAGGTAGTAGTGAATCATTGAATGAAGCATGGGAAAGGTATAAAGCTATGTTGAGAAAGTGCAAAGGACACGGTTTCGCAGAGGTTGACCAAATCCACATGTTCCGTAATGGTCTCACCCCGACCAACAAAACACTCTTGGATGCCACAGCTGGTGGCTCACTTATGTCCAAGACACCTGCTGAAGCTACTCAAATAATTGAGCGAATGGCTCTGAATGATCGTCAGGGTAACCATGATCGAACTGTCAGAGACAAGAAACCCGGAGTATTAGAATTGAACAACAGTGATGCCCTGCTGGCCCAAAATAAGCTTCTAACATCACAAGTGGAACTTTTGACACAACAAATGTCTAAATTACCACAACAAATCAAGGAGCTGAACGGGATATCTAATTCTTATCAAGTTGCTAAGTGCGAATTGTGCAAGGGAGATCATCAAACAGGATTCTGTCCACCAGTTCTGGAAGAAGAAGTGAATTACATGAACAACAACCAAGGACAAAGGCAGAATCAATATCAAAATCATCCGTACCAACAAGGTTATCCGCCAAGGAATAACAATCAAGGGTGCCAACAAAGGCCACAAAATCAAGGGTATCAACAACAAGCCTTCCAACCTTACACTCAACCACCACCACAACAAGGAGGGCAGTCAAAGTTAGAAGAAACTATGACACAATTCATGCAAATGTCAATGACAAATCAAAAGAATCAAGAGGCAGCCATAAAGAATTTGGAAACTCAAGTGGGTCAACTTGCTAAGCAAATTGCGACTAATCAATCAAATGCAACTTTCTCGGCCAACACTCAAGAGAATCCAAAGGAGCATTGCAAAGCGGTGGTGACAAGAACTGGACAGAAAGGTGGTAAGGATGAAACGGAAACGAATGAGGTTGAGGATGATAAAGAAAAGGAAGATGAAAAACATGATGGAGAAGACGAAGAATATGAAATTATTAACAATGGGGCTGAAGAAGAAGATGTGAATAAAGAAGTCAAGAAGGAGAAATTAAAAAGAAGGAGTGCTAAAGAAAAGATGACGAACAACACGATTCCAAGTCAACATTTGCCATATCCCCATGCTCCATCAAAGAAATACAACGCTAGACAATATGCCAGGTTTATGGAAATTTTTAAGCAACTACAAATTAATATTCCATTCTCTGAAGCTATTGCTCAAATGCCAAAATATGCGAAATTTATGAAAGATATCTTGACAAAGAAGAAAAGACGGGAAGAAGAAGAGGTTATTATACTTGATGCACAATGTAGTGCTATAATATCACGCCTCCCCCAAAAGGCGAGAGATCCTGGAAGAGTCACATTGCCGGTTACAATTGGGAATCAAAATATTGGGAATGGATTGATTGATCTAGGATCAAGCATCAATTTAATCCCTTTATCAATAGTGAAGCGGCTGGGAAATATTGAAATGAAGTCAACAAGAATGACTTTGCAACTAGCAGATAAATCTACCACTCTTCCGTATGGAGTTGCACAAGACATGTTAGTGAAAGTTGACAAATTTTTGTTTCCGGTAGATTTTGTGGTGATTGATATGGAAGAAGACAAAGATTCACCTATCATTCTCGGAAGGCCATTCATGAAAACAGCCCGGATGATGATCGATATCGATGATGGTATAATGAAGCTACGAGTCCAAGATGAAGAGGTATGTTTTAATCTTTTCGATGCCATGAAACAACCCAAAGACAAGAATGATTGCTTTCGCATGGATGTAACTGAAGAGATTGTAGAAGAAGTGGCAAGCCAAATTCATCTTTCTAACCCTTTAGAGAGATCTCTTGTTGATTCTTTTAATGTACTTACTCAAGAAGAAGAAAAAGAAATTGAGTTGTTTCTAAAGGAATTAGAGAAAGGTGGCAACACATCCACCAAGGAAGACAAAGTGGAAGATTTGGGGTGTAAATGCAAGCTTCTCAAGCATAGTGTGTTTTGATGAAGACAATATGGACATCAAGCTTTTATAAAGGATGTGCAAAAAGAATTTCAAGTATCAAGCAAAAATACATCATTTCAAAGTCTTGAAGAAATTGTGAAGATTCAAGAATCAAGCTAAAATGTCAAAGGTATAAACAATACTCACTTTGACATATAATTATTCACAAATATATTTCCATGCATATCATAAACATACTACAAAGTGTCATCCTTCAAAAGTTCATTTAAAACCTTTTTCAAAGTTAAAATTCAAAATAAAGGTTTTAGGAACCGGGTTGTCCCTATGGGGGAACCGGTTCCCAACATTCTCAGTTTTCAGTTCTCTGTGTTTTACTATGGGGAACCGGGTTGTCCCTAGGTGGGAACCGGTTCCTCAGTTCAAAATTTGAAATTTCTGCTGTAACGTTCAGCAGGAACCGGGTTGTCCCAGGTAGGAACCGGTTCCTACTGAACCAGTGTGTTTTTTCATTGCATGATCTTATTCAAACGAATCCATTTTCTTACCACTTGATCATTGCATTGTTTCATGGAAAAATAACCATTCAAAGAGGTGTTTGACACATTATAAATACTACATATTTCAGAATCATTATTCACCTTCTTCATTTAACAATTCATACTCATAAATTTCATTATTTTCAAGTGTCCACAAACCAGAATTTTTATATGAAACTTTCTATACACATTTTCATTGAGAAATCCATTCAAAGTTTCATGCATACATTGTGAACACTTATATTCATTTTGAGAATTGTTTATTTGAAGAAGAAGATCAATCCAAGATTGATAGTGCTATACAAACTTCATCTAAATCTCTTGTAAAAATTCAAAGAAAATTATCTCCTTACTATCCAGGATTGTTGGAAGTAAGTGGTGTGTTTGAAGAGGATTGTTCTTCATTCACATTAGTGTTGATTGATCTTAAAGGTGTTAAGAACCTTTGGTCACCCTATAGGTTAGATAGTAGGCATAGGCTTGTACAATAATTCTAACTATAGTGAAATCTCTTTCGTGTTTGAAAGGGGACTGGAGTACTCTCGGATTGTGAGGGGAACCAGTATATATCGTTGCGTTCTTTACTTTTCCGCACTTTATCGCTTTCATCACCATTACCAAGAAAAGAAAAGAACCTTACAAAAACCTTCAAACACTTAACCAAAAATTATTAGAAGTATTCTCATAAAACCGATTAAATTTCTGAAAACCTAATTCACCCCCCCTCTTAGGCGCACTCTTATACTTACATTTGGCATCAGAGCAAGTTATAGGTAACTTGTTCCTAAAGATCCAGAATGGCTTCCGCAAATCAAAGACCGGTTTTCAAAGATGGTGGTTCTAACAACAAGCCTCCATTGTTTTGTGGTGAATATTTTGACTTTTGGAAAATCCAAATGAAGGCTCATCTAGAAGCACAAGGAGAAGAAGTTTGGGAGGCTGTCCTACAAGGTCCTCATGTTCCTACAACGGTCGTTAATGGTGTTGGATCGGAGAAACCTAAAGCGTCATGGGATGATAATGATAGAAAAAGGGTTCTTGCTGACAAAAAGGCGATCAGTCTTCTTCATGGTGCTCTTAGTATGGATGAATTCTTCCGAGTATCAACATGTACAACATCAAAGGAAATTTGGGATACTCTTGTAGAAACTCATGAAGGTACCGCTGAAGTTAAAAGATCAAGATTGAATACTTTAAGCCAAGAGTACGAACTTTTTAGAATGAAGCCTGGAGAAACTATTCTCGATTTGCAAAAACGATTCGTACATTTGACAAATCACTTGAAGGCACTTGGTAAGACTCTTACTACCGAAGAACTTAATCTTAAAGTGCTCAGATCTTTGACAAGGGAGTGGCAACCAAAAGTGACGGCGATATCCGAAAAGAAGAATTTATCAAAACTTACTTCCGCAACACTATTTGGAAAACTTCAAGAATATGAGACAGAACTTGGAAGATTGGAAAAGCATGAGAACTTAGAGAAGAAATCCAAAGGCATTGCATTAAAAGTAGATTCAAAAGAAAGCAAAATGAAAGATGCATCGGATGAAGATGAAAACTTCTTGCTTCTTGTAAAAAGGTTAGGCAAATTTTTTGGTAATAAAAATAATATTGATAATGCTAACTTTGTCAAAAGGAAGAAATTCTCAAAGCATAAGGATAAAGAAGCATCCACTTCATCACAAGAAGTAACATGCTATGAATGTGGGAAACAAGGACACATAAAGCCGGAGTGTCCAAAACTTTCTAAGAAGAATGGATTCAAAGGCAAGAAGGAATTCAAAACGAAAAGGGCCTACATAGCATGGGAAGATAATGAAGTAAGTTCTTCATCGGACTCCGATAGTGACGAAAGTGCAAATCTAGCATTGATGGCATCACACCACTCCGATGATGAAGAAGGCGAGGTTAGTTACGATGATTCTCTTTTTAATAATGGTGCACAAGATGCAATAAATGAATTGTTAAATGAGTGTAAAACTCTCTATAAAACTATCTCATCTCAAAAGAAGATAATATCATCTTTAGAAGAGAAGGTTAAGATAATTGAAGAAGAACATAAAGATGACAAAGAAAAAATGATTAGTGTTCAAGAAGATAATGTTGCATGCAAGAATTGTGAATCACTTTTCTTCCAAATTGTCCAATTAAAACGTGTTTTAGAAAGATATGAAAAAGGGCAAATTGGATTGGAAAATGTTCTTAGCACACAAAGATACTCCAATGATAAGAGCGGACTTGGTTTCTCTAAATTTGATAAATCAACATCCAACAAGACTATCTTTGTCAAAGCTAGTAACCAACCAATTCAAGAGAAAGTGATCAAGCCTAAAGTAATGCAACATTATCCTAAAAGGAAGAACTTTATTAAGAAGAAATCTTATCCTCCTAGATATAGAAGTAACTTTGAACCTACTTGTTTTTATTGTGGTATTATTGGTCACACACCCAATGCTTGTTATGTAAGGAACTTTAGTGTTCCTAGTGGACATTATGTATGGGTGAAGAAAGGAACTAACTATGATGGACCCAAAGCCATTTGGGTACCTAACAAAACTTAATTTGTTTTGTAGGTATGCTTGAAGACCACTTCAAACCTATGGTATCTAGATAGTGGTTGTTCAAAGCATATGACGGGTGACTTAAACCAATTTTCAGATCTAAGGTTAAAGGCCAAGGGTTTTGTCACTTATGGAGACAACAATAAGGGAAGAATTCTTGGCAAAGGCAAAGTTGGTGCACCACCTTTCACATCCATTGAAGATGTTCTTTATGTTGAAGGACTAAAGCATAATCTTCTAAGCATTATCCAACTTTGTGACAAAGGCTTCAAGATCAAACTCACTAAGGAGGAATGCTTGATCATCGATGAAGTCACCGATGAGGTAAAACTCAAAGGTACAAGAATTAATAACATTTTTATGATTTCTTTAAATGATTTATCTTTGAAAGTAAAATGTCTTTTAGTAAACAATAATGAATCATGGTTATGGCATAAAAGAGCAGCCCATATTCATATGGACCATTTAAATAAATTAACCAAACATGATCTTGTTATTGGCCTACCTAAGATAAAGTTTGTCAAAGATAAATTATGTGATGCATGTCAAAAGGGAAAGCAAACCAAATCATCTTTCAAACCAAAGAATGTGGTGACTACAACAAGACCACTTCAATTGTTGCATATGGATCTATTTGGTCCATCAAGGACAAGAAGCTTCGGAGGTAATGTATACGCTTTAGTTATTGTTGATGATTATTCTAGATATTCTTGGACTTTGTTTCTTGTGCAGAAAAGTGATGCTTTTAGAGCCTTTAAGAAGTATGCAAAACAAATCCAAAATGAAAAATCATTAAAGATTGTATCCATAAGAAGTGATCATGGTGGAGAGTTTCAAAATGCATCGTTTGAAGAATTTTGTGAAGAACATGGTATCTCTCATAATTTTTCAGCACCAAGAACTCCACAACAAAATGGAGTAGTCGAAAGGAAAAATAGGTTTCTAGTGGAACTTGCAAGAACAATGCTTAGTGATGCAAATCTTCCTAAATATTTTTGGGCGGATGCGGTTAGTACGGCATGTTATGTTGGAAATCGAGTAATCATTAGACCTATCTTAAAGAAGACTCCATATGAACTCTTCAAAGGAAGAAAGCCAAACATTGCTCACTTTCACATTTTTGGATGCAAGTGCTTTGTTCTAAACAATGACAAAGACAATCTTGGTAAGTTTGATGAGAAATCCGACGAAGGTATATTTCTTGGTTATTCTCTTTCTAGTAAGCATATAGAATTTATAATAAAAGAACTTTAACTATTGAAGAATCTATGCATGTATCTTTTGATGAGACTAACACTTCCAAAGAGGAAATAGTTGTTTGTGATGATGATGATCCTTTAGATTTACCCCCGGAAGAACCTTCAAATGATACAATTGTGAAGGCACCGGAAGAACTTTCAAATGATATAATTGTGAAGGCACCGGAAGTACAACAAGAAAGTGTTCAACAAGAAAGTGTACAACAAGAATCAAACACCAATGATCTACCAAAAGAATGGAGAACTCATAGAGATCATCCTATTGACAAAGTTATTGGTGATATTAGTCAAGGAGTTGCAACAAGATTAAATCTCAAAGATGCTTGCTTACACATGGCTTTTGTTTCTCAAATTGAACCTTCCAAAGTTGATGAAGCCTTAGGAGACGATCAATGGATAAATGCAATGCAAGAAGAATTGAATCAATTCGAGAGAAATCAAGTTTGGGAACTTGTGCCTAGACCAAGTAATAAACACATCATAGGTACTCGATGGGTGTTTAAGAACAAACTTGATGAGAATGGTATAATTGTTCGAAACAAAGCAAGACTGGTGGCCCAAGGTTACAATCAAGAAGAAGGAATCGACTTTGAAGAAACATTTGCTCCGGTTGCAAGGTTAGAAGCTATTCGTCTTTTACTTGCTTATGCATGTTCATTAAATTTTCAGCTTTATCAAATGGACGTCAAGAGTGCATTCTTGAATGGCTACATCAATGAAGAAGTCTATGTCAAACAACCCCCGGGATTTGAAGATTTCAAGAATCCTACACATGTCTTTAAGTTGAGAAAGGCTCTTTATGGCTTAAAGCAAGCACTAAGAGCATGGTATGATAGACTTAGCAATTTTTTGTGTGAAAAGGGTTTCGAAAAGGGTAAGGTTGATAAAACTTTGTTCATTAAGAAAATCAAGAGTAACACTTTATTGGTTCAAGTCTATGTTGATGATATCATTTTTGGATCGACTAACAAAGAGATGTGTGAGGAATTCTCATTGATGATGCAAGGAGAATTCGAGATGTCTATGATGGGAAAGATGAACTACTTTCTTGGACTACAAATTAAGCAACTCAAAGATGGAATCTTTATCAATCAATCCAAATATTGTAAAGAACTATTGAAGAAGTTTGATATGGATAATTGCAAAGCAATGAATACTCCAATGGGCTCCGGTACACATGTTGATCAAGATGAATCCGGTACTCCAATTGATATTACTAAGTATCGAGGTATGATTGGTTCTTTATTATATTTGACGGCAAGCCGTCCTGACATAATGTTTAGTGTTTGTCTTTGTGCTCGCTTCCAAGCAAATCCAAAGGAATCACATCTTATGGCGGTTAAAAGGATCATGAAGTATCTCAAAGGAACAACCAATGTTGGCTTATGGTATCCAAAAGGTAGTGTTTGCAATTTAATTGGTTATTCTGACGCGGATTATGCAGGATGTAAAACTGATCGTAAAAGCACAAGTGGTACTTGTCACATTCTTGGAAATGCATTAGTATCATGGGCTTGTAAAAAGCAAGCATGTGTTGCTCTTAGTACGGCCGAAGCAGAATACATAGCAGCGGGTAGTTGTTGTGCACAAATTCTTTGGCTTAAGCAACAACTTCGTGACTACGGACTTGATCTCGGATGTATTCCTCTTCAATGCGACAATACAAGTGCTATAAATATTACAAAGAATCCGGTCATGCATTCAAGAACCAAACACATAGACATTCGACATCATTTTCTTCGCGATCATGTGCTTAAAGGAGATGTTGAAGTCACTTTTGTAGATACTCATAATCAACTTGCGGATATCTTCACCAAGCCTCTCCCAAAAGAATCGTTTTACAAAATTCGACGAGAGCTTGGAATTTTAGACGAAGGTGATGTTTAAAATTTATTTGTCATTTTCATACATCAAAGCCTAGGAACCGGTTCCCATGTGGGACGAACCGGTTCCCCATACTAATTTCCAGAGGCGTGCTCTTTTGTGTTTCTCAGGAACCGGTTCCCATGTAGGGACGAACCGGTTCCCACGTACTTTTTCAGATTTTTTCTTGCTTTTACTGTGGCTGTACGTATTATTTTCTTTATTTTTTTTTATTTTTTATTTTACTTATTCTTTTATATCACTTTATTACTCTTTATCTCTATTCAACCACACATTTACTTTCATTATTCACATACATTCATCTTCATCTTCTCCAAACACCCTTCCACCTCCATTGTCAAACCCCATTCAAAGCTCCACTATCTCACTTTAACCCATAAATCTTTATTACCCACTACCTCAAAACTCTATATAATCCTCCATTCTTACACATATCTAACTCCAATCCTCCTCCACTCATCAAATCCGAAAATCCCAACTTAAACCCTAACTTTCAACTCCTTTCAACAATGGCACCCAAAGTTTCAAGAAGTGCAAAGGGAAAGAATAAGATTGGAGAGACAAGTGAAGAACCTCAAGAGACTCAACCAACGGTCAAAAGTCGGAGACTCACATTCAACATTCGGAGTCGAAAACTCCTTGCGGCAAAATACGGTAAACTTCCCGATTTCCCTAATCACAGCTTCAATTTTCCGGCTAGACTAGCTACTGCAGGGGTCGCTAATTTTGTGCTTGACCATGGTGATTATTATCCGGATTTGGTTAGAGAGTTTTATCATAATCTAGGATAGTGACCGATGAATTTGATGATTTCACATTATTGTCAAAAGTTTCAAATAAAGATATATGCTTAGATGTTGAGGAATTTGGAAGAGTGTTAGGAATTCCATCTCAAGGTTGTTAGACGCTGGCCTATAAATCTAGAGGGGGGGTGAATAGATCTCACTAAGTTTTTACAGATTTTTCTACAGACTCGAGCGAAAGCGGTTCTGAATCGACTTGCGTCTATTCTGGACCGCTATTGCAAAGGTCGTATGTGTTTCAAAACCAAATAGTAAGTGGAATTGATGGTGAAGTAATATGATAGCTAACCAATACGTTTAACAACTGAAATCCAATTAACTTCTAGATTGACAACTTTGATTTGCAATGCAGTAAGATTGGATTAAGCAAAAACACAAACACTTGGTGATAGGTTCAAATTGATAGTGATTCAAGTTGTGGTGAATTGTGATGTTTGTGCAGAATTTTAATTCACAATTTTAACACTTGAATCGTTGATCAATTTTGCACTTATAACCAATTTTGAACAGAAAGTAAGAGAGAAAGTAAAAGCGACAAGAACACGATATTTGTTTAGGCAGTTCGTCGATCGTCCTCGCTACGACTACGTCTGCCCCCAATTCCAAATTGAAATTGGGTAATCTTTCATTTATGTTGAAAGTAGTATATACAAAGAAGATAACAAAGCGATAAACGATAAACCAATTATGTCGATCCTTTGAATCTTCTTCCCCCTTAATCTTGAGTCAGATCAAGGTTATCCAAGAGCTTCACTTCGATTCCCTTCTGCAGTGTCTTGATTCCTTGAACTCCCCGTTCCTCAATCGTTACACTCAGCCGAATCCTCAATGAACGCCTCTTGATAAAAACCCCCAAGAACCACCCGTCGTGGAGGACAAAACCCGCAGATTTTATTCACCAACAAACCCCACAAACCTTCACCCACTAGGAATCTTCAATTCCGTTCCATGGACGTTATCGAACTCATCACTAACCCACAACGCAAGAATGATTATGTGTAATTGTGTTGGAGATGATGAAGAACGAAGATGAGAAGCGTTTGTGTATCTTTCAGTCGTTGGTGTTGCTTAATAATTAACCCTTGCACAATATATATGATGCATAGCAGTTGGAATCAAGAATAACTGAATTTTGGACTTTCTTGATCAGTTAGGTCGACCTCTTGTAGAGGTTAGGTCGACCTAGCAGTGCTTGCTGAATTTTGCTCCCAGTTAGGTCGACCTGTTGAAGGAGTAGGTCGACCAGAATCCTCTTCTGGTGCGTTCTGGGAACATTTTCTCAGATTAGGTCGACCTAGTTGCTATGTAGGTCGACCTAACAGGCTGATATGAAGATTTCTTCATTTTGAGTCGACCTAAATGGTCTGTGAGTCGACCTAGCAGAGGTATATGGATTTTCCTTCATTGTAGGTCGACCTAGGTTGACAGTAGGTCGACCTAACTGCTGATTTTCTGCATTTTTCATGTCCAGCTTGTGTTGAGTCGACTTATATGCATAGTGGATCACCTTGTGCTTTCATGAGTGATCAAATTTCTCCTTGTTGTTTGAATGCTCATTTGAGTTTGCCATAAATCAAAAACATCTTTGAGTGTACTCTTGTATTCACAAACTCCCCCTTTTTGATGATGGCAAACCAATACTCAAGAGCTTTGGTAGTAAGTGACAAGGACTCAACAGAGCTCCCCCGTACATCCAGATGAAGACTCAACAAGGCTCCCCCGTACATCCAGCATCTATCTCTCAACCAAGAAGTCTCTTCACAAAGCTCCCCCGTACACTCAGCATCTATTGTATTTATTGGTATGGCTGATATGAAGATTTCTTCATTTTGAGTCGACCTAAATGGTCTGTGAGTCGACCTAGCAGAGGTATATGGATTTTCCTTCATTGTAGGTCGACCTAGGTTGACAGTAGGTCGACCTAACTGCTGATTTTCTGCATTTTTCATGTCCAGCTTGTGTTGAGTCGACTTATATGCATAGTGGATCACCTTGTGCTTTCATGAGTGATCAAATTTCTCCTTGTTGTTTGAATGCTCATTTGAGTTTGCCATAAATCAAAAACATCTTTGAGTGTACTCTTGTATTCACAAACTCCCCCTTTTTGATGATGGCAAACCAATACTCAAGAGCTTTGGTAGTAAGTGACAAGGACTCAACAGAGCTCCCCCGTACATCCAGATGAAGACTCAACAAGGCTCCCCCGTACATCCAGCATCTATCTCTCAACCAAGAAGTCTCTTCACAAAGCTCCCCCGTACACTCAGCATCTATTGTATTTATCTCCCCCTTTGACAACATCAAAAAGAGAAACAAGAAAATAGAGTAGGAGAGTAACAAGAGAAATAAAGAATACCGGTAGTCATAGAGATAGATAACATGTAGATGGTGAAATCATAAGAGCTAAACATGTTTTAAAGAAAACCAACAACATACATAGTAGTCCAAGAGATTAATAAAAGACAACAAAGAGTACTACATCATATAATGTTTTAACAAAAAGAACTTAATGACATGAAATGCAATGAAATGATGATATGATAAACGATATGTCCTAACGCCTGCCCCTTCTTCCTCTTCCTCTTTGAAATGTATGAGGTCGATCTTCCTCAACCTGTTCCAACAAATCCAGCACAGACATGTTAAGAGTATTGAAGCTTTGGCTTATGTTAGCATGGCGATGCAATGCCGTTTCCTCAAACTGATTCTGCCTCAATACAGAGTTGGATGCAAACGTCTCAAAATCGTTCTTTTGTTCCTGAACCAAGCCGTACAACGATTGGTATTGCCGTTGTTGTTCCTCATATCTATCTTGTTGAAGCTGCTGCATCGTTTGAAATTGAAGCTGTTGAGTTTCAAAGTTCTGCTGTTGTTGAAGTTGCATAGCTTCAAGCATAGATATTATGTTAGATTGATCAGGAGGAGGTGGAGCAGTGTATCCCCAAGGAACTTCTTCCTGTTGAGACGGAACATATTGCCGATTTGGATCTGTGTCATGAGCTATGTCTTCCATGGTTTGATCCTCCTCATTTGCTATTTCTTGATCGTTTCCCTCTTCCTCATTTCCTACATTGTTTCCAAACTCCGTAGGATCATCATAGTTGTAGATAACCTTCCCTGTTCCCTTTTGAATGAGATAATATGTCTTCCTCACAGGATTCCAATGATATCCCATAAGAGTCAAGGTGGTTTGTGAGAATTCCTGGGATTGATGTACGCGAGTGTAGTGTAAGTGATCAAGTCGCATACCAAAGTGATTGACAATTGTTTGAATGATTGAACCATAACATAGAGCTGTAGTTTTCTGTTTAACTTCATGAAACCTAGCAGCAAGGAAGTGAGGCCAGTGTAAACGCGTTCTGTTTTGCAGCAGATACATGAGCACCACTTCATTTCTTTCAATTCTTGAATATCCTCCAGCCCTTGGTCGAATGATTCTTGAGATTACCCAGTTCAGGAGTCTAGGATCTCGCTTCAAATGACCAGCTGTTATTGTTTCATTTGGTCTATCAAATACGGAAGGATCTTTGAGGATTGACTTCATGTAGGCCTCATGATCATAGATTCCCGGTACATCCCCGTCTACCATACGGAGTTCATCACCAACGATTGTCAGACCAAAAATACTAATCCAGACCCGTTTGTCAACAACATGCGATCTAGATCCCATTTTGAAACGGAAGTTACAACCGTCTCCTTTTGTAAATCCTGCATAGAAGGCCCTAACGGTATTCTCACAGTACGGGGTATCACATTGCAATAAGGGGTGAATATTTTGATGTTCAATTAACGCAGCGACATCAGGGATATTCATGTTTTCGACAAGATTTGGATCATAAGTATATTGCTTAACAATTTTCCTTTTCATCTGCCACTTCTCAAAGTTTTCTCTACAATCAGGATGAACAAGAGCACTTACCGGTTGAGATGATGAACTGGAAGCAATTTCCTTTCCTTTTCTTGATTTTGGAGGCATGATTGGAGATGCTTTGAGTGAGAGAGGGATGATTTTTGATAGTTTAGAGTTTGAGGAATTAGGGTTAGTCGTACCAAAAGAGATGAGAATGAGAGGGAATGCAAGAATGGAATGTTTTGAATGCATGATATTGGGTCGGGTCGACCTAACAGGCCCAAATATGGAAAAAATTACGCAGTAGGTCGACCTAAAGTGAAGCTGGGTCGACCTAACAGAAGTAACAATACAAATAACCAAATTAGGTCGACCTAATTTGTGAGTAGGTCGACGCAACTGGACCTTTTTGGTTTTTCTAAAGAACCTTCTTATGTAGGTCGACTCAAATACAGGGTAGGTCGACCTAAGTTGCTTTCAATGATGAAAATGCCTTAGAAATGTTTCTATATGATGTATTTTTGCTTTGTCATTTGCTTGAATGCACAACCATTGTATGTTATGAATGAAATGATGAACACATATACATAAGTATTTGAGAAGAGTAGATAAGAGCACATGAAGTCACTATAAGCATGTTAATTGATAGCATATTATAGCATCAACAAAATTTTTGGAAGTGAACAATAAACATGTTACCGCTTTCTCAATATGTAGGTGTTTTGTCATCATTGTGTGGAGTCTTCTTGTCAGTGTGCCATACTCCTAGATTTGATAATGAATTGTTTTGATGGAATGTTTCACAGGTTGATTCTTGCGAAAAACTTATCTAGTATCAATTACTCGATGTTCTCCCGGATGCGGGACATAGTCCCAAACAATATTCTGCTAAGAATAGGTTTAAAATCTCTTTGCAATGCAACTTGCCAATTTGCACATCAAGTACTGCGTCCTATGTGTTTCTCGGAATATCTGTATTTGTAATGTATCTCATACATTTGCTATGGCTAGGACACCTACATTTCCTTTGCCAAGTATGATTCTTCAAACTGTCTTCATAGATGACATACCAAAATTTGTATGTCTTCCTATATGTGTCTTGAGCACCATCTATCAAGGAACTACCACCGTTCGGCGATGTCAAGACACTTTTCCTGCGAGATTAAATTAGAGTGGAAGGTCCCCAATCTTCATTGGGTCCTGGATGGTGAGTACACAATTTGTTGCACTTAGGCAACCATTGAAATACTCCTTTAGGAACTAAAATTCTCCTAAATTTGCATTTTTCAATGGTATGTCCCTTTTTGCAACAATAATGACAGGTAATATGATGAGAATATGGAGTTTTGCTAGTTGATACTTTTGGTACAAAAGTGTATTTACTATATAAAGGAGTATACGATCTTTTGAACTTGTTTGGATCAACCGCAAAAGTCACTTTTGGTTGTAGAGCCTTGTCTAACTTGGCTTTTAGATCTCTCACTTCTTTTTGCCAAATGTGACATGTCTCACAACCAAACCATGATGTAGGATCTATTTCAACTTTGTCCTTTTGAATGTCTAGCATAGATTGTTTTAAAGCTTCCATATCCCTTTCGGTTTTCTCAACTTTTGATTCAAGATATGAAAAAATTTTCTTATTTGAGGCCAAAAGTTTGAAAGCTTTAATTGCATCTCTATGTAATTCTTCAAAAGCAAGTTTTAGTTGAGAATGAGATACCTTATCTACGAGTTCAGGTTTAAGATGACTTACAGCTTTCTTTTTCTTGTTTTGATGAGCCATGAAACATAGGTTTGCTGATTCTTCTTCATCGCTTGACGAGCTTTCACTAGATGAATCACTTTCCCATGCTATGTAAGCTCTTTTAGACTTGTTATGACCTTTGCTTTGGTTCTTCTCCCTTTCTTTCTTAAGGTATGGACAATCCGGTTTGTAGTGACCGGCTTTCCCACAATTGAAGCAAAGACCTTTGATCTTTCCTTTGTTGTCGTCGTCTTGTTTGAACATGTTTGATTGCTTTCTATAGTTGATCAATCCTTTGTCGGAATGTTTTGCTCCATTTTTCTTTAGATATTTGTTGTATCTTCGCACAAACAGTCCCATTTCCTCATCATCGGAGTCTTCGTCATCACTTGTGTCACTATCCTTTGGCTCTCGTTTTGAGGTCTTGGAGCTCGAAGCTTTTAGAGCTATTGACTTCTTCTCTACCTCTTTCTCCATGTTCTTTTCTTTCTTTGTCCTCTTCTCATGCATGTCAAGGCATTTAAGATGCTGTTCATGTTCCTCTAGTTTACCAAAGAGAGTGGTAATGTCTAAAGTGTTGAGATCATTTGCTTCCTTAATTGCTGTAACTTTGGGCTGCCATTCCCTGTTCAAACACCTTAAGATTTTGTTAGTAGCAACTGCATTGGAAACAGGTCTATCAAGAGAATTTAATCGATTTTTCAGGTGAACGAATCTTTTTTGCATGCTTTCGATGGTTTCACCATCTTCCATGTGGAAAAGTTCGAACTCTTGAGTTAACGTATTGATCCTAGCTAGTTTGACATCATCCGTTCCCTCGTGGGCAACTTGCAATGTGTCCCACATAGCTTTAGCTGATCTACAATGGGAAACGCGATAGTATTCATCAACTCCTAGAGCTGAGATTAGAATGTTTCTCGCTTTCCAATCGTATGCATATTTCTTTTCATCTTCAGCATTCCAAGTATCTTCTGGTTTTGGAACAACTGCACCAGCTGCATTTGTCATAGTGATCTGAAATGGACCATTGACAATAGCTGTCCAGATGTTCCTATCAATTGCATTGATATGGACACACATACAATCCTTCCAATAGCCGTAGTTTTCTCCGTTGAAAACTGGAGCTCTATTATGAGCCCCTTTAGGTCCAGAAGCCATCTTTCCAATAAGTGTTTCACGTAGCACGGAATAAACCAGAGCTCTTGATGCCACTTGTTAGACGCTGGCCTATAGATCTAGAGGGGGGGTGAATAGATCTCACTAAGTTTTTACAGATTTTTCTACAGACTCGAGCGAAAGCGGTTCTGAATCGACTTGCGTCTATTCTGGACCGCTATTGCAAAGGTCGTATGTGTTTCAAAACCAAATAGTAAGTGGAATTGATGGTGAAGTAATATGATAGCTAACCAATACGTTTAACAACTGAAATCCAATTAACTTCTAGATTGACAACTTTGATTTGCAATGCAGTAAGATTGGATTAAGCAAAAACACAAACACTTGGTGATAGGTTCAAATTGATAGTGATTCAAGTTGTGGTGAATTGTGATGTTTGTGCAGAATTTTAATTCACAATTTTAACACTTGAATCGTTGATCAATTTTGCACTTATAACCAATTTTGAACAGAAAGTAAGAGAGAAAGTAAAAGCGACAAGAACACGATATTTGTTTAGGCAGTTCGTCGATCGTCCTCGCTACGACTACGTCTGCCCCCAATTCCAAATTGAAATTGGGTAATCTTTCATTTATGTTGAAAGTAGTATATACAAAGAAGATAACAAAGCGATAAACGATAAACCAATTATGTCGATCCTTTGAATCTTCTTCCCCCTTAATCTTGAGTCAGATCAAGGTTATCCAAGAGCTTCACTTCGATTCCCTTCTGCAGTGTCTTGATTCCTTGAACTCCCCGTTCCTCAATCGTTACACTCAGCCGAATCCTCAATGAACGCCTCTTGATAAAAACCCCCAAGAACCACCCGTCGTGGAGGACAAAACCCGCAGATTTTATTCACCAACAAACCCCACAAACCTTCACCCACTAGGAATCTTCAATTCCGTTCCATGGACATTATCGAACTCATCACTAACCCACAACGCAAGAATGATTATGTGTAATTGTGTTGGAGATGATGAAGAACGAAGATGAGAAGCGTTTGTGTATCTTTCAGTCGTTGGTGTTGCTTAATAATTAACCCTTGCACAATATATATGATGCATAGCAGTTGGAATCAAGAATAACTGAATTTTGGACTTTCTTGATCAGTTAGGTCGACCTCTTGTAGAGGTTAGGTCGACCTAGCAGTGCTTGCTGAATTTTGCTCCCAGTTAGGTCGACCTGTTGAAGGAGTAGGTCGACCAGAATCCTCTTCTGGTGCGTTCTGGGAACATTTTCTCAGATTAGGTCGACCTAGTTGCTATGTAGGTCGACCTAACAGGCTGATATGAAGATTTCTTCATTTTGAGTCGACCTAAATGGTCTGTGAGTCGACCTAGCAGAGGTATATGGATTTTCCTTCATTGTAGGTCGACCTAGGTTGACAGTAGGTCGACCTAACTGCTGATTTTCTGCATTTTTCATGTCCAGCTTGTGTTGAGTCGACTTATATGCATAGTGGATCACCTTGTGCTTTCATGAGTGATCAAATTTCTCCTTGTTGTTTGAATGCTCATTTGAGTTTGCCATAAATCAAAAACATCTTTGAGTGTACTCTTGTATTCACAAAGGTTTAGTGCTCCTTCAAGGTAACATCCCGGAGGATTGGCAACCGTATAGTAAGATTGATGTTTTTGTGGATATGTGCCGACCAACTCAACGCGACACAGTTCGCCAACAGCTTGCTATCAAGTTTAACATGTTCGGTTCAAGCTTATCAGTGAGTGATAGGATGCTCCATCTTATCATAGCTTATGTTTTATTTCCAAAGAATTCTAACCATTCCAGGGTCAATGAATTCGAGTTGATGGTTTTTCTTGCTCTAAGACGTGGCATTGAAGTCAATTGGGCGCTTTCAATTATGCGCCACATGCAGCTCATGGCTTCCCTTAAAGGAGGCTTACCTTATGCAAGGGCCATCTCTCATATTGTTCGGAATGCTGGTGTTCTCCTCCAAAGGGAACCAAAGAAAAATATGGATGAACAAGAGTGTGCTATCACCACCGTTACCGCTCTTAAAAATACAGGAATAGTTACGGATCGTGAAGGTAGATTCGTTTACAAAGTTGATTTTGAGCCAACCGTGCCACAAGTTCCTCAACCTCCCGAAGGTGGATACACAATGGATATGATGTTTGCCAAGCTTTGTTCTATTCAAACATCTATTGATAACAACAAGCGGGAGAATAACTATGAGCATAACCTTATGAGAAGACAAATGCGGGAAATTCAACGGACTCAAAGGCGTATCTTGGCTCATTATGAGGGAGAGGAAGGAAGTGAAGAAGAAGATGAACAAGAGGATGATGATGAAGAACAAAATGGATGAAAGTGACTAAATTATGTGCTTTAATTTCTATGTTAAGTTTTTCTTTCTACTATTTGTTTTTATTTATGTTTTCTAGACATTGTTCCATTTATGTTTCGTGATGTTTAGGACTATTTGTGTTTGTGTTGTAATCGTAAAAAACTACGTTTCGTATCGTTTAAATCATGTTATGTTTGTAGTATTTCATTTCGTGTTATCTTTGTGGTATTTCACATTGTGTTATATTTCATATATTTTTTCTCTTTTTCCCCATCCTTTTTGATAATAACAAAGGGGGAGAAGAATATGCATGTGTTTTTGTTGTTGTTTTGTTTCAAAGAAAAATGCAGGCCGTTGTTAATGTGAGATATTGGATCGAACTCTAGTATTGTCGAAGGGTAGCTTCTTGGTTCGACAGTTCGACAGAGTTAAGCATGAAGTCGAAGGATTGTTCACATGCTGGTGTCGAAGTGTGCATGCTGTAGTCGAAGATGGGTCTAGCATGCAGATGTCGAAGATGCTAGAGTTGTTAGCATGTTAAATTAGGTTTTAGTGTTTAAACCCTAATTTGTTAAGTTAGCTTGTGTATTAAGTTGGCTTGTGTAATGGGCCTTGCTGAAAAAGCCCATTAGTTAGTATGTTAGGTTTTATTATAAATAGCATACTAGTCTCTCATCATTGCTAAGCTGCAAATCCTAATTTAGGGTGAGAGAGGTTATTTGTTATTCTTGTAAACTTGTAATCTTGTTTTAAGAGAAAGTAAAAGAATAGCAGTTATAACCAATTCTTGTGTTCTTATTCTCTTCCCTAATTCCCTATTATACTTTGTTATTGGTATCGTTTTTCACAACAGTTAAAATTATCAAATGAAACTCATCACCATAAATCAAGGAATCATGGATTTAGGGGGAGTCTCTAACATAGGGGGAGCCTTGCATTGTTCAACATAATTTCAAAAGCACAAAACAACTTTTTCAAAACATTTTCAAGACTTGGTTGTCATCATCAAAAAGGGGGAGAATGTAAATGCAAGCTTCTCAAGCATAGTGTGTTTTGATGAAGACAATATGGACATCAAGCTTTTATAAAGGATGTGCAAAAAGAATTTCAAGTATCAAGCAAAAATACATCATTTCAAAGTCTTGAAGAAATTGTGAAGATTCAAGAATCAAGCTAAAATGTCAAAGGTATAAACAATACTCACTTTGACATATAATTGTTCACAAATATATTTCCATGCATATCATAAACATACTACAAAGTGTCATCCTTCAAAAGTTCATTTAAAACCTTTTTCAAAGTTAAAATTCAAAATAAAGGTTTTAGGAACCGGGTTGTCCCTATGGGGGAACCGGTTCCCAACATTCTCAGTTTTCAGTTCTCTGTGTTTTACTATGGGGAACCGGGTTGTCCCTAGGTGGGAACCGGTTCCTCAGTTCAAAATTTGAAATTTCTGCTGTAACGTTCAGCAGGAACCGGGTTGTCCCAGGTAGGAACCGGTTCCTACTGAACCAGTGTGTTTTTTCATTGCATGATCTTATTCAAACGAATCCATTTTCTTACCACTTGATCATTGCATTGTTTCATGGAAAAATAACCATTCAAAGAGGTGTTTGACACATTATAAATACTACATATTTCAGAATCATTATTCACCTTCTTCATTTAACAATTCATACTCATAAATTTCATTATTTTCAAGTGTCCACAAACCAGAATTTTTATATGAAACTTTCTATACACATTTTCATTGAGAAATCCATTCAAAGTTTCATGCATACATTGTGAACACTTATATTCATTTTGAGAATTGTTTATTTGAAGAAGAAGATCAATCCAAGATTGATAGTGCTATACAAACTTCATCTAAATCTCTTGTAAAAATTCAAAGAAAATTATCTCCTTACTATCCAGGATTGTTGGAAGTAAGTGGTGTGTTTGAAGAGGATTGTTCTTCATTCACATTAGTGTTGATTGATCTTAAAGGTGTTAAGAACCTTTGATCACCCTATAGGTTAGATAGTAGGCATAGGCTTGTACAATAATTCTAACTATAGTGAAATCTCTTTCGTGTTTGAAAGGGGACTGGAGTACTCTCGGATTGTGAGGGGAACCAGTATATATCGTTGCGTTCTTTACTTTTCCGCACTTTATCGCTTTCATCACCATTACCAAGAAAAGAAAAGAACCTTACAAAAACCTTCAAACACTTAACCAAAAATTATTAGAAGTATTCTCATAAAACCGATTAAAATTCTGAAAACCTAATTCACCCCCCCTCTTAGGCGTACTCTTATACTTACATTTGGCATCAGAGCAAGTTATAGGTAACTTGTTCCTAAAGATCCAGAATGGCTTCCGCAAATCAAAGACCGGTTTTCAAAGATGGTGGTTCTAACAACAAGCCTCCATTGTTTTGTGGTGAATATTTTGACTTTTGGAAAATCCAAATGAAGGCTCATCTAGAAGCACAAGGAGAAGAAGTTTGGGAGGCTGTCCTACAAGGTCCTCATGTTCCTACAACGGTCGTTAATGGTGTTGGATCGAAGAAACCT
Organism: Vicia villosa; assembly: GCF_029867415.1. Classification (NCBI taxonomy): domain Eukaryota; kingdom Viridiplantae; phylum Streptophyta; class Magnoliopsida; order Fabales; family Fabaceae; genus Vicia; species Vicia villosa. The sequence continues at coordinate 1,429,766 of NW_026705046.1, forward strand.
AAAGCGTCATGGGATGATAATGATAGAAAAAGGGTTCTTGCTGACAAAAAGGCGATCAGTCTTCTTCATGGTGCTCTTAGTATGGATGAATTCTTCCGAGTATCAACATGTACAACATCAAAGGAAATTTGGGATACTCTTGTAGAAACTCATGAAGGTACCGCTGAAGTTAAAAGATCAAGATTGAATACTTTAAGCCAAGAGTACGAACTGTTTAGAATGAAGCCTGGAGAAACTATTCTCGATTTGCAAAAACGATTCGTACATTTGACAAATCACTTGAAGGCACTTGGTAAGACTCTTACTACCGAAGAACTTAATCTTAAAGTGCTCAGATCTTTGACAAGGGAGTGGCAACCAAAAGTGACGGCGATATCCGAAAAGAAGAATTTATCAAAACTTACTTCCGCAACACTATTTGGAAAACTTCAAGAATATGAGACAGAACTTGGAAGATTGGAAAAGCATGAGAACTTAGAGAAGAAATCCAAAGGCATTGCATTAAAAGTAGATTCAAAAGAAAGCAAAATGAAAGATGCATCGGATGAAGATGAAAACTTCTTGCTTCTTGTAAAAAGGTTAGGCAAATTTTTTGGTAATAAAAATAATATTGATAATGCTAACTTTGTCAAAAGGAAGAAATTCTCAAAGCATAAGGATAAAGAAGCATCCACTTCATCACAAGAAGTAACATGCTATGAATGTGGGAAACAAGGACACATAAAGCCGGAGTGTCCAAAACTTTCTAAGAAGAATGGATTCAAAGGCAAGAAGGAATTCAAAAAGAAAAGGGCCTACATAGCATGGGAAGATAATGAAGTAAGTTCTTCATCGGACTCCGATAGTGACGAAAGTGCAAATCTAGCATTGATGGCATCACACCACTCCGATGATGAAGAAGGCGAGGTTAGTTACGATGATTCTCTTTTTAATAATGGTGCACAAGATGCAATAAATGAATTGTTAAATGAGTGTAAAACTCTCTATAAAACTATCTCATCTCAAAAGAAGATAATATCATCTTTAGAAGAGAAGGTTAAGATAATTGAAGAAGAACATAAAGATGACAAAGAAAAAATGATTAGTGTTCAAGAAGATAATGTTGCATGCAAGAATTGTGAATCACTTTCCTTCCAAATTGTCCAATTAAAACGTGTTTTAGAAAGATATGAAAAAGGGCAAATTGGATTGGAAAATGTTCTTAGCACACAAAGATACTCCAATGATAAGAGCGGACTTGGTTTCTCTAAATTTGATAAATCAACATCCAACAAGACTATCTTTGTCAAAGCTAGTAACCAACCAATTCAAGAGAAAGTGATCAAGCCTAAAGTAATGCAACATTATCCTAAAAGGAAGAACTTTATTAAGAAGAAATCTTATCCTCCTAGATATAGAAGTAACTTTGAACCTACTTGTTTTTATTGTGGTATTATTGGTCACACACCCAATGCTTGTTATGTAAGGAACTTTAGTGTTCCTAGTGGACATTATGTATGGGTGAAGAAAGGAACTAACTATGATGGACCCAAAGCCATTTGGGTACCTAACAAAACTTAATTTGTTTTGTAGGTATGCTTGAAGACCACTTCAAACCTATGGTATCTAGATAGTGGTTCTTCAAAGCATATGACAGGTGACTTAAACCAATTTTCAGATCTAAGGTTAAAGGCCAAGGGTTTTGTCACTTATGGAGACAACAATAAGGGAAGAATTCTTGGCAAAGGCAAAGTTGGTGCACCACCTTTCACATCCATTGAAGATGTTCTTTATGTTGAAGGACTAAAGCATAATCTTCTAAGCATTAGCCAACTTTGTGACAAAGGCTTCAAGATCAAATTCACTAAGGAGGAATGCTTGATCATCGATGAAGTCACCAATGAGGTAAAACTCAAAGGTACAAGAATTAATAACATTTTTATGATTTCTTTAAATGATTTATCTTTGAAAGTAAAATGTCTTTTAGTAAACAATAATGAATCATGGTTATGGCATAAAAGAGCAGCCCATATTCATATGGACCATTTAAATAAATTAACCAAACATGATCTTGTTATTGGCCTACCTAAGATAAAGTTTGTCAAAGATAAATTATGTGATGTATGTCAAAAGGGAAAGCAAACCAAATCATCTTTCAAACCAAAGAATGTGGTGACTACAACAAGACCACTTCGATTGTTGCATATCGATCTATTTGGTCCATCAAGGACAAGAAGCTTCGGAGGTAATGTATACGCTTTAGTTATTGTTGATGATTATTCTAGATATTCTTGGACTTTGTTTCTTGTGCAGAAAAGTGATGCTTTTAGAGCCTTTAAGAAGTATGCAAAACAAATCCAAAATGAAAAATCATTAAAGATTGTATCCATAAGAAGTGATCATGGTGGAGAGTTTCAAAATGCATCGTTTGAAGAATTTTGTGAAGAACATGGTATCTCTCATAATTTTTCAGCACCAAGAACTCCACAACAAAATGGAGTAGTCGAAAGGAAAAATAGGTTTCTAGTGGAACTTGCAAGAACAATGCTTAGTGATGCAAATCTTCCTAAATATTTTTGGGCGGATGCGGTTAGTACGGCATGTTATGTTGGAAATCGAGTAATCATTAGACCTATCTTAAAGAAGACTCCATATGAACTCTTCAAAGGAAGAAAGCCAAACATTGCTCACTTTCACATTTTTGGATGCAAGTGCTTTGTTCTAAACAATGACAAAGACAATCTTGGTAAGTTTGATGAGAAATCCGACGAAGGTATATTTCTTGGTTATTCTCTTTCTAGTAAGCATATAGAATTTATAATAAAAGAACTTTAACTATTGAAGAATCTATGCATGTATCTTTTGATGAGACTAACACTTCCAAAGAGGAAATAGTTGTTTGTGATGATGATGATCCTTTAGATTTACCCCCGGAAGAACCTTCAAATGATACAATTGTGAAGGCACCGGAAGAACTTTCAAATGATATAATTGTGAAGGCACCGGAAGTACAACAAGAAAGTGTTCAACAAGAAAGTGTACAACAAGAATCAAACACCAATGATCTACCAAAAGAATGGAGAACTCATAGAGATCATCCTATTGACAAAGTTATTGGTGATATTAGTCAAGGAGTTGCAACAAGATTAAATCTCAAAGATGCTTGCTTACACATGGCTTTTGTTTCTCAAATTGAACCTTCCAAAGTTGATGAAGCCTTAGGAGACGATCAATGGATAAATGCAATGCAAGAAGAATTGAATCAATTCGAGAGAAATCAAGTTTGGGAACTTGTGCCTAGACCAAGTAATAAACACATCATAGGTACTCGATGGGTGTTTAAGAACAAACTTGATGAGAATGGTATAATTGTTCGAAACAAAGCAAGACTGGTGGCCCAAGGTTACAATCAAGAAGAAGGAATCGACTTTGAAGAAACATTTGCTCCGGTTGCAAGGTTAGAAGCTATTCGTCTTTTACTTGCTTATGCATGTTCATTAAATTTTCAGCTTTATCAAATGGACGTCAAGAGCGCATTCTTGAATGGCTACATCAATGAAGAAGTCTATGTCAAACAACCCCCGGGATTTGAAGATTTCAAGAATCCTACACATGTCTTTAAGTTGAGAAAGGCTCTTTATGGCTTAAAGCAAGCACCAAGAGCATGGTATGATAGACTTAGCAATTTTTTGTGTGAAAAGGGTTTCGAAAAGGGTAAGGTTGATAAAACTTTGTTCATTAAGAAAATCAAGAGTAACACTTTATTGGTTCAAGTCTATGTTGATGATATCATTTTTGGATCGACTAATAAAGAGATGTGTGAGGAATTCTCATTGATGATGCAAGGAGAATTCGAGATGTCTATGATGGGAAAGATGAACTACTTTCTTGGACTACAAATTAAGCAACTCAAAGATGGAATCTTTATCAATCAATCCAAATATTGTAAAGAACTATTGAAGAAGTTTGATATGGATAATTGCAAAGCAATGAATACTCCAATGGGCTCCGGTACACATGTTGATCAAGATGAATCCGGTACTCCAATTGATATTACTAAGTATCGAGGTATGATTGGTTCTTTATTATATTTGACGGCAAGCCGTCCTGACATAATGTTTAGTGTTTGTCTTTGTGCTCGCTTCCAAGCAAATCCAAAGGAATCACATCTTATGGCGGTTAAAAGGATCATGAATTATCTCAAAGGAACAACCAATGTTGGCTTATGGTATCCAAAAGGTAGTGTTTGCAATTTAATTGGTTATTCTGACGCGGATTATGCAGGATGTAAAACTGATCGTAAAAGCACAAGTGGTACTTGTCACATTCTTGGAAATGCATTAGTATCATGGGCTTGTAAAAAGCAAGCATGTGTTGCTCTTAGTACGGCCGAAGCAGAATACATAGCAGCGGGTAGTTGTTGTGCACAAATTCTTTGGCTTAAGCAACAACTTCGTGACTACGGACTTGATCTCGGATGTATTCCTCTTCGATGCGACAATACAAGTGCTATAAATATTACAAAGAATCCGGTCATGCATTCAAGAACCAAACACATAGACATTCGACATCATTTTCTTCGCGATCATGTGCTTAAAGGAGATGTTGAAGTCACTTTTGTAGATACTCATAATCAACTTGCGGATATCTTCACCAAGCCTCTCCCAAAAGAATCGTTTTACAAAATTCGACGAGAGCTTGGAATTTTAGACGAAGGTGATGTTTAAAATTTATTCGTCATTTTCATACATCAAAGCCTAGGAACCGGTTCCCATGTGGGACGAACCGGTTCCCCATACTAATTTCCAGAGGCGTGCTCTTTTGTGTTTCTCAGGAACCGGTTCCCATGTAGGGACGAACCGGTTCCCACGTACTTTTTCAGATTTTTTCTTGCTTTTACTGTGGCTGTACGTATTATTTTCTTTATTTTTATTTTATTATTTTTTTTTACTTATTCTTTTATATCACTTTATTACTCTTTATCTCTATTCAACCACACATTTACTTTCATTATTCACATACATTCATCTTCATCTTCTCCAAACACCCTTCCACCTCCATTGTCAAACCCCATTCAAAGCTCCACTATCTCACTTTAACCCATAAATCTTTATTACCCACTACCTCAAAACTCTATATAATCCTCCATTCTTACACATATCTAACTCCAATCCTCCTCCACTCATCAAATCCGAAAATCCCAACTTAAACCCTAACTTTCAACTCCTTTCAACAATGGCACCCAAAGTTTCAAGAAGTGCAAAGGGAAAGAATAAGATTGGAGAGACAAGTGAAGAACCTCAAGAGACTCAACCAACGGTCAAAAGTCGGAGACTCACATTCAACATTCGGAGTCGAAAACTCCTTGCGGCAAAATACGGTAAACTTCCCGATTTCCCTAATCACAGCTTCAATTTTCCGGCTAGACTAGCTACTGCAGGGGTCGCTAATTTTGTGCTTGACCATGGTGATTATTATCTGGATTTGGTTAGAGAGTTTTATCATAATCTTAGGATAGTGACCGATGAATTTGATGATTTCACATTATTGTCAAAAGTTTCAAATAAAGATATATGCTTAGATGTTGAGGAATTTGGAAGAGTGTTAGGAATTCCATCTCAAGGTTTAGTGCTCCTTCAAGGTAACATCCCGGAGGATTGGCAACCGTATAGTAAGATTGATGTTTTTGTGGATATGTGCCGACCAACTCAACGCGACACAGTTCGCCAACAGCTTGCTATCAAGTTTAACATGTTCGGTTCAAGCTTATCAGTGAGTGATAGGATGCTCCATCTTATCATAGCTTATGTTTTATTTCCAAAGAATTCTAACCATTCCAGGGTCAATGAATTCGAGTTGATGGTTTTGCTTGCTCTAAGACGTGGCATTGAAGTCAATTGGGCGCTTTCAATTATGCACCACATGCAGCTCATGGCTTCCCTTAAAGGAGGCTTACCTTATGCAAGGGCCATCTCTCATATTGTTCGGAATGCTGGTGTTCTCCTCCAAAGGGAACCAAAGAAAAATATGGATGAACAAGAGTGTGCTATCACCACCGCTACCGCTCTTAAAAATACAGGAATAGTTACGGATCGTGAAGGTAGATTCGTTTACAAAGTTGATTTTGAGCCAACTGTGCCACAAGTTCCTCAACCTCCCGAAGGTGGATACACAATGGATATGATGTTTGCCAAGCTTTGTTCTATTCAAACATCTATTGATAACAACAAGCGGGAGAATAACTATGAGCATAACCTTATGAGAAGACAAATGCGGGAAATTCAACGGACTCAAAGGCGTATCTTGGCTCATTATGAGGGAGAGGAAGGAAGTGAAGAAGAAGATGAACAAGAGGATGATGATGAAGAACAAATGGATGAAAGTGACTAAATTATGTGCTTTAATTTCTATGTTAAGTTTTTCTTTCTACTATTAGTTTTTATTTATGTTTTCTAGACATTGTTCCATTTATGTTTCGTGATGTTTAGGACTATTTGTGTTTGTGTTGTAATCGTAAAAAACTACGTTTCGTATCGTTTAAATCATGTTATGTTTGTAGCATTTCATTTTGTGTTATCTTTGTGGTATTTCACATTGTGTTATATTTCATATATTTTTTCTCTTTTTCCCCATCCTTTTTGATAATAACAAAGGGGGAGAAGAATATGCATGTGTTTTTGTTGTTGTTTTGTTTCAAAGAAAAATGCAGGCCGTTGTTAAAATTATCAAATGAAACTCATCACCATAAATCAAGGAATCATGGATTTAGGGGGAGTCTCTAACATAGGGGGAGCCTTGCATTGTTCAACATAATTTCAAAAGCACAAAACAACTTTTTCAAAACATTTTCAAGACTTGGTTGTCATCATCAAAAAGGGGGAGAATGTAAATGCAAGCTTCTCAAGCATAGTGTGTTTTGATGAAGACAATATGGACATCAAGCTTTTATAAAGGATGTGCAAAAAGAATTTCAAGTATCAAGCAAAAATACATCATTTCAAAGTCTTGAAGAAATTGTGAAGATTCAAGAATCAAGCTAAAATGTCAAAGGTATAAACAATACTCACTTTGACATATAATTGTTCACAAATATATTTCCATGCATATCATAAACATACTACAAAGTGTCATCCTTCAAAAGTTCATTTAAAACCTTTTTCAAAGTTAAAATTCAAAATAAAGGTTTTAGGAACCGGGTTGTCCCTATGGGGGAACCGGTTCCCAACATTCTCAGTTTTCAGTTCTCTGTGTTTTACTATGGGGAACCGGGTTGTCCCTAGGTGGGAACCGGTTCCTCAGTTCAAAATTTGAAATTTCTGCTGTAACGTTCAGCAGGAACCGGGTTGTCCCAGGTAGGAACCGGTTCCTACTGAACCAGTGTGTTTTTTCATTGCATGATCTTATTCAAACGAATCCATTTTCTTACCACTTGATCATTGCATTGTTTCATGGAAAAATAACCATTCAAAGAGGTGTTTGACACATTATAAATACTACATATTTCAGAATCATTATTCACCTTCTTCATTTAACAATTCATACTCATAAATTTCATTATTTTCAAGTGTCCACAAACCAGAATTTTTATATGAAACTTTCTATACACATTTTCATTGAGAAATCCATTCAAAGTTTCATGCATACATTGTGAACACTTATATTCATTTTGAGAATTGTTTATTTGAAGAAGAAGATCAATCCAAGATTGATAGTGCTATACAAACTTCATCTAAATCTCTTGTAAAAATTCAAAGAAAATTATCTCCTTACTATCCAGGATTGTTGGAAGTAAGTGGTGTGTTTGAAGAGGATTGTTCTTCATTCACATTAGTGTTGATTGATCTTAAAGGTGTTAAGAACCTTTGATCACCCTATAGGTTAGATAGTAGGCATAGGCTTGTACAATAATTCTAACTATAGTGAAATCTCTTTCGTGTTTGAAAGGGGACTGGAGTACTCTCGGATTGTGAGGGGAACCAGTATATATCGTTGCGTTCTTTACTTTTCCGCACTTTATCGCTTTCATCACCATTACCAAGAAAAGAAAAGAACCTTACAAAAACCTTCAAACACTTAACCAAAAATTATTAGAAGTATTCTCATAAAACCGATTAAATTTCTGAAAACCTAATTCACCCCCCCCCCTCTTAGGCGCACTCTTATACTTCTATGGGGCTGAAAAAAGAAGTGAAAGAGTCGAAGATGGAATTAAAACTACTCCCAACTCATTTGAAATATGTCTTTTTAGATGAAGAGGGAAGTAAACCGGTCGTTATTAGCTCGAAGTTGAATAATACAGAAGAGGCAAGACTCATCCAAATCCTTCAAAAGAATAAAGCTGCAATCGGATGGGTATTAGCAGATTTGAAAGGTATAAGTCCCGCATATTGCATGCACAAGATCATGTTAGAGGAAGAATTCAAACCGGTAGCTCAACCGCAAAGAAGACTAAATCCAACAATGAAAGAGGTAGTAAGAAAAGAGGTAATCAAACTCCTAGAAGCAGGAATGATTTACCCAATTTCTGATAGTGCATGGGTAAGTCCGGTACAAGTGGTTCCGAAGAAGGGAGGCATGACGGTAATCCGTAATGACAAAAATGAACTCATACCAACTAGAACTGTGACCGGGTGGCGAATGTGCATAGATTACCGGAGACTCAACAAAGCTACGAGAAAAGACCATTTTCCACTACCATTCATGGATCAAATGCTTGAGAGGTTATCGGGGCAGAATTACTATTGCTTTCTGGATGGATATTCCGGATACAATCAGATCGTGGTCAACCCAGAAGATCATGAGAAAACAGCATTTACATGTCCATTTGGAATTTTCGCATACAGGAGGATGCCATTTGGATTATGTAATGCCCCAGCAACTTTTCAACGGTGTATGCAAGCCATATTCTCAGACCTTATTGAAAAAAGTATTAAAGTATTAATGGATGACTTTTCGGTATTCGGAAAGACTTTTGATACATGCTTGAACAATCTGGATGTGGCACTTGAAAGGTGTATTGAGACCAATTTGATCCTAAATTGGGAGAAGTGCCATTTTATGGTAACGGAAGGAATTGTACTCGGACACAAAGTATCTTCACGAGGACTTGAAGTAGACCAAGCCAAGGTGGAGGTAATTTCAAAGCTTCCACCTCCAATAAATGTCAAAGGAGTACGAAGCTTCTTAGGTCATGAAGGATTCTACAGAAGGTTTGTTAAAGATATTTCAAAGATCACCAAACCCTTGAGTAATTTACTCAACCAAGGTACGCATTTTAATTTTGATGAATCTTGTGTTCAAGCTTTCAATGACCTAAAAGAACGGCTAGCCACCGCACCTGTGATTGTAGCACCCGATTGGAAAAACCATTTTGAACTCATGTGTGATGCTAGCAACTATGCCATAGGTGCGGTACTAGGCCAGAGGAAAGGAAAATTTTTTCATGTCATACACTATGCAAGCAAGGTGCTAAACGACGCTCAAGTCAATTATGCTACCACAGAAAAAGAGTTTTTAGCTATAGTGTATGCCCTTGAAAAATTTAGATACTATCTCATTGGGTCAAAGGTGGTGATTTACACAGACCATGCGGCCATTAAATATCTGCTCACCAAACCGGATTCGAAGCAAAGACTCATTCGTTGGGTCCTTCTTTTACAAGAGTTTGACATAGAAATCCGGGACAAAAAAGGTTCAGAAAATGTGGTAGCAGATCATTTATCCCGTTTGGTCAATGTAAATGTCACCAACCAAGAAGCTGAAATAAATGAGACATTTCCGGATGAACAACTATTTGAAATACAAACAAGACCATGGTTCGCCGATTTGGCTAATCATAAAGCAACCGGTATGATACCGGAGGATTTTGACTGGAACAAGAAGAAAAAGTTGTTAGCCGATGCAAAATACTATGTGTGGGACGACCCATACTTGTTCAAGATAGGTAAGGATGGAATTCTAAGAAGATGTGTTACTGAAGAAGAAGCCCAACAAATCTTGTGGCATTGTCATAATTCACCGAGTGGTGGACATTTTAATGGATGAAGGACGGCAACAAAAGTCCTCCAATCCGGATTTTTCTGGCCAACTATTTTCAAATACGCCCATCACCATGCAAAGAATTGTGACAAATGTCAAAGAGTTGGTGGGATAAGTAAACGAGATGAGATGCCACTTAAAACCATTATTGAAGTAGAAGTCTTTGATTGTTGGGGCATCGATTTTATGGGGCCATTTCTTCCCTCTTTTGCTAATGAATACATTCTAGTTGCAGTGGATTATGTCTCTAAGTGGGTAGAAGCCATCTCTACACCAAAAGCGGATGCCAAAACGGTGCTAAAATTTTTAAACCGTAACATATTCACACGTTTTGGCATGCCTAGAGTGATCATAAGCGATGGTGGATCTCACTTTGTTAACGAACAGGTGGCGAAAGTGCTGGACAAGTATCATATCAACCATAAGATAGCATCACCTTATCATCCCCAAACCAACGGGCAAGCAGAAATTTCAAATAGAGCAATCAAGAATATTCTCGAGAAGACTGTGTCAGAATCCCGTAAAGACTGGTCGGTAAGGATTGATGATGCCTTGTGGGCATATAGGACAGCATACAAAGCACCGACTGGTGCATCACCTTTTCAAATGGTTTATGGTAAGGCATGTCATTTACCGGTAGAGGTGAAGCACAAAGCACTATGGGCCTTACGTTTCTTCAATAGAGATGATAGTTTGGCGTATAAGAAGAGGAAGAATCAACTCCATGAGCTTGAGGAATTCAGGTACCTAGCATATGAGTCTAATAAAATGTATAAGGAAAATATGAAAAGGTACCATGATAAGAGAATCAAGAAGAAAGAGTTCAAGGTGGGCGACCTTGTATTACTATTCAATTCTAGGCTCAGGCTCTTCCCAGGAAAACTGAAGTCCAAGTGGTCTGGACCGTTCATAATTAAGGAAGTTAAACCATACGGTGCCATTACTATCGAGGATAGTAAGACTAAAGAAAGTTGGACCGTTAATGGAGAACGGTTAAATAACTACCTTGGGGGAGAGTTTGATAGAGAAGTGTGCACAATCTCACTTTTGAACACCTAGTTAAAGGAGTTCGACCGTCGAGCCATGCAACGTTAAACGAAGCGCTTGTTGGGAGGCAACCCACCAGAGTAAGTTCTTTTATTTTTCTGTTAGTTTTATATGTATATCATCAAATCAGTGCAATGAGAGAAAGGAAGAGTATAAAATATTGAAGTGGGGAAGTGCAAGCAGAAAAATAGTCAAAAAAATTTTATACCGCGCCGCGAACCTTAAGTGGGCGCCGCGACGCCAAACAGAGACTTTTGCGCGTCGCGGGAGTAACCTTGCGCGCCGCGGTCGTGCGAAAAAAAATAGATTTTAATTTGAAACTGCTCACTTCCCCCTCATTCTGTTTTTTTTTTAAACTTCCAACTCCTCAGAGCGAATTATCGCGAATCTGCAGTATCACCCACTAATCTTGTTCATTCTCACTCATCATTACTCAATCTACAGCAAGGTATGTTCTTCGTTCTCTACTCTTGTGTTCTAACCATTTTTTTTCCGAAGGTAACCCTAAATCTTAGGTATTAGGAACCTAATGAAATTTGTGCAAACCCTAGGGTAGATGACATTGATTTGTTGTTCAATTGCTTTTCCATGGTATGATTAAGGGTGTTAGGGCTTCAGAGAAGAACCCATTGCAGGGAAACTCCTTCAGATGCGCCGCAGTCGCGCCGCGGGAAACCGCAGTCGCACCGCGGCTGGAGAAAATTTGAGGAATGCTGTTTTGTTTTTCTGACCCTATATGTTGCTCTTTCATTTGTTGTGATAATTGCAGATGAATCCTGCCAAGAGAGTACGCACCAAGTCAATAAGTTCTGGTCCTAGAGGAACACGTGCTACGGCAAACCAAGCTGATCGATTTCTAGGTCGGGCCCAAGCAGACAGGTTCAAGGATCTGGGTTCCCGAACCATTTTAACTGAGAAAGTGGTTGTTCCCTTAGGACAAGGAGGAGGTCCTTATGCTACTATGTGGGATTATCTTGAGAATAGGAACTGGCAACGTGTGTTTGAACCACATACCATCATTGACTATGACATAGTAAAGGAATTCTATGCAAACGCTATCAAAACCACCGATGAATCAGTAACCTACACATATCAATCCTATGTAAGAGGAAAAACTGTGGAATTTGATAGAGCTTCAATCAGTGACTTTTTAGGAGAACCACTCCAATTGACGGAGGTGTTTCTACAGGCAAAATGTAACTAACTGCGCAAATCTTGTGGAGCTGATGTCTGAAACAATTTGTATTCCAGGGAGAGGACCAGAACTTAGCCGACAAGGAAATCCAACCCACTACAACAGGAAGGATCTGAAAATCCATGCAAGGGGCATTTTATCTGTGATCCTGTACAACATCAGGCCAAGGACACATGTTACCACGGTTCCGCTAGATGTGGCATTTTTGATAACCGCCATCATGACCGAGAATACTGTTGATGTTGCTTTCATTCTCTCGAATGAACTGCGCCGAGCAGCATTGAGTGACACATGTGGTTGTCGTTTTTTTACCTCCCCGTTTCACTTGGGAGGACGGCACGCTAGACCCTTCACGCGAAATTTGGAAGGAGAATGCGCCCGTGGTGGGAGGAATTTTATTTCAGTTCTTCCTACGATATCACACGAACTTTCTTATTGTCCTACGAGTAGGAAAGGGGAAAAAAGATCTCAACTAAACCCTAAGAGTTTGCTAAGTGTGGGGATTCACCTAGACTAGAAATTCTGGAGTCCGGGAGGTCGGTTATACATAGGGAAGTGTTTAAACACCCTACATATCTGTAGTACTCTACAGGAACCTTCTCTGTGTCTAAATGTGTTTGTGCTGCTAATGATTATTGGGAAAGTTTCTCCTTTGTATTAGGAGAAGGAATGGAATAAAAGAAAGACAGACAGACAGACTGACTATTTTTGGTATTTTATTAGCTCGCTGAGATTCCTTGTGAACCTCATGCCTACATATCCCTAATGGAAGTCAGAGCTTAATGTAGTTCGGGGAACTAATTTATTAATTATTTTTGGGTGCCTTGCTTGAAGCTCAAGGTTGAAGCTTGAATTAAATCTCTGTTTACAGTAAAGAGGCATGAAATCATCTTTACAGAGAGGTATTTCTACTATTCCACCACAAACATTAAAAGAGGGACAAAATAACTGTATTCATTTCATTCAAGAGGGGGACCTTACTTGTGTATGTGCAAGTATACCAGTCAAATGCCTCTTAAATGAAAGAAAGATGCTCATCCAAATTAGGGAAAGTTACCACATGTCTGGGTTTTACTGCCAGCTCATGCCTTTCAAAATCCTAAATGGGAGACTTGATTAAAATGAAATGTAATGTTTGTTTGTTTGAATGTGGTGAGATAGAGGAAAGATCTCTCTATAGAGATAAGCTATGTCTATCTACTGTATAAAAGATTTGATTTTTTAACTGGCTTGTATGAGGCCCAAGCTTGAGGCTTTTTGATTAATTGATTATTATTAGGACTCTGGGAGAAAACTCCACTGGGGATTAATTTACAAGGGATTTTTATGTTCTGTACAAAGCCCAGAATTGAGGCTGACTCTACTTAGGGAAAATCTATTTTGATGGGTTTTATTTGGTGTTATGTACAAAGCCCAGAATTGAGGCTGACTCTAACTAGGGGAAATATTATTTTCTGCCTTGTACAAAGCCCAAGGTTGTGGCGGACTCTTAAATAAACTGGGTATGGATGACTCTATAGGAAAAGATCCTAGATGTTAGGAATCTTTGACACACGAAATATGGTTTATCTGCCTTGTACAAAGCCCAAGGTTGTGGCTACCTGAATGATGAAGGACTCACTGGGGAGACTCTATTATCTGCCTTGCACAATGCCCAAGGTTGAGGCTGACTATTAACAGGGGAGTTTTATTGTTTTGGTGCCTTGTATGAAGCCCAAGGTTGAGGCTAACTGTTTTTGTTGGGTTTTGACTCTACTGAAGGATTTATTTATTAAAAGACTAATTTTTTTTGGAAGCTAACCCTTTCCAGGGGTTTTGACTCAGCTGGTGAGTTTATCTTTTAAAAAGAATGATTTTTGGAGGCTAACCCTTTCCAGGGGTTTTATTCTTTTAAACAGGTTTTTATTAATTGACTTTGGAGGCTAACCCTTTCCAGGGGTTTTGACTCTTTTGGGGAAATTATCTCCTAAGAGAAATGAATCTTTGGTTTTTGAAGAAGTGATTTTGGAGGCTAACCCTTTCCAGGGGTTTTGTTAAAATGATTGGCAGAAAGATTATCTAGTGGAGACTTCTTGTTTAAAGCCCAAGATGAAGGCTGACTCTTGCTGAGGATAAGCAAACATGGATCCTAGACTCTGCTAAGGAAAATTGATGAAGATAAGGGTGACAGAGACTGTCCATGTCTCTCATTCCAAAAGGTGTACTCAATGTAAAATTGAGACAAACTTAGCTTGTTTAAAGTCTGGTTTAAATTGGAAGAAACTCACCAGGGTATGTTAGAAGGTGACTAAAGACCTGTTCCTATGTTTATAAGAAACCTGGTGGGTCCTTGTATACAAGCTCAAGAGGAAGATGGAAATGCTTTTAAGAAGCCTGTGGGTCCTTGTACAAAGCCCAAGAGGAGGCTAATCGAGGGTCATCGAGGGTCCTTGTTATAGCACAAGAGAAAGCTATGTGGGTTTGAACTTATTTTGGCTCTAAGCAAATGGGTAAGAGGTTTCACCGGGAATAATTCCTCTTGGGGTGGATGTGTCCTATTTTTTTTTTTGGATTCTAAGGTTTTTGCCAAGATGTTTCACCGGGAATAATTCATCTTGGGGGTTTGAACTACAGATCTCTAATTAGGAAAGAGCCTTCACCGGGAAGACATTCTCAATCCTAGGTCATATTCCTATAATATATATATAGTTTAACTGTCCTAGGGTTTACACTCAAACGTAGTTCTAAACTAATATATGAACAGTTCTATATTTGACAGTAATTTAAATAAAGACTGTAAATTGAAAGCTTGTAAAGCCTAACCTGGATGGAGTGGAGGCCTTTGAAGAAGTATGTACAAAGCCTTACCAGCAATTGATGGATAACAGTTGAATATATATATATATATATATATATATATATATATATATATATGATAAACAGTTAATGGTTTTTTTTGAAAACAGAAGAAGTGAAGATGGACAAAGGTCACATAGGTATTTGAAGAGTTTCACCGGGAATAATGCCCTTCAAATACCAGAAGAATGTTTTGAAAACAGAAAGAAGATTTTGTAAATACAGCTTTGGAAAACAAACTAAGAAAAGAAAGAAGGTGTTGGGACTTACACTCTATTAGAGGCCCACTTAAAAATGATTTACTGTTTATGAGAAACAGTTGAAAATGATTGAAATGATATAAGGTTTTCTTGTTTGAAAACCTTAATCATCTGTTTAATCAGAGATTGAAAACAGTTTTGAATATTGACAAAAGTCAACTTAATTAAGGCAAAGATGAAATCTATACCTAATTAAGACCTAAATAATTAGGGTTTTATCATAAAATTATTCACAAAGTAATTAGGTTAAAACAAAATGAATATATATATTTTAAAGTATTTAAGAAAACACTTAAAACATACTATTTTAAACCTAATTAAAATACATGAAATAAATAATATTTTTATGATTTTTTTGATTATTCATAAAATAGGTATATTAAATAACAAGTGTGTGAAAAATGAAGTGAAAATGGATTAATTTGATAGGTTAAATAAATATGTGAAGTTTGTGAATAAAACAAAGGAAAATAGTGATAAAAAATTTGGGTTTGTCTCCTTCAAGGCTTGAACCCACGCCCTATAGATTACCAAACAAAACAAATACCAACTGGGCCACGCGCGTGGCTTGTTTAAGAAGGGAGCCCATATGATTATATGTAGAACAAAGCAATGAATGAGCTAAAAAGAAAATAAATGAACAAAAGGTCTGAGGGGGGGATCGAACCCCAGACCTAAGGCAAGGCAAGGCTTTTGGACGCGCGCTGTAACCATTGGGACACTACGATGAATTCGTAGATAACACACCCATCATTCAAAATAAAATAAACGCATTTCTGGGAAATTCAAAAAAATGGCGCCACCATCTTCATCTTCAACCTCAAGCTTCAAATTTTTGAAATTGCTATCTCCTTCGTTTCTCAACCAAACTTAAAGATGTAAACATGGATTTTGCTCGTTTTTGAACGAGGATCATGATGGTGTTCTTTAATTTTATTTATTTTCAGTATAACATAAAATTCGCAAGCATGAACACTAAGAACCCTAAAACTGAAATTAAACATGAAATACTATATATGCATGATTTGATGCAATTGATTGAGGGCTAATGATCTATGAAGGTGCAGAAACCAACTGGTAACTTCATTTTAAATTTATCATGCGTGAATCATAGAGTTTGAAGCTTTTGAAGCTTACCTGAAAAATGAAGATTTGGCTCTGATCAAAAGGTGCTACAGAGCTGTTATAACGATCCAGATAGCTTCAATGACTCCTTTGGAAGGTGTTGAGATGCCTGGCTTGGACTAAAAGTGCCCAGAACTTCTTGCTCGACCCCAACTGCAACAGCTCCAAGTGAGAGGTGAAGATGATGATTCTCCACGCCCAGAAGTGTTTCAGAGGTTTGGATCACCTCTAAATGACTCCCCTAAGGTGTTTGAATACTTAATTCCAAAGGAAGAGCTCTGGTTTGAAGAATCCGGGTCTTCTTGCCAAAGAACCTTTGAAAACCTCAAGTATGAAGAAAGAAGAGAGAAAGCAAGAATTATGTTGCTTTGGTGTGTTTTCTGAATGAGAAAGAGCCCTCTATTTATAGGCAATTGGTTCAGAGTAATTGTGCATAGTGAGCTTGCTTAGTGAAGTGAGTTTGGTTTCTTAGCCATGAAGAAAATTTGAAAAGATCCCAAATGCAATGATGCATTTTCGGGCTAGCTTCCCCAACCATTGATCTTGTATGATCTAAGGGAACATTTCTGATTCAGAGGAGAGTTCTAATTGGCTTAGAGCAAGATTCCTTGATGATTCATCATTTGCCATAAATTCAAAAATGCAATCATTACATAATCACATGCCTTTGTTTTTGGGAATCTTCTCTAATCCTTATGCAATGATGAATTTGGATGCATGGCATGTTTTCAGATGCATTAGAGGTCGTGTAGCATCACTTAGTGAAGCAAAATGCACAAAATTGCAAAGTTTCAAATTGTACATGACCTATAATTTCACTTCATGAGGCCAACTTTGAACAAGCATAACTCTTAGCTCAAAATGAATGTGGAGAAGGTTGAACACAATTTGGAAAGCCCTAAACATCTACTTCAAATCATTAGTTTATGGTTCCTTCAGAATCCTTTGGCAAATTTGTGAAAAATGAGGCCAAAGTTGGAAGAAAACTAGGTTAAAAACACTTAGAAAATTTTCTAAGTGTTTATGACCTAAAACTTCAAAATTTCCAAATCTCTTAAATGATTGATCTTTTGAAAAAAGTTCCATTGTAAGATGTTGTTTTATTTTGCAAGATCTACAACTTTCATGTTGGAAGTTTTTTGAGTTGTGTAGGTGAAATTTTGAGTTCCCACACTGCCCTCAAAAACCCTAATTCCCGACTTTTTGCTCCTTGATGATTCTTCTTGAATTTCTTTGGTCAAATGACTTTAATATCCATATATTGATGATATTGATCTTTGAAAGTCATGGTTTGACCAAAAATCTTAAAAGTCAAAGGTGATCCCATACAGTTGACTTTTTCCAAATAAGGTGAGATTTTGGACTTTTGTGTGGAATTAAGATCTTCTCCTCAAATGAGTGATGTAAATGGGTTATATTGAGGTAGTAGAGGTTCTTGAATCATGTCTTGAGTTTTGGATCCATGCCCTGATTAAAAGTCAACTATCCAGATGAATTAGGTTAAAAACCCTAATTGTCGACCAGATGAAATTGGTGACTGTGGATCTTGAATTGAGGTGTGATGTCCAGTGGATCTTATTGTATGGATCATTTGAAGATGATTGAAGTCTTTAATAGATGTCCTGGAGCTTTTTAGGGTTTCCCAAAGGTGATCCCTGATTTCAGTCCTTGATAGGCTCAAAAACCCTAGTCTGGTGACCTGAGTAAACCTGTACTTAGATGACTGAGTGTCTAATCAATCATAGGTGAATATAAAAGTGAAGCTTTTGAGACCTATGATTGTGTTAGAGACCAATCCTTCTATTGATTGATCTTTTGCCTGAATCTTCTTGTCTTTGAACATCCTTGATTAAATGCCAGATGAAGAAGTGACTGCTCTGGGTACTTGCTTTGACCTGATGAAAATCCTGAAGATATGTCATCTCAGGGGGGTCAAAAATTAGGGTATGACAGATGCCCCTATTTATGTTTCTTTTATCCGGAGGGAGAGAGATTGATATCTCGATCTCTCCTGCGTGAAAGAGACTTAAATATCAAAGAATGCCCGAATTTTGGGCGCTCCTGAGATGTTGTAATTGATAAAATCTTTTCATGACTTGATCCCGTTGTCGCACTTGGCGGGGGATGAGGAGACAAACTCCTGTAGGAATACGTCATGTGGATTCTGGTGAATGGATGGCAATGTAGGATGCGCAATCCATCTTCTTTAACTAAGTGTTGACACTTAGAAAAAGGTGCACAACTTCCCCTTGTTTCGGATGTCTGTACCTCGAAACTGGTCTCAGTTGTGATTTTAGACAATATCTCAGATAAAGAGAAATTCTCCAAAGATTTGTTTCCTCATCAAACTTCTCATCAGCACTTGGAGATGAGATACCATTTGATGGTAATAAAGAAACTTCGAAGGTTTTTTCCTCATCAAACTTCTTACCAGCACTTGGAGGTAAGATACCATTTGACGGTAAATAAAGAAACTTCAAAGGTTTGTTTCCTCATCAAACTTCTTACCAGCACTTGGAGGTAAGATACCATTTGATGGTAAATAAAGAAACTTCAAAGGTTTGTTTCCTCATCAAACTTCTTACCAGCACTTGGAGGTAAGATACCATTTGATGGTAAATAAAGAAACTTCAAAGGTTTGTTTCCTCATCAAACTTATTACTAGCACTTGGAGGTAAGATACCATTTGACGGTAAATAAAGAAACTTCAAAGGTTTGTTTCCTCATCAAACTTCTTACCAGCACTTGGAGGTAAGATACCATTTGATGGTAATAAAGAAACTTCAAAGGTTTGTTTCCTCATCAAACTTCTTACCAGCTCTTGGAGGTAAGATACCATTTGACGGTAAATAAAGAAACTTCACCATCCCTCCTTTCCACTTGACGTTTTTTGAAGGATTGTCATATGGTCCCGCGCTCTTTTGAGGGGCTAATGACTTTGCTTGAAAGTGGATGAACTGTCTTCGGGAAGAAAACTACCATTCACCTACTTACGCTGAGGAATCTGAACTATCTTCTGGATGAAGACTACCATTCACTGACTCCATTGGGGATCTTTTGTCGATCCGCTGGGGAAATACCGAACTTCTGAGGAATTCAAAATGCGAAACAAACTATCTTATTTGAAGAAGATTGTCGAGCGTCTCTCTGCAGGAGATTCTCAGTTGGGGAATTCCAAAAGTGAACAAACTATCTCTTTGAGGGAGACTACCATTTGTTGACTTATTTGGGGAATTTGGGGTGTATGAGCCTTCTTCATGAAGAAGAAAAACCCTTTCACAACTTTGCAGGGGAATCTTGAGTATATGCCCAAGTAATTTGGGTATTAACACTATCAAAACCTCGGCTAGACTATGCTCATTACGCAAATATGGTGTGAGACAAAATGCATGAATACTACGACGATTATGAAATGCAAAGTGAATGTGAATAGGATTGTCGCGGATGTAAAATCCTATGATACGACTTGAATCTTGTTGATCAGAAGATGTCTTCTTCTTGTAGTTCGAACTCTGTTGGGGATACCTGGTTATCAGTTGTCCGCTGTCCGAAGTGAGTAATATGAATTGAAGTGAAGATTCGTCATCGGGAGATGTTCGCAAAGCGACCTCATGGGGAAATCTTGGTTCCCGGAGTCTCAACCGTTCTCGGAGTAGCTGTTTGCATTCTTCCTATTGTTTGTAAACCTTAGAAAGAAATTTCACCTTTATTTTTGCAAGTAAATTCATTTTATTTTATGAAAACATTTGTTTCAAGAAAATGACTGTTTAAACTTAAAATGCATTTCAAGAAACTGAATAAGACTCGATTTGCAAAGAAAGGCACAAGGCTCAAATTATTATATATGGAATGGTAATCAGCCAAATGCTTGATTCCATGGAGTATTTACAAAGTTGGAAATTGGTAATTTTTCGGGAAAAAGGCTACGATGAAACGTGACGACCGTTATCTTTCCCTTCCACTCCGAGTTGCGCTGTATTCGTGCTTCATAGAAGATGACCTACTGCTGATGAATACTCCGCTATGGATTTTTGAATGATCAAGTTTGTCCTGAACACAGTTACTTGCCATATATCCCTAACTTTTGCGTAAACTACCCCTTTCGGGTTTTAAGTTTACCGGGATTGATTATTTATTTTTTATGTCTCTAACTTTTGCCTGAATCGCCCTTTCGGGTTTTCGATTCACCGAGACGTTCTTTTTTGCCTAAGTCGCTCTTTGCGAGTTTTCAACTTAGCGAGCTGTTCTATTAATTATTTAGGCGAAGTATTTCTTGACTGCGTCGACGTTCACAGGACGGGTGAATTCTTCTCCATCCATAGTCGTGAGTATTAAGGCTCCTCCTGAGAAAGCTCTCTTGACCACGTAGGGGCCGTCATAATTGGGAGTCCATTTCCCTCTTGAATCTGTGAGAAAAGATTGAATCTTTTTGAGTACAAGGTCGCCTTCTTTGATTGTGCGAGGTCGAACCTTTTTGTCGAAAGCTTTCTTCATTCTTTGTTGATATAGCTGACCGTGGCATAAAGCTGTCATGCGCTTTTCTTCGATTAAGTTCAATTCATCGAATTTGCTTTGACACCACTCGGCTTCTGTTAATTTTGCTTCCATCAAGACTCTCATTGATGGGATCTCAACCTCTATGGGTAGGACT